>NW_006399769.1:21006570-21033857 GCF_000299155.1 Elephantulus edwardii
ACAAAGGGACAAATGCTATATGGTGCCACTGTTGTAGAATGAGGCTGGCATTGGGGTGGGGGTAAGACTGAGAAAAACTGGATGAAATATGTTTACTGCATTGAAGTCTATGGGGGAGAGAATAGTCTGAAAATATTATATTTTAGGGCATTATTTTTATCGTAGGAGTACACAATGAGGGTTGCGGAGTGGATTATATTTGGGGGTATGGGGTGGGGTTTGGGGAGGTGCGGGGGGATTGTGTACCAATAAGGGAGTTCTTCTTTTGCTTTTCAAGGAGAGGAGCAAATGGGGGGGAGGAGGGAGGGGCTTGTGCGGGGAGAAGGGTGCAACAATGAATGAATGGAATTCCAAAATCTCTGTAGATGTTCACTGAAATGAAAAATAAACAAACTAAATTATTAAAAAAAAAGAGACATTGAATCCCTGCCTGGTACAACTGATGAAGCAGGCACTTGGAGACTACCAAATGATTTGTATTTGAGTTCTTTCAGAGATGCCTCAGAAGAAAGTCTTGGTGAGCCATTTCTGGGAAATCAGTTTTAGAAAAGCTTAGGAACACAATTCTATGCTGACACACGGAAAGTTGCCATGAGTCCGAATTGACTCAATGTCAATTTAAGAAGAGATCTAAGTCACAGTTAAGGACAATCCGTTTTTAGGAATATGCCTTAGTCTCTGTCTCCCGCAGAGAAAGATATTTTACAATAAGAGAGATATTTTACTTTTCTCAGTGGGTAGGGGGAGACTAGGGTGCTTGCAGGTCACATTCCGTAAAGTATGGGGCAAGGAACGTCTCACACAGAAAAGAAAAGAAAAAATCAGAAAACAATATAGGAATGATTTATTTCAATAAACTCACCTTCAAGCTCCATTGACATTGTACGTCGAAAGACTTTGTATCTCTTGTGACAGTTATTCTATTGTATGTAGTCCCACATTTTGTGTGTCTATTCAGCCATTGGTGGGCATTTATGCTGTTTCCATCTTTTGGCTACCTGGACTAGTTCTGCGATGGGCGTTGGACTTCAGATTCCTATTTACCTTTCTATTTTCAGTTGTTTTGAATATACTTAGTAGTAGAATTGTTGAGTCATATGCTAGTCCTGTTTTTGTTTTTTGCAAACCACTACTCATTCTTCCCTGAGGCTATACTATTCTCTTTAGCAATGGATAAGTCCCAATTTCCATATATACTCACCAGCATATGTTATTTTCTGTCTTAGTCATCCTGGTGAAATGATTCTGTACTATAGTTTTGATTTTACCTTTCATAGTCTACTTCATGTGTTTAGTGGAAATCTGAATGGCTTCTAAGAAGCCATTTCTTACTTTTTTGGTAAGGCTTTTGCTGAACAAATGTCTTCAATTTTTATGAGATTTTATTTATTTATTTTGTTATTTGCTGTTAGTGCTTCCACTATTATGTCAGATAATTTACTGTTAAAAACTAGACCTGCATTGCCCCTGCATTTTCCTTTAGGGATTGCATGATTTTAGTTTTCACATTGAAGCCTTTAATCCAATTTTAATGTGTTTTTTGTATGGCAAGAGGCATACGTTCGCGACATCATTTACAAAAAGCACAATATTGTTAAATAGACAAAAATGGGTTAATCTATGCAGGTCAAAATATATTAATAATTATCAGGGTTGAAACAGAGAAAATAGAGAATGAATGCTATTGCTTGTAAGATACTGTCTTTTAATTTATGGTGATGGTAAAATTGCACAGATAGGACTAAAATGAGCTAATGCTGTTACTGTCAATAATTTGCAAACACCAAAAGAGAGCTGCTGAGGCTGCGTACATACAGTCATCTCAAGGTGACTTGACTTGCTCCTTGAATTGGTAGGTCTTTGGTTTGGAGGCTTATGATCATATTTTCAAGAGTTATCCCAGCTGTAGACCTAATAATATATTTAATGCTTCTATTTTACCTCATAATTTGTTGGTTTTGCACGAGTCTTAAAAGTTTGCACATTCAACTTTTAACAATCAATCTCTGTTGACTTGGAGAAACAGAGAGTCAAGAACAAGAGGATTATATGGAGTATGTGGCTAATCATCTCCATGGATAATTGCTTCCTTTGCCGAGAGTGTAGAATTGAATAGTGCTTGCCTACCATTTCTGAACATTTTGAACAAAGGTTTTATAGGAGAAGTACACACTAGAACTTCAAATCTCATGGGATGTAGATTTTCTGGAATCTCTAAATCTGCCATCAGATAACCTTGAAACCATAAACCAAACGTGTTCCCTGGTGTCATCTTTAATAGCTATGATTTAGGTTAAGTAGTAAATAATGTTTGCCTTGTGGATTGTGCTCTTTTAAAGTTTTCCAAGTAGGAGCTCTGGTGACCTAGTGGTGAGAAGAAGCTGTGCTGCAACCCCGAAGGCACTCAGTTCTAATCCACAAGCTGCTCTGTGGGACAAAGATGGACAATCTCTTCCTGTTCAATTAACTGCCTCTGAAAACCAACTAAAGGATCAGTTGTGGGTTGGTTCTGACTCGAAGGTACACATCAACAAAAATGTTGTTATGTGGCATCGAGTCACCTGCGACTCGTAGCAACCCTGTGTACAACAGCCCTACACCCTGCTCTGTCCTGTGCCAATCGCACTGTCTCTAACCCACCTACTCCCAGTACCTCAGTCACTGAATCAATCCACATCATAGAGGGTCTTCCTCTCCTGTGCTGTTCCTCCACCCTTCCAAGCATGATGTCCTTCTCCAAGAAATGGTCCCTCCTTGCAACATGTCCAAAGTATGTCAGACAAAGCTTCAGTATAGGGGTTCAAATTAAACAAAGTAACTGGAAAGGTTACATGGGAAACAGTGAACAGTATGCTTATGTAAGGGGCAAGAAATAATTCAGAAGAGAAGGGGACTGGATGCACAACTTGAAGAATGCTAATGAATAGTAGAAGCAGGAATTGTCTAACTAGCTCAAGTTCAAGCTCTTTTAACCAAAGGCATGCTGAAGCTGGGCACACACTCCTGAGACAGCAGAACTATTTTAACCATGCCAAGGATATGATGGTGATGTCAATGGGGTTTGTGCAGAGGAAAATGGTTAATGAGGGTTAGGTAACAGATTCATGCAGCGGGAAGTAGATATTGATTAATCCTGAGTATATTAATTCATCCCTTGGATTATGCTGGTATGTCATACTGGGAAAACAGAAATGCTAAGCCTGATTTTTGAGGAAGGTGCACTTTGAGATAGCTTCTGGCCTAGGAAAAAACACAAAAAAACAAAACCAAAACAAAACAACCAAAAAACAAACCAAAACTGTAGCCAGGGAGACAGGGAGAGCAGTGAGGTGGGCCTGCTTTCATGAGCACGTCCATATTTGGAAAGTAATTTTGGATTTCTACATGATATCACATGCACTGCTGCAATTTCAGGTGCCATAAACACACAGGCGTTTGTATTTGTGGTTGCGGATGAACAGAGAGGAATATAACTGCGAGGCAGAATGTACTGATCTTTTTGTTCGCTCATCTCTGCGTCGCAGGGACCCTGCATTGTGGTTTGCTGTTCTCTCCCTTGGAGCTCCTGCGTGCTGTTTGTTGCACGTGTCAAAGCTGTAGCTTTGCTTGGGCCACTGTCCCCCCTCCTTGACATCTCATCCCCCATCCATCCTCACATCTCCTCAACCTGCAAGCTCCACTCCAGCTAATAGCAAAATAGCTGCGGAAAAGGCAATGACAGCAATGACTGTTCAGCATTTATCTTACCTTTGGTTTTTGCTGTGCAGAAAATTCTAGTACTGAAGTTTGAGCCTGCAGGGGAGTGGAAGAAGAAAGAGATTTCTGAAATCAGCCCCTTCTCCTTTTACATACAATGTGGTTTGAGGGAAGATGTCTCTGGTGATGACTTAACATCTCCTTTGTTTTATGCATCTGTCTGTTTAAATAGCAGGGCTGGCAGTGTGAAGTGTGATTCATATGGAGCTATTAAGACTCAGAGACTATATATTTCTGTTTCCCAGGGACTAGTCCCAAGACCTTTCATAAATTCAGGAGCAAAATGGGAAATTGGGTTCCTACCATTCTCTGCATTTGTGCTTCTTTCGCTCTATTAAAATGAAAATCCTGTCACACCTTCTCAAGCAACACAGTGCTGAACACAGAGGGCTACACAGAAACAGATAACTGCTCTCCTCCAAAAACTCATAGTCCACCACAGATGCCCAAAGAGAGACAAATGTGATCTTGTAGCCTTCCTGTCTTGTTACTCATAAAGCAGCTTGTTACGGTGGATTAGCGAGGCAGGTTGAATGATTAGATCTAACCTGAAGTTGTGTGTGACCTTGTACAACTTATTCAACTCTCTGATGTTCACTTTCTCATCCAAAATGGGTCCCATAAAGCCTGTACTACAGGGTTGCTATGGTATTAGGCTTCGTTTTGTTATTATTAGGTGCCCTCAAATCGAGTGTAGTTCATAATGATCCTATGAACAAATTAGCTGAACATTGTCCTATCCTGTGACATCCTCATCATTTCTCAAGTACTTGAGTCCATGGCTACAGCCATGTGGGAATCTATTTCCTTGAGAGTCTTCCTCTTCTTCACTGACCATCCACCTTTCTAAGCTTGATTTCCCTGTCCAAGGAATAGCTTCCCCTAACAACGTGCCCAAAGTATGTGAGATAAAATTTTGTCATCCATGCCTCCAAGGAGCACCCTAGCTGCACCTTCTCTAAGACATATTTGTTCATTCTTTTTGCAGTTCATGGGATAGTCTTCTCTAACACTACAACTCAAAGACATAGCTTCTTCTTCTGTCATTTTATTTGTTGTCCAGTCCTCAGATGCATGGCAAGTCCTTGAGAAGACCATGGAATAAATCAGAGGCACCTTTTAACTGATGCATCAGATGCATCTTTAAACAGGCTTCATGCTCCTTAGTATTTTGGAGAGGTCCTTGGCAGCAGACTGTCTCAATGCAACACGTCTTTTGATTTCTTGACTGCTGGTACTAAGAATGTTGATTGTAGATCCAAACAAGATGGAATAATTGACAATTTAAACTTTTTATCCATCTATCATGGTGCTGCATATTGAGATGTGGTACACATTGGAGGCTGTATTCTTTGATCTTCTGCAGCAAGCATCTTAAGTTCTCCTCACTTTCAGCAAGCAAGTCTGTGTCAACTCCATAATTGTTGGTGGGTCTTTCTCTGATCCTGATATCACATGTCTCTTCATAAAGTTTGGATTCTTGAGTGATTTTCTCAGCATTACAGATTAAATTGGTATGGAGAAAGAGGATAGCCATGATGCATACATTTCTTAATTTTAAGCTATGCAGTGTTCTGTTCTGTTTGGACAGCTGCTTCTTGGTTGAGGTCAAGGTTTCATATGAGCATAAGTAGTGTTCTGGGATTCACATTCTTCTCAATATTAGCCATAGTTTGTTATGATCCACCCAGTCAAAGGTCTTTGCATAGTCTATAAAGCACAAGTTATTCTGGTATTTTGTGCTTTCACCTGACATTAGAAATGATATCTCTGGTGTCACAGTCTCTTCTAATCCTAGCTTGACTTCTGTCAATGTACTGTTCTAGCCTTTTTGGATGGTCGTCAGCAATATTTTACATGCATGTATTACTATTTATATTGTTCTATAATTTCCACATTCTATTGGGACACCTTTCTTGGGAATGGAAACAAATATGGCTCTCTTCCAGTTTGTCATGTAGGTCTTCCAAATTTCTTGGCACAGACTGGTAAGCAAGTCCATGGCTGCTTCTTTTAGTTGCAACCTGTCAATTGACTAAACATACACTTAACATGCAATAATAATAATTTGTCAATGGAATGCAAAGTTAGAAATAGAAAGAGGAGTAGTCTGAAATTACTGACTTGATGAAATAAATGTGGCTGTAGTTTGAATGATTGAATTTTGGACATTCAATTATTTATTCACAGCAAGTACATTTTTTAGCAAACAAAAATGGCAAGTATACTTGATGAACAACACAGGATTCAGGTTGATTATATCTGTGGAAAGAATCATTGGAGAAGCTCAATATCAACAATCAAAACCAGGCCAGGTGTTGACTGTGGAATAGACCATCAGTTATTCATGTTGAAGTTCAAATTGAAGCTCAAGAAAATGAAAACAAAGTCCCCAATAACCAAAATACAATATCAAGCCTATTTCACTTGAATTTAGGAGAAGACTAGATAAATAATGAATACTTCACTGGAACAGATGAAAGAAAGAACTGCTTAAAAGGAATATATGATTTGGTATTATATGTATAACGACAACCGGGAACAAGAAGTGGACCAAATGAATGAGGGGAAGAGGAATAAAAGAGAAGAGAGGAAAATGTGGAACAATGGGTGAATTTAAAAAAAAAAAAAAACAAACCACACCCAAACCTGCTACAAAACCTAAACATCATCTCAAAAAATGAATTTGAAGCACTGAACACTAATGATAGAAGGTCAGATGAGTTGTGGATTGACTTCAAGAATCTCATCCACGAAGAAAAGCAAAATGTTAATTACTACAAAGACAAAGACGAAAGAAAAAGACCAAAGTGGATGTCAGAAGAGACTCTGAAAAATACTCTAGCTGTCAAGAAGCCAAACAAAGGGAAGAGATGCCAAAGTAAAAGAGTTTAACAGAAGATTTCAAAGTGGAGCTCAAGAAGACAAAACACAGTATTATAATAAAATGTGCTAAGAGCGGGAGTCAGAGAATAAAAAGGGAAGAATCTGGCATTTCTCAAGCTGAAAGAACAGAAAAATAAATCCAAGCATCTGGTTGCAATACCAAAAGGTGCTATTGACAAAACCTTGAATGATTCAAGAAGCATTAAACAAAGATGGAGGAAATATATAGAATCACTGTACCAAAAAGAATCGGTTAACAATGAAGCATTTCATGAAGCAGCATATGATAAAGAGCCAATAGTCATTAAGAAAGAAGTTCATGCTGCATTGAAAGCATTGGTGAAAATAAAGAATTAAGGTTCATGTATATAAACTAGACCAGTCATTGGTTGGCCCATTTGGATGAGAGTACAAATGTATGTGTGTGAGAATGGTATTTCTTGTGACATGTGTGATTCAAAGCCTTCACTGAATCAAAATTATATTTTTTACATTTGTAGCTTTATATTATCAATCTTCTCTTCCACTGTCTTATCTGTATTTCTTTCTCATGAAATTAAGTTAGCATGAAATGCTTATTAACTTATACCTGGATATAAAGAAGAGAATATTATCAGAATAGAATGGGTTACAACAGTGGAAAGTGACTGACATCAGGGTTGGGGTAAGACTGAGAAAAACTGAATAGATTATGTATACTGTACTGAAACAGATGATGGAGAGAACAGTTTAAAAGTGATATATGATAGCATATTGTGACTATCACAGGAATCCAGAATTAAGGTTGCATAGTGGAGTGCATTTGGGGTGGGGGAGGGGGCAGGATCGGGGTCCGGGGATTGCGTACCAATGAAGTTTATCTTCTGCTTTTCAAAGGGAGGAGTGAACTGGGAGGGGGAGGTTAAAGAAAAAAGTGCAACAATGAATTAATGAAAATCCAAAATCTCTGTAAATGTTCATTAAAATGAATTTAAAAAAAGAAGAAGAAATAGAAAGAAAGAAAAAAAAATTAGAATGCGTTAGCATGGAAACAACATCTCCTTAACCAAATTCTGCAGTTGTTGGATGATGAACTTTCGGTTTATTTCCATGGCTGCTATTAGTAATGGCTGCAATTATTGCATAGATACATCTCCTGAAGATTGTTTTATATGGATACATTTTCTGTTAACAAATGTCATGTTTAAATATCATGTTCTTTGGTACACCTGTGTATGAATACTTTACATTGACAATTTGTTTTTCATGTATACTAGGGTCATCCATTCCAGTTAAGTTGAAGAATACTGTTAGGAATTACATAATAATTGTATTTGATAATTTTGCTTGACTAGTTAACAGATGCTGCCCTGGACGTGCTCACCAAGTTGTGCCAAGAAATCTGGAGAACAACCACTTGGCCAACTGACTGGAAGAGATCTATATTTGTTCCTATCCCAAAGAAAGGCGACCCAACTGAATGTGGAAACTACAGAACAATTTCACATGCAAGCAAGATTTTATCGAAGATTATCCAAAAACTACTGGAACAGCACATCAACAGAGAACTACCAGAAGTCCAGGCTGGTTTCAGAAGGGGTCGTGGTACTAGAGATATTGTAGCTGATGTTAGATGGATCTTGCCTGAAAGCAGGGAATACCAAAGTAATGTTTATCTGTGGTTCATTGACTATGCAAAGGCATTTGACTGTGTAGATCATAACAAACTATGGCTGACTCTGAGAAGAATGGGAATCCCAGAACACTTGATCGTTCTAATGCGAAACTTATACTTGGACCAGGAGGCAGTTGTCAGAACAGAGCAAGGGAACACTGCATGGTTCAAAATTGGGAAGGGCGTACGCCAGGGATGCGTCCTATCTCCATACCTTTTCAACCTATATGCAGAACAGATTATCCGGGAGGCTGGGCTCTATGAGGAGAAATGTGGGGTCAAGATTGGTGGAGGATTTATCAACAATCTGTGTTATGCGGATGACACAACCCTGCTTGCTGAAACTGAGGAGGACCCGAAGCGCCTGCTGCAGAGTGTCAAGGACTGCAGCCTACAATATGGATTGAGGCTCAATGTCAAGAAGACAAAGATTCTCACCACGACCAATTGAGAGCATCAGGATGGATGGTGAAGAAATTGAAATTGTACACAGCTTTAATTTGCTTGGCTCCATAGTCAACAGTCTTGGCACCAGCAGCCAGGAAATTAAAAGGCGCATTGCCATGGGAAAGTCTGCTGTTAGGGACCTCTCCAAAGTGCTGAAGTGCAATGGTGTCTCTCTGGAGACTAAGATGCGTCTGATACAGGCCATGGTTTTTGCAATCACTTGTTATGCATCAGAGAGTTGGACAATGACCAAGGAGGATAGAAGGAGAATTGATGCCTTTGAGCTGTGGTGCTGGAGAAGAGTATTGAGAATACCATGGACTGCTAGGAAAACAAACAGATTTGTCCTGGAAAGGGTTAAACCGGGTGGCTCCTTGGAGGCAAGGATTCTGAGGCTCCGTCTAACATACTTCGGACATGTTGTGAGAGACCGGTCCTTAGAGAGGGACATCATGCTTGGGAGGGTGGAGGGACAGAGCAGGAGAGGAAGGCCCTCTTTGAGGTGGATTGATTCAGTGACTGGGATAATTGGGATGAGAGTGTCAGAGACAGTGTGATTGGCACAGGACAGAGCGGAGTTTAGGGCTGTTGTATATAGGGTCGTTATGAGTCGCAGGTGACTCGAGGGCACATAGCAACAACAACAACAATAGTTAGTATTGTCTATGCTTAAGCCGGATGTAATTAAAATAGAATGTTTGATAGTTAAATGAGTTCATTTTTACAGGCTATTTCACCAAACTCGTAACTCTATAAACCAGTTTCCCACAAAAGGTTTGAGTAGATGATCCTCTGCGATCTTTTGAGTCAATAATTGAGCCTTCTGATGTTGCTGTGGTCTTGTCCCCCTCGGACAGTCACCTAGTACTGTCTTAGTTAGGTAGATCTTCCTACTTTTTACACTCATTGCACTTAGACTTCTTGTTTCCATCTCCTTTCCCCTATATATGAAGAAAAATTGCCACTACATGATGCTATGAGGGTAAAGTACGGATCATTCTTCGGAATGTTAAGCATTTTTACTTAAGAGTTTGAGGGTCTATGTAGATTGAAAGCCTAAGACCATTATTAGAAAAAGAGAGGGAACATGGAATTCATAGTCTTGGAATGCTTCCACATTTCAGAGGCTGGTGTGTGTATGTGTGTGTGTGTGAGATGGAGGAATGGAAGTGATTTTTCTGGTTATGTTAATCATAGTCTATCTGCTTAGGCTGTTTACCAATTAATCATATAAGGAAATTTTGAGTGACTTGAAGTAAAAAAAAATCTTTTAGAGCTTTCAGTTCCTTATAACATTTCATGCAAGTTTAGGAAAAC
This sequence comes from Elephantulus edwardii, assembly GCF_000299155.1. Taxonomy (NCBI): domain Eukaryota; kingdom Metazoa; phylum Chordata; class Mammalia; order Macroscelidea; family Macroscelididae; genus Elephantulus; species Elephantulus edwardii. Next base: position 21,016,631 of record NW_006399769.1, read on the forward strand.
TGTGTCTATTCAGTGTATACTTGTTGAATGAAATTAGCAAGTACTTTCTGCTCTTCATTGTTTATTTAACATTAGGTACATGAAGTTGACTCATAGGAGCTTGTTAGTCATACCTACACCATAGATAGTAGGGCAAGAGGAAGAATCAATGAGATAAACATAAATTCAGTTTGGGATAAATGTACCATGTCTTGTTTTTGATACCTAATGAATTCAAATTAGCTCCAGCTTTGGAGACCCATTAACTTTCCACAAAATGATAATGAAAAGGCTGTACCAAATAAGCGAATTGCTTAAAAATGGTGACTTATAGCAGACAAAATAAAAATATGGAGCAATATTTATTGAGAGATGATGTCTGTTTATAGGAGCATGGACCAGCAAAAGAACTGTCCAAGCGTGGAGACCCTATTTACAAAAGCTAGAGTTGGGAATGAGTAGAACTGGCAGTTTACTCATGCAAATAGACTTAGAAAAGATACTTTGACACTGAGAGTTGAATATATTTACTTCAGCTCTACCACTGGTAAAGCTAACATTGAATTATTTTGGCTAAGGGTACTAATAAGCAAGGGACCGTGGAGAAATGATGTGTTTCCCCCCCAAAAAAATCATTACTAAATATGCCCTTATTGGGCCAAATTCACCTCTTTGAGCCAGAAGAGATAATGAAAAGAGTGGCTCTTCTTAAATCTAGGTACTTATGGCTAATGTGCTTCTTTCAGTTTCTTTCAAGTGGTCAGAGATAAGTCTGATTATTTGTGGGATTTTCTTGAAGTGATTGTTGTCTGAGTCATGGAAGATGGAGCAAAGGGACAATTTGTTTCATAGGTTGGCACAATGTTATTAAAAAATTGTGACTTGCGGTTCTGACTTTTTTTTACTGCTTACTTACCCTGAGAGTCTATTTTTCTATCAGTCACTACCCCTATGAAATCCCTGGGGTGAAGAAAGGGTTAAACTTTTGGCCTCTAAACAAAATATTTGTGATTTGAGTCCACCTAGTGGAAGACAGATCTGGTGATCGGCTTCCATGGTATCAAGGCCATAGCTAATCCTGTGAAATCCAGTTCTATTCTGACATACATGAGATGACCATGAATTTCAGCCAACTCCATAGTTATTGATTAGCTCATTATAATCTAACTACAATAAACCGCTGATCTTCCAGTGAGGGAAAAGGCGAAGAAATTCTCCCTTTGTAACAGGAAAGAGTGCAGCTATAGAGATATGTATGATACTCTGAAATATGGCATGTTAATGACTATAAATACATGCTGTTTGTAACATCTCCAGAATGGGAAAGTTTGATTCTATAAACTTCATTGTTGTTATGTGTGGTTGAGTTGTCTGTAACTCATAGCGACCCTATTTACAAAAGTTATGAAGCCTGCCCTATCCTGAGCCAATCTTAATGTCTCTAATACTCTTACTCCAATTACTCTAGTCACTGAGTCTATCCACCTCAAGGACTGGTCACTCCTGGCCAGAGTATGTGAAATGTCCAGAGTATGAGATGGAGCTTCAAAATCTTTGCCTTCAGGGAGTACTTGGTTTTATGCTATCCAGGACAAACCTATTTGTTCTCTTGGCAGTCCATGGTATGTTCAACATTCTTCACCAGCACCACAACTCAAAGACAAAATTCTTCTGTCATCCTTAGTAATTTTCTAGCTCTCTGATCACTATGCAGTAAGTGATTGAGAAGATCATAACCTAAATCAGTCACATCTTAGTCTCCAGGCTGGCATCATTCTTCAGTATTTTGATGAGGTCCGTGACAGCAGATTTTAGAAGTGCAATTAATCTTTTGATCTCCTGACAGCTGGTGCCAAGAGTGGAGCCAAGAAAGCTCAAATTGTTAACAATGCCAATCTCTTCTCCATCATGATGCTGCCAATTGGCCTGGTGTGAGAATCTTTGTTTTCTTGATATTGTGCTTTAATACATATTGAAGACTGCAGTCTTCGACCTTCTGCCGCAAACACCTGAGACCCTCCTCAGTTTCAGCAATCAAGGTTATTTTACTTGCATAGTGCACACTGATAATTCTTCCTCCAATCCTTATGCTACAGTCCTCCTCATAAAGTCCAGCCTTAGTAATGATCTGTTCCACATATGAATTGAAAACATGAAAACATAGGGAGATAAGATCATCCCTGATGCACACCTTTGCTGATCTTGAACCATTCCATGTTTCCTTGTTGTGTTTTAATGACTGATTTCTGGTCCAAGTACAGGTTTCACATTAACACAATCAAGTGTTCTGGGACTCCCATATTTCTAAAGGTTAACTATAACTTGCTGTGACCCACATACTCAAATGTCTTTGCATAGTCAATGAATCACAGATAGACATTCTTCTCTGCTATTCTCTTCTTTCAGCCAAGATCCATCTAATTTTAGCTGTAATATCCCTAGTGCCACAACCTCTTTTAGAAGAGGGCTGCATTTCTGGCAGTTCTCTGATGATGTGCTGTCCCAGACATTTTGGGATAATTTTCAGTAGAATCTTGCTTGCATGTTATATTAACGATATTGTCTAATAATTTCTGCACTCTGTTGGATCATCTTTTTTGCAATGGGAATTAGTACAGATCTCTTACAGTCATTTGGTCAGGTAGTTGTCCTCCTTACTCTCAGCACCACTAGGTGAGCATGTCCAGGCCAGCATCTGTTTGTTAAACTATATCAGCTGGCATGCCATCAATACCCAGGGCTTAACTTTTTGCCAATTCCTTAAGAGAAGTTTGAACTTCTTCCTTAATCATCATTACCTCTTGATCATATGTTGTTTCATTAAATTCTACTTTGTCAGCCAATTCTTTTTTGGTATAGTGACTCTGTTTACTCTTTCTATCTTCTTTTGATGCTACCTGGGTCATCCAACCAACATTCTCTTCTTGGAATTTTTAAGTATTGCAACTCAAGGCTTGAATTTGTTCTTCAGTTCCGTTAGCTTAAGAAATGTGAACAAGTTCATACCTTTTGATTTTCTGACTCTAGCTCTTTGCAAAATACTTTGCTTTGTCTTCCTGAGCTGCCCTTTGAACTCTTCTATTCAGCTTCTTAACTTCCTAATTTCTTCCCTTTGCTTTGGCTTCTCAGTGTTCTAGTGCAATCTTTTTTCTCTTCTATCACCCATCTTAGTCTTCCTCCTGTTTTGTAATTATCGTTAGTCAAGAATTATTCTAAGTTTCATTTTATTGTTGATCTATATTGTTGATCTCTATTTTCCCTTCCAAGGACTGGATCATCCTGCTAACATGCCTAAATTAAGTGAGATGAAGTCTTCCATTCTTGCCTATAAGGAACACATGGGCTGCACTTCTTCCAAGACAGCTTTTTATATTTTTTTTTTTGCACCATTTAAGGCTCTCTACCAGCACACAACTGCAAAGATATTGATTCTTCATTAATCTTCTTATTAATTTTCTAATTTTCACATGTGAATTAAACAATTGAATATATCATGGTTTAAAAAGACATCCTTTCTCTTTAATTTTGAAGATATCTTTAATATCAGATTTCACAATGTAGTATGTATTTTTATTTCTTAACTGCTACTTTAACACAGGTTTGGAAGCGGGTGTGGCATGCACTTCCTCAACCACATACCTCTCGAAGCTCTATAAATTTGGAGAAATGACGATTGTTATAGAAAGCTTCAGGCCTTTTGTTCATAGGGTCACTATGAGTTGTGCTTGACTCGTTGACAACCAACAGCAACAACAACAACTTCCATGGGAAGGTTTTTACAAAGAAAGAAGAGGAAGAAAAGACCAAAATAGAATCCAAAAGTGACTCTGAAAATTGCACTACAGTGACAAGAAGTCAAAACAAAGGGAAGAAGCCAAAGTCAAAGAGATGAACAGAAGATTTTGAAGGACATTTGAGAAGACAAAGCAAAATATTTTAACAGAATGTGTAAATAGCTCAAGTTGGAGAGTAAGAAAAAGGAAGGACCCTCTCAGCATTTCTAAAGTTAAAAGAACAGAAAAACAACTTCAAGCCATGAGTTGCAATACTGAGAGATACTACCTATTTTGGACATGATATTGTTGTGTTGCTGTGTACTGTTGCATTGGAACCGACTCTGCTGAAACCCCTCCAGAGTGTTGTTAGAGTCAGTAAATGGCACAGCCCTAGATTGTCTGTCCTCCCACAGAGCACCTGGTGGATTCAAATGGTGCGTTTGGGATTGCGGTGCAGTTTCCTACTACTAGGCCACCAGAGCTGGGAGAGGTTATTCCTTGGACAGGAACATCACGTTTGAAAAGATGGAGGAACAGGAAAGGAGAAAGACTCCCAACCATTTGAACTGACACTGTAACTGCAGCAATGGGTTGAGGATGTTGGAGATTGTGAAGATGGCACAGTATAGGCCTGGATTTAGATCTGTTGTTCATTGGATCACCATGAGTCATACTTGATTCACAGCACCTAACAACAACAATGTGTTCATTTAATTTTTTTTTATAACTTCCAATTTTCCTCCATCTTCTTTTGATGCTTTCTGGGTCATTCGATACATTGCTCATAGCATCTTTCAACATTGCGAGTCGAGGCCTAACTTTGTTTTTCAGTTCTTCCAGCTTGAGAAATGCAGAGTGAGTTCTTCCCTTTCATTCTTCATTTCCAGCCCTCTGCATATTGCATTATAATACTGGGCTTTGTCCTCTGGAGCTGCCCTTTGAAACCGTCTGTTCAGCTCTTTACTTTAACATGTTTTCCTTTAGATTTGTCTTCCTAACATTCCAGTGCAATCTTTAGAATCTCTTCTGACATCAATATCAGTTTTTTATTTCTCTTCAGTTTTTGTAATGACCTTTTGCTTTCTTCATGGATGAAATCCTTGTTATTATCCCATAACTTATCTGTTCTTCTATCATTGGTGTTCAATGTCTAAAACTATTCTTAAGATGACCATGAAATTCCTATGGAATTGATTTAAGATCATATCTTGGTTTCTGTGGACTTAGTTTAATTTTCTTCAGCCTCAATTTGAATATGAATACGAGTAATTGATCATCTGACCCACAGTCTGCCCCTGAGATAGTTTTGACTGCTGATACTTTTTCGAACGATTTCTTCCACAAATGTAGTCAATCTGATTCCTATGCAGCCCATTGGGTAAAATCCACTTGTAAATTTGTCTTTTGCATCTTCTATAGAAAGTATTTGCAATGAATAAATCATTGTGAATACAAAATTAATTCTATTTCCAACCTCATTTATATCATCAAGCCCTTATTTTCCAACTACTGTTCCTTCTTCACTGTTCCATACTTTTTCATTTCAGTCACCAGTTATCATTAACACTTCCTGATTGCATATTTGGTCAAATTCATAATGAAAAATTTGGTAAAAATTCTCAATTTCTTCCTCTTTGGCACTGATGTAGGAGCATATGCTTGAATAATAGTCATGTTAATGGGTCTTCTCTGTATGCATATAGATCTTATCCTATCACTCACAACATTGTTTTTCAAGATAGAACTTGAACTTGACTTTTTTACTATGAATGTAACACCATTCTTCTTTTGTTTTTCATTCCCTGCATAGTATATCATATGATTGCCTGATTTAAAATGCTCATAGCTGCTCCATCACATCTCACTGATGCCTAGTATCAATATTCCTGTGTTCCATTCATTTTTAACAATAGTCAATTTTCCAACATTCAAGCTATGAACATTCCTTGTACCAGCTGTTAAATGATGATTGTTATTGATTTTCCTCATTTCAACTAAGTTCCAATCTGGGCTTTCTCACTACACTACTATAACTATCCTCTTTGCTTAGAATTCATATGGTTTTAAAAAACCTTTTATTTAGCATCAAAAGAAGATGGAGGGAATATACAGAGTTACTGTATCAGAAAGAATTGATTGACAGGAAGTACCATATGAATAGGAACCAATGGAAATGAAAGAGGAAGTGGAAACTACATTGAAGGCATTGGCGGGAGTGGGGGTGGACGGGGAGGCCAGGAATTGATGGTATACAAATTGACTTGTTTCAATTAACAGATGCAGCCTTGGATGCACTCACCAGTCTATGCCAGGAAATTTGGAGGACAGCTATCTGGCCAACAGATTGGAAGAGTTCTATATTTGTTTCTATTCCCAGAAAGGGTGATCCAACTGAATGAGGAAACTATTGAACAATACCACTGATATCACATGCTAGCAAAATACTGCCGAAGATCATTCAAAAATGACTGGAACAGTACATAGATAGAGAATTGTCAGAAGTTCAAGCGAAATTACATCATTATTGATGGATCTTGGTTGGAAGTAAGGAATAGCAGAAGAATGTATATTTGTGCTTTTTTGACTATGCAAAGACATTTGACTGTGTGGATTATGACAAGTTGTGGATTATGACATTGAGAAGAATGGGAATACCAGAGCACTTGATTGTGTTCATCAGAAACCTATACCTGTCTGTTGTATGAACAGAGTAGGGCAGCACTGTGTGGTTTGGAATTGAGAAGGGAATGTGTTAAGGATGTCTCGATACCTGTTTAATCTATATGTTGTTGTTGTTGTTAACTGCCATCGAGTCGCAGGCGACTCATAGCGACCCTATGAAGGAGAGTCCTCGACACTTGTATGTCTTTCATCCTCTCTCCAGATTCATAGGGTTTCCGGAGGCAAGCTATTATGTAAGTGGATGCCACTCCTGCTTCCAAGCTTGTTTTTCCCCGCACTGTCCTCATTAGGTAACCAACCGTTAACATATCTGACACATCAGTGTCACAATGTTCAGCCTCATAGCAAGCACAAGTTACCGCTGTACAGCAAGTGGACACACCACGGCTATACGAGCTAGAGGAATGTTTGAACAAAAACAATGAAAGACAGACCTAATCTATACGCTGAACAAATTATCTGAGAAGCTGAACTCTATGAAGAGGAGTGTGACATCAGAATTGGAGGGAGATTCATCAATAACCTGCCTTATGCTGATGACACAACTTTGCTTGCTGAAAGTAAAGAGGCCTTTAAGCACTTGCTGCAGAAGATCAAGGACTGCAGCCTTCAGTATGGATTGCATCTCAATATCAAGAAAACAAAGATTCTTACCACTGTACCAATAGTCAGTGTCATGATGGATGGAAAGGAGACTGAAACTGTCAACAGCTTCATTTTGCTTGGATCCACATTAACACCTTTGGTACGAGCAGTCAGGAAATAAAGAGACACATTTGCAATAGGAAAATCTACAATTAGGGACATTTCCAAATTGAGGAGTGGTGATATTAGTTTGAAAACTAAGGTGTGTCTGATTCAGGCCATGGTCTTTCCTATTACTAGCTATGTATCTGAGACCTGGACAGTGAATAAGAATGATCGAAAAATAATTGATGGCTTTGAGCTGTGGTGTTGGGGAAGAACACTGCACATTCTATGGACAACCAAGAAAACGAATAGTTATGTCTTAGAGAGGGTGCAGTCGGAGTGCTTTTTGCAGGCAGGAATGATGAGGCTTCACCTAACATACTTTGGACATATTGCTATGAGGTGCTATTCCTTGGAGAGGGACATGATTTTGGGAGGGGTGGTGGGTCAGCAAAGGAGAGGAAGACCCTCAAACAGGTGAATTGACTAGGTGACTGCTGCAGTGGGCTCTTGTGTGCCAGTAAGTGGGAGAATGGCACTGGACAGGACTGGGTTCAGATCTTTTGTTTATAGAGTTGCTATGAGTCATACTCAACAACACCTAACAAAAAACAATGACAACTAACACTTTTTTTAGACAATTGTGTTCTCATACTCTTGGAATCTATGGGCTCAAGTGTTTCAGTGTTCTTGAGGAAGGCACAGGATAGGACAGGATTTAGGTCTCTTGTTCATAGGATTGCTATGAGTTGTAGTCAAGTCAATGGCAGCTAATGACGCCACCATCATCCTTGGAACCAGATTATAACTTCTAAATTTTGACTATAAAATAGTTTTACTAAAAAGAAAATGGTCTTAAAGATAAGAAATTTAAGATATTTTTTTCTATCACATGATATGATTTCCTTTAGAAATTATACTTTTAAACTTATAAAGACAATGTAAAAACTGTATTTAAAGATCTGGGTGTCAGATTGCATAATTAATTGCTTGTGAAAATTTGATAAGATATTTTTAAATACTTTTCTTCCCAATATTTTAACTGGAATATATTTATTATTAAGTTTCATTAATTTAAAAAACAACCCTTATGGTTTTTGCCTTTAGTGTGCCAAATTAATAAGGTATTAGTCAAAACTGAGTTTTCTGGAAACACAGTTGGAGGAAGATACACAGTTGGAGATTTGTTCTAGGTTAGCAGGTTTGCTGAGCTCACGAAAGGATATATTAGATTAACTGCAGTTTTGTCCTACTGTTTATTTTCTTCAGTTATTTTCTATTAAATCTTTGTTGTGCTGTTTTGTTTTAAATTTTCTTAAGAGCCAGATCCTATTATATCTTGAGCATTTCTTATAAGGCTGTATAGTACAGAACTGACTAGTTGATGCATAAATGTTAAGCAGCAAATCCACAAGTGTGAATATAAAAATAAATATTTATTTCTAAAGTTGTATGACATTAATATATTTGCCTCAAGAATTTCATATTTCTGCAATGAGTCTGTGAGACAAGAGATATTAACCCAACTTCAAGCCTATCCTTGGAAAGATGCCCATCAGACATAGCACAGGTAGGTCTTCGGGGCTCTTGGATACTCTTGTCTGCTTTCTGCTTCAATTTTACCTTCTATTTCTGTGACTGGTCCAAGGGTCTCCTCTAACTCTTTTATTTTACTCCTGTACTTCTGACTTTAGTTTGGTGGCCTGACTCAGACTTCATGAGTGCCTGGACTAGCCTTTGAGCTGTTGCATCAGCCACAGCTTCGGATCCAGAAGAGCAGATTTTCCAAGTTAGCAGATAACTTGCCCTGAATTCTTTATTTCCTTTGTTCAACTTAATTGAGCTTGGAATCTGGATCTGGTCTGCATCCTAGTTTCAGTGAATTCCAGGAAAGCAAGGTCAGACCACTTTCCAGCAGTTGTCTGGTACGTTCACATATGAGCTCTGGAGACAAGAGCAAAAAGGTTCCAAAGAGAAAACTTTAATTGATACTGAAAATATCCATATGTTCAATAACACCTAAAATTATTTTATTCTTTAATATGAATATTTTCTAGTGTATTTGTTTAAAGAGGTTCATTGCTTTTTACCTTTTCTAAACCTCATGCCACTGGAAACTCTATGAATTTGGAGAAATGACAATAGTTACGGAAAGGCATTAGGTTTTTTGTTCACAGAGTTGCTATGAGTCACACTCGACTCTATGGCAATCAACAACAACAATGTATGAGAATGATTGCATGAAACACAGTGTGAATGATGGAAACTGTGAAATACAATGTATGCAAATTTGTAAGCAAACCAATATAAAGAAAAAAGCTTGCTATGTGTGTGAAAGTTGAACTATAAATAGAGATGACAATGAAAGATGACAGAAGAAAAACCAATGAGTTTGAATTGTGGTGGTGGAGAAGAGTACTGAATATTGCATGGGCTGCCAAAAGAACAAAGACGTCTGTCTTGAAGGTAATACAACAAGGGTACTCCTTAGAGAAAAGGATGGTAAAACTGGATGTCCTATACTTTGGGCACACTATCAAGAGGGACTAGGTCTTAGAAGAACACATGATGCCCAGAAAGTTGGAGCTATAGAGAAAAAGAAGAAAATCCTCAACAAGATGCATTGATACAGTGACAGAAATAATGGGTTGGAGTGTAGCAGAGATTGTGAAGATGATACAGGCTGGGGCAAGATTCAGATCTATTGTTCATAAGGTCACTAGAGTCAAGCGAGCAAATGACACCTAACAACAATGATCTGAAATCATGGGGCTTTGATTTGGTCTAGATTGAAATGGAATTATTTAACAAATACTATATACAACCCACTATCATCCAGTTGATTTTTCCTCATAATGACCCTTCTGGACAGAGTAGAACTGCCTCACTTGATTTCCAAGGCTGCCTCATCATTTTCTTGAGTAAAAGCTGGTGGATTTGAACTTCTGACCTGATGCTTAAGCTACAATGTCACAATGTCTCTTCTCAGTGCTATAGACAAATCAAAACAGTGGGATTTTTACTAATTTGGCTCATAATAGAGAGCTAGTGTCATACCTCAGGGTATGTTCACATAAAATTAGATTCAGACATGAATAATTAAAAGGAATTTCCAACAGCAACTTCAGCAAATGCCAAATTAAAGAGCAAGACATCCAAGGAATAGACGCATAAGAGAAGGTTAGAGGCTTGTTGGGATTAAGCTGTGGTTAGCACAAGAAGATCCTTGAAGGAATGAAATTTAGGGTCAGAAAGTGGAAGCAAGAAAAGAGATGAGTTTTACATGTCTCAAAGGGAAAGTCTCAGAGGATTTTGCTGTTGGTGAGTCAATTCAGATTCACAGAGAGTATTATTACCTCCCCTCAAGGTGTCTAAGGCAATAATCTTCACAGAAGGGAGTTCTGGTGGAATAGTCAGTAGGGAGTAGCACTGCTAATCTAAAGGCTGAATCTCTGACAGTTCAAGTCTACCATTTTATCTTAGAGAGAACCACAATCTCCTCCCCTACAATATATAAATCTTCTAAAACCTACCGAAGAGCCAGCTATGATTCGGTTCTGACTCAAAGACAATGAACTAGGGTTTTTGTTTTGTTTTTAATCTTTATAGATATTGACAACCACATCATTCTCCTGTGGAGCAAGTGGTGACTTTGAACTGAGAGATTTTCTGTTAGCAGTTGATCCCTTAACACCATGTACAAGCAGGCCTCCTTTTTCAAAGAATATAGGGTCAAAATCAAGAGGATTAAGAAAAAAAATAAAGGAACAGTAATATCAGTTTGAGAACTAAGTTGTGACTGATTCAGGTCATGGTATTTTTAGTTACTTGCTATACATCTGAGAGCTGGACAATGAATTTTGTTGACAAAAGAAGATTGATGCCTTTAAGCTGTGGTGTTAGAGGATAGGACTAATTATCCCATGAACTGTCAAAAGTACAGATATGTTTTGGAGAAGGCACAGCCAGAGTGTTCCCTGGAGGAAAAGATAATAAAGTTTCCTTTCTCATAATTTGGATGTATTGCTGGGAGAGCTTGTTCCTTGGACAAGGACATCATGCTTTGGAAGACTGGGTGAAGGGGAAGAAGATTCTTAACCAGGTGGATTGACATAGTGACTGCAGCAATAAGCTTGAGTCTGTCAGAGATTGTGAGGATGGCATGGCATAGGACAGGGTTCAGATCAGTTGTTCATAGGATCATTTTGAGTTGCACTTGAATTGATAGCACCTAACAACAAAAATAAGGCTGCCCTAAGATCCTAAATTCTACTCCAGCACAGGACTAGTTGGCTGTATCTGAAAGAAAAGGACCTGGAAATCACAGAAGTCCATGAAAAGAGAGAGAGATGGAAGGGTTGCCAGAAGAAGAGTTTAGACTGGAAGATGAGAGGAGTTAGATTAAGTGACAAACTATTAGGCTTGTTGTCATTGTTGTGTACTGTTGAATTGAAACGAACTCATACCTGACCTTCCAGCAGGTTTTCAGAGGCCATGACTTGCATGGGAGAAGATTGCCCATCTTTCTCCCATGAAGTACGTGGCAATTATGAACTTTGTGACTTTTGATTGACAGTGAAACTTCTTTACATTAAGACACCTGAGCTCAAGACTGTTGTTATGTATCATCAAGCCAAAAGCTACCAATAGCTGAGCCTCCAGAGGGTTTTCAGAGGCAGTAGATCAAGGAGGCGGGGGAAGCTTGCTCATACAAGATCATCAGAGCTCCCTATGTTAATACAATGTGAATACTAAAAGGGAAAAATCCAAACTACTGTTTTTGAGTCAATTCTAACTCATGTTAAATCTCTGCCCAGTCTCCAAGGCTTAGTGATCTTTCTTCTGCAGAGTGGCTGGTAGAGCCGCATTATACACCTTTAGGTTACTAGAAGTCAAATGCAGAACCTATTAGGCCTCCAGGACACCTTGTTTGTAGTAAAAAGGGTTAACAAGTGTAGAATAAAGCTTGAGTGAATTCTGAGGTGAACTTTCTGGCTCTGAAGGAAATATCAAAACTGAAAATGAATCAAGAGTGTGAGTGAAAACTGTGACTGAAGAGTGAATTTTCTGATTTTGTTTGATTACATTTATGATTCAACCCACTTTTTACTTAACATTCGAAGGAATGCAGAGATAGCAGTCACATCTCTTGTCCCTAAATTACTCAGTATATTCAGAGTGTAGCCTATTATCTCAGGCATATCTTTGATGTTCTTCTTTTTCTCTTGGTCGAAATGGAAGTGCCAGAAGAACCAGCTTGTACTGACCAACAGAGCGAGCAACCTGATAGAATCTCTTTCTAACTCCGTATTTGGTGACATCATGTTTAAAATTTGAAATGAACTGTGTAAAGTGTCTGCTTTACGGAAATCGGAAATACTACACCTCAGGGTCCCTTCTGCTCCTCTACCCTTTAATTTAAACTTTTGTCAACTTACTGGTACTGCATTAATTTTTTCCAATCAGTTTTACTATACAAATAATACTTGAGAACTTTATACTCTCTGTCCTGGACTGTCCTTTTAAAAAAAAATATTGTGTAAATCTTGAATTTCTAGATAACTTACTTATTTAGGTAGCACGAAGATTTCCTTACTGTTCACACTTTAGAATGATGATTTGCCTCTACTCTTCAGTGGAATGAAAATACCAAACCCACTACAGTTGATGAGTTTTCTTCCTGCGTTTGAAATATTAATTCTAGAGATATGCAAGGGAAGACCCTTTTAATTCCTTGCTAGAAATTTAACTTCTGGTAGGAATACCTACTATTGATGTTATTGTTGGATGCTTTATAATTCTAACTTAGAGTATTCTCAGGGTTTCCTAGAATCTAATAATTATGGGAGGGAGCTCTGGTGGCTTAGTAGTAATAAGTTGTGTTACCAATTTAAAGGCAATGGGTTCGAATACACCAGATGCTGTGTGTGTGTGTGTGTGTGTGTGTGTGTGTGTGTGTGTGGTGTTCAGACAGTCTCTTCCTATATGATTTACTACCTCTTAAAACCTCCTGGAGGACCACCTATGAGTTAATTCTGACTCAATGGTACCTAACAACAACAATAATAACAAACCTTATGGGAGCACATCTCCAGGTCTTTCTCTTGTGGATCTGATGAATGGGTTCGAATCGCTGAGCCCTTAACTATTTGATCCTACTTGTTGTTCTGCACAGCTCATAGTGACCCTATGAACAGAGCTGAATCCTGTCCTCTTCTGTGATATCCTCATCATCTCTGACATGCTCAAGTCCATTGCTGTAGTCTCTGTGTCAATCCATCTGCCTGAGAGTCTTCCTCTCTTTTTCCTACCTTTCACTTTTCCAAGCATGATGTCCCTTTCCAAGGAATAACCTCTCCTAACAATATGATGAAAGTATGTGAATCAAAGCTTTGTCATCTTTGTCTCTAAGGAGCACTCTGGCTGCACTCTCTCGAACAAATATCTGTTTAGTAGTTCATGGGATGTTCAGCACTCTTCTCTAACTCTACACCTCAAAGGCATCGATTCTTCTTTAGTCTTCCTTATTCATTGCCCAGCTTTCAGATGCATAGCAAGTGACTGAAAAGACTATAGCCTGAATCAGGCACACCTTGCTGTTCTGTTATGTGGGATCGAGTTGCCTGCTATTCATAGCAACCCTATGTATAACAGCCCAAAACTTGTTCTATCCCTTGCCAAACTTATTGCCTCTGACAAGCCTATCCCCATTACCCCAGTGACTTAATAAATGCATCTCATCAAGGGTCTTCCTCTCCTGTGCTGTCCCTCCACCCTCCCAAGCATGACGTCCATCTCTGTGGACTAATTCCGCCTTGAAACATGTCCAAAGTGTGTCAGATGAAGCTTCAGAATCCTTGCCGCCAAGGAGCAGACTGGTTTCACTCTCTCCAGGATGAACTTGTTTGTTTTCTTAGCAGTCCATGGTATAGTCAATACTCTTCTACAGCACTGTAGCTCAAAAACATTAATTCTCCTTTTATAATCCCTAGTCATTGTCCAGCTCTCTGATGCATAGCAAGTAATGGAAAAGACCATGGCCTATATCAGGTGCACCTTAGTCTCCAGACTGACAACATTACTCTTCAGTACTTTGGCGAGGTCTCTGACAGCAGACTTTACCAGCGCAATTCATCTTTTATTTTTTCTGGCTGCTGATACCAAGAGTATTGATAGTAAAGCCAAGCAAACTGAAACTGTCAACAATCTCAATCTCTTCACCATCCATCCTGATGTGCTGCCAATCGGTCCAGTTGTGAGAATCTTTGTTTTCTTGATGTTGAGTTTCAATCCATATTGAAGGCTGCAGTCCTTGACTTTCTGTTGTAAGCTCTTCAGGTCCTCCTCAGTTTCAGCAAGCAGGGTTGTGTTATCTGCATAATACAGATTGTTGATGAGTCTACGTCCAATCCTGATACTACTCTTCTCATAGAGCCCAGCCTCCCAGATAATCTATTCCTCATATAGATTGAAAAGGTATGGAGATAGGACACATCTTTGATGCACACCCTTCCCAATTTTGAACCGTGCAGTGTTTCCTTGCTCTGTTCTGATGACTACCTCCTGGTCCAAGTACTGGTTTCACATAAGGCATACCTTAGTCTTCAAATTTTCATCATTATTCCTCAAAAATTTGGAGAAGTCACTGGCTACAGACTTGCCCAGTGCAATAAATGTCCTTATCTTCTGACTGCTGGAACTAAGGGTATTGATTGTGGATCCAAGGGAGATGGTCATTGATAGTATCAGTCTTTCTCTATCCATTATGTGAGAATTTTTGTTTCCTTGACATTGGGATGTAATCCATATTGAAGGCTGTGGTCTTTGATCCTCTGTAGTTAAGTGTTTGAAGTCCTCATCAATTTCATCAAGCAAGGTTGTATCCTTTGCATAATGTAGGTTGCTGATAAATGTTCCTCTAATTCTGACACCACATTCTTTCTCAGAGTCTAACTTCTCAAATAATTAGTTCAGCTGACAGATTGAATAAGTGTGGAGCGTATACAATTCTGACACACACCTTTCTTAATTTTAAACCATCTTGCTTTGTTCATACAACAGCTTCTATGTTTAAGTTTTACATGAGTACAGTTAAGTGTTCTGGGATTCCCACTTTTCTCAGTGTTAGCCGTAATTTGCTTTGGGCTCCTTGGTAGGGATGTGCTTAACTTAAAGGCATTGAGATATCGTGCTATAGTTAGATTGGATATTTTGACAATATTGCTGGGTAGAAATTTGGGATCAGTTATTATTTAGGGATCATAATCGACCTTTCATTATATTTCTTCTGAGAAGTGGAAAAATTGTTTCTTTCCATCTCTGGCAAACTTATAAAGAATTTCCTTTGTAAGTAATGTAGCTGGATCTCAATGCCACCACTTGTTAGGACAGACACTAAGGGCATTTTATAGCTTCAACTTTAGATACACAAATGCCCTCTCATCGCTATTAGAGTGGGAGAATCACTTCTGTGCTCTGTTAATGCCAATTAGCTCTAAAACAGCCAGCCTGGAGACAGAGAAGAGTCCCCTGATGACTGATTAGAATATAGTAACCTGAAAATTAAGTGTCAAGTTTTACGTCCAAATGTAGCACCAAGATTTGTCATCTGAAATCACACAAATTAAATGCTAAACTGTGAAAAAAAAAATCTCTCGGAATAATGTATAAATGCTGTATTTCCCCAGTAGAAGGAGGAAGGAAAGAATGTCACATTTCTGGGTCTCTTAAAGTTAGGAAAATGGAAATTGAAATATTTCCTGATAAGCTTTTAAGTCATAAATTCTACCAACGAAGGGGCGGACGTTGAAATAGCAAAATTAGGGATGATATAAAAAAGTTCAATGAAATGCCCTTTTAGTTTTGCTTTACTATTTGATCTGTGCTTTCTAGAATGTGTTATATATGACCCAAACATTTATTTCATAAGTTAGCAAGAGGGATTTATATGCTATATTCCTTCCTTTCTAGCCTGTCCTGCGATTTCTTGGTTACCATGCAGAATTTTAAGAATGACCTCTTTTTAAGGCGTAAAATTGAAACAAGTATTTCAGGAGATGAAAAATAGTCCATCAGGTGAAACTGGTATGATACTCAGAGGCAGGCTCTAGAAGTTCCAAGATATATTTTAATGAATGAAAAGTTAACACGTAGATAACGTTGAAAAAGAAAATAAAGGAGCAAGAAAGGCATTTTAAGTTGCCATTTTTTTGTTGCTCTTTACTCTTTGGTAATATTGCTCAATCAGCAGTGGTCGATGTATTCCTAGAGGGTTAAGAAGACATGAAATGCATTTTTAGAAAATTAAAGCAATATTGTACTCTAAATTTGTTGTTTGTTGTTGTCGTAGGCTTTTGCTTATGGAGACTTTGTGTATAATGAAATGTGGCATCTTCGTAATTTGGAGTCTGTATTTGTGGATATTATGTCCTTCATCTCATTGATGGTTTCCTTCGTTTTCGTTGACCCTCAACTTTACCAACATGATGTTCTTTCTGTGATTAGTTCTTCACTTCAAAATAACATTCTGGTTGCATGTGTGCTCAGTGTAATTTACTTGTGCTTTTGGAAGTCTGTGGATATATTTAATAGTCTCTGTCAATGCATTCGTTTTTCCCTTCTGCCTTCTTTTTCCCATATACCTGTGAGGACCTTGAAAATACCTTTCATCTGACAAGGTACGTACTTTACAGAAGCAAGCCTTTAATCTTTGTTTCTCAATGTTTGAGCTTTTTCCTTGTTACTTTTTGTTTCTCTCTCTTCTTTTCTCTGAATGTGTGCTTCTTTACATATATACACCCAATGTAAATGAGTATGAATACGTATTTGGACTTTGTAGCTATCTGTTGTCATTGTTATGCACTCTTGAGTCAGAACTGACTCATATCCGGCCCTCAAAGGAGTTTTCAGAGGCAGTAAATCACACAGGAGACTGTTCATCTTCTGCAGAGCAGCTGGTGGATTTCAGATGCATGCTTTTGGTTTGGCAGCACAACTTATTACCATTAAGCCACCAGAACCCCTTATTTCTGTATCTAATGTTTTGAATATACTCTTTCCCCCCTTCAACATTTGATCTATTTCTGATAAATTTTCAGAAT
>NW_006399769.1:21039554-21041935 GCF_000299155.1 Elephantulus edwardii
ATTTTGGAAGCCATAATCTTTACCTTGGATTTACTCTTAGTAGTGAGTAATTATTTAAATGTTAATTTTAAAAAATTAAGTATATGTACATTTATAATTAACAAGTGATAGGAAAAACAGTTACAGGAATTGAGGACAAGAAGATGGCAGAGGTAATAGTGTTCGTATATAACTTGACACTCAAATAATTAATGGTAGATGAAGTTATGTTGAATGAATGAGTTAATACAACATTTATTAACAATCTTGTCAGAAAAAGAGCAAACATTTCCTGTGCAATGGTGCATAGACTATGTTGTAGCCTAGAAACTCTCCATTATGAGAAGATTATAAAACATTATATCAAAACCAAGTAAAATATGTAACTTTATATCCAAATAATGAAAAATCGTTAAGTCTAATTCAATAAACTGCACTCACTATATAGAAAAACGCAGTGCCTTAAAAGGATGTTGTTGTTACGTCTGGCCATGTTGAGTATAACTCATAGTGACCCTATGAACAACAGATCTGAACT
This sequence comes from Elephantulus edwardii, assembly GCF_000299155.1. Classification (NCBI taxonomy): domain Eukaryota; kingdom Metazoa; phylum Chordata; class Mammalia; order Macroscelidea; family Macroscelididae; genus Elephantulus; species Elephantulus edwardii. The sequence continues at coordinate 21,040,072 of NW_006399769.1, forward strand.
CTGTCCTTTGTTGTGCAATCTTCATCATCCCTGACACTTTTGAGTTTGTTGCTGCAGATACTACACTCATGCCTCTAATTGTGGGTCTTCCTCTCCTTTGCTGACCCTCCATCTTTCCAAGCATGATGTCCTTTCCCAAGGAATAGCCTTTTCTAATAACATCTCCAAAATACATGAGGTGAAGCTTTGTCAACTTTGCCCCTAAGGAATATTCTCATTCTACTTTCTGGAACACATATCTATTTGCTCTTTTGACAGTCCATAGGGTATTCAGCACTCTTCTTCAACATCACAATTCAAAACATAGATTCTTCTTCTGTCATCCTTATTCATTTTCCAGCTCTCCAGATACATAGCATGTTGTTGGAAAGACAATGGCCTGAATCAGGCACATCTTAGTCTGATCAATGACCTCACTGCTCTTTGGAACTTTGGAGAGCTTCCTGATAACAGATTTTCCAAATCCTATATGTCTCCTAATCTCCTGGCTGTGCAGGAGTTTGGAAGTTAGCTCTAAGGCCAATTGACTGAAAAAGACCATATTTGCTTTCACTTTCAAGAAAGGTGATCCAATAGAATGTGGAAATTGGTAAACAACATCATTAATATCACATGTAAGTAAAAAATTGTTGTAACCAAAATGGTTAGAATAGTATATTGAAAAAACCCCCACCATAAGTTCAAACTAGGAAGAGGCCATCACACAAGGGATGTTATTGTTTGGTTTTGGGATTTTTTTTTAATATATATTCATTGGTTTCAATGTGATAATCCCTTTACATTATATTCCATTCATATATATTGTGTTTTATATAATTGTTCATTTGCACTGGGTCTCACGCAATCATATATATATACATATACATATATATTTATATATATAAATAAATAAATATATAATATATATTATATAATAGATAATAGGTAATATACAATATACATGAATATAGAATATAGAATATAGAATAAATATGTACACACACATATATATAATCTGTTTTAAATTATTTTTTAAATTGGTTTGCTTACAAAGTTTATATATATTGTGTTTGATGCTGTTCAATCACATTGTGTTTCATACAATCATTCTCATGAATTAAGTTTTATAAAATTAATCACCCTTGGACCTTGCTCTGTCCTTTTGCCCTGATCTTTTTCACTTACTTTCCCCTTCCCTACACCCACCAAATATTATTGTTGATGTTCCATGGACCTTGGATGAAACCAGGGAATACCAGAAGAATGTCTACTTGTGTTTTATTGTTTTATTTATAGTCAAAGGCATTTGACTCTGTGGATAATAACAAAATATGTTTAACCTTGAGAAGAATGGGAAATGTAGAACAGTTAATTGTGCTTATACAAAATCTAAACATAGACCAAGAAGCTATAGTTCAGAGGAAGGGAACATTGTATGATTTAAAATTAGAAAAGTGTGTTAGAGCTGTATCCTCTCTTCATACCTACTCAATCTGTATGCTAAGCAAATCATCTCAGAAGCTGGATTTTTTAAGAAGAATGTGGCAACATGTTAGGAGGAAGGCTCATGAACAACCTTCGTTATGCAGATAACCTTGCTTGCTAAAAGTGAGAACTTGAAGTACTTGTTGCAGAGGGTTAAGGATACACCCTTCAGTATGGATTACATCTCACTATTAAGAAAACCAAAATCTTCACCACTAGACTACAAGGCAACATCACGAAAATGGAGAAAAATATTGAATTTGCCAACATTTCCATCTTGCTTGTATCCACAGTCAACATCCTTGGTACCAGCAGTTAGGAGATCAGGAGATATGTAACTCTGGGAATTAAAAGGATAGTCTCTTCAAAATAGTTAGAATTTCAAAGCAAAAGAACTTTA
>NW_006399769.1:21042420-21044674 GCF_000299155.1 Elephantulus edwardii
AGTAATCAGCTGCAGGGGGATGCCCACCAATGGTTGTTCATAAAGATAGGGCCAAACTCTGTGTCTGAAAACAGAAATAGATTGTTTTCTTGGCATTATCATTGATTTAAAAAAATGAACTTGTGCTAATATGCAGATTCTTATAGATACATCATGCATAGCATCATAAACTCTATACTAGGACATTTAAGAACATAAAAATGACATATCTAACAATTTTATAATAGGTCCCTTGTCTTGCCTTTTGCTTCAGAAAAGGCAAAGCTTCCTCTGTAATTTCTATCTTCTACCTTGGGCTTTTCTGCATTTACTGTTTCTAGTATTTCTATTTCCTCTTTCCACATCTAGTCCATGTGGTTCTTCCATTTACCTTCTGAAACATGGACATAGGATTGGATTTCAATCTAACAAGAACTTATTTAGAATCAAGTGTTTTATCGCTTCTCGGCCTTTTGGCTAAGATCAAGTGTAGAATCAAGTGTTTAAGAATTTGTAATAATTTGAATCTGTACCAGATTTGTTAGTGTCTCTCAAAGGTCAGGAAGGGGAAAGGAAAATGGAGACAATGTGAAAATGTCAGGCCAAGAGTTGAGGAATGCATTCACATGTCAAAAAATACCAGAATTGCTGGAAAATAATGATTGTTAGAAGGGGTACAAAAAGAAATTCAGAGAGAATATAGTCTTGCTAATATCTTGATCTTGTTACTTCTAGTCTCAAGAATTGTAATAGAAAGAATTTTTGTTGTTTTAAGCTGCTTTTTGTATGGTATTCCCATACGAAGATCTAGCAAGTTAATATAGAATATAAGCAAGATTATTTGAGTCTATAATAATGAAAGAGGAGGTTTTAAATGAGGAAAAGTGTGCATCACATACCACTTTCAACATAGTAGTTCAAGCTGTATGCTGAGAATATCCAAAAAGCAAGACTCAGTGAAGAAGAATGTGGAATCAGGTTTGGGCAAAGACTCATCAAAACCCTGAAACATGATGCATGAGAATGATTGTATGAATTACCGCGTGGATGAATAAGGTGAAACACAATGTGTATACTAAACGTATTAAGCAAACTAATAAGAAACCAGAAAAATAAAAAATGAACCTGTATCAGCATCCTCTAACACTTGCTTGCTGAAAGTGAAGAGGACTTGACGCACTTATTGAAGATCAAAGACAGCAACCTTCTGTGTGGATTGCATCTCAACATTAAGAAAATGAAATTCCTCACCACTGGGCCAATAAGCAGTATCATTATAAATGGAAAAAAGATCGAATTTGTCAATAATTTTATTTTACTGTATCAGAACTTTCTATAAATATTCAATAGACTGCCAAAAGAACTACAACTCTATCTTGGAACAAGTGCAGACAGAGTGCTCCTTAGAAGCAAAGACTGTGAGAGTGTTTCACACGCTTTGGTAATGTCAGGAAGCAAATGTTCTCGGAAAAGAACATTATCTTTGGAAAGAGAAAGGGTTAGCAAAAGATTAAAAGGTATTTAATTAATGGTGCATTTATTTAATAAATGATACATTTTTGTATGACTGCAAAAATGAACTCAGCTGACACTGAGGCTAACAAACGATTTTCAAGGTTTTATCCTATTGTCTATTAAAAGAGAAAGTTGCATTGTTACTCAGTCAGAAGTAACTCATAGCTTATTGTGGTTTTGCAGCTTGTAAATGGCATAGGAGGAGCGTGTACATCTTCTCCTGTGGAGCTGCTGGTGAATTTGAACCTCTGTAAATCAAAAATGACTTCATGGTACCTAATAACAGCAAAGGAAGTAGCTCCCAAATAAAATATAGTAAAGAAAGGATATCACCCATTCTTGTTAGTACAAAACCAAACTACACAAATTCTTTTCATGGCATTTCTGTCAAATGGTTATTTATTCAGAAATGGGAGCTGAATGCTGCTGTACAGTGAGACACAGTGCAATTTTGCACAGAGTTAATAGTTAGGACTTTGGCTGCTGATGTCATGTATCATTGAGATGGAACTGACTCACAGCTGACCCTCCAGTGGATTTTCAGAGGTATTAGATCACTGCTAAAAAAGGCTAGTAGTGGTTCAAATTCACCAGGCAATCCAGGGAAAGAGAATGACAGTCTTCTTTTGTTAAGATTTACAACCTTGGAAACTCAATTTGAGGAAATCTCTGTGAGTAAAAATTTACTTGATAGCATTGCATTTGGTTTATTTATTTGATTAGTTGATCTTTTATTATAAAACTAGTGCATAAAAAATTC
>NW_006399769.1:21044774-21046208 GCF_000299155.1 Elephantulus edwardii
TCGCTATGAGTCGCAAGAGACTTGGTGGCACATAACAACAACAACAACAACAACATTGTGATGGGAAAGTCTGCTGTTAGGGACCTCTCCAAAGTGCTGAAGAGCAATGGTGTCTCTCTGGAGACTAAGGTGCATCTGACACCGGCCATGGTCTTTGCTATCACTTGTTATGCTTCAGCTTGTTGGACAGTGACTAAGGAGGATAAAAGGAGAATTGATGACTTTGAGCTGTGGTGCTGGAGAAGAGTATTGAGGGTATCATGAACTGCTAGGAAAACAGATTCATCCTGGAAAGGGTTAAACAGGGCGGCTCCCTGGAGGCAAGTATTCTGAGGCTCCATCTAACCTACTTTGGACATGTTGTAGGGGGGAGCGGTCCTTGGAGAGGGACTTCATGCTTGGTAGCGTAGAGGGACAGCTCAGGAGGGGAAGGCCCTCTATGAGGTGGGTTGATTCAGTGACTTGGATGATGAGGATGGGTGTGTCAGAGACACTGCGATTGGCACAGGACAGAGCAGAGTTTAGGGCTGTTGTACATAGGGTCGCTATGAGTCGTAAGCAACTCGGCGGCACATAAAAACAACAACAACATTAACCCCAAAATGTTAGGGGTTCACTCACCTATGCATTTTCAACATATCCCTCTTAGCAGAGGGAATAAAAGAACCATACATTAAATACGTATGAGATTTAAGTTATTTGCATATATTATAATTCCTGTTATTTATCACAGGAAAGTTTTAAAATATTACATTTTTTTCTTAAAATGTATTTGTTTAACGCTGTAATCCTGTATTCTACTAAAACTATATTGTTGTTATGTGCCATCAAGTTGCCTGCGACTCATAGCAACCTTATGTACAATAGCTCTGATGTCTGCCCTGTCCTTACTGACTTTGACACACCTACTCCATTGCTTTAGTTACTGTATCAATCTGTCTCATCCAGGGTTTTCCTTTCCTGCACTTTCTTTCTACCCTTTCGAGCATGATGTCCTTCTCCAAGGATCAGTACCTCCTGGCCACATATCTAAAGTATCTGAGACAGAGCTTCAAAATCCTTGCCTCCAAGGAGAAACTTGGTTTCACTCTAAGACAGATTTACTGGTTTTCTTAGTGGTCTATGGTATGTCCAAGACTCTTCTCCAGCCTTACAACTCAAAGGCATCAATTCTTCTTCTATCATCCTTACTCATTATTCAGCTCTCTGATCCATATGAAGCAATTGTTAAGACCATGGACTGGATCAGGTGCAATTTAGTCTCTAGACTCACATTGTTACGTATCTGGAAAATTACTTATTCTGGAAATGTCCCTGACAGCAGATTTACTTAATGCAATTTGTCTTTTGATTTCCTGACTGCTAGTACCAAGAATTGGAGCAAGCTGTAACTGTTAACTACTTAAATCTCTTCTCCATACATCATGATGCTGC
>NW_006399769.1:21049821-21076891 GCF_000299155.1 Elephantulus edwardii
TAGTTCTACCTAGGTTGTCCTTTCTGTTAATCTGCATGTGGAATATTGTTTTATATATGTTCTATATATGTTAGGGATTTATTTTTTTCATTTTGATTAGCCAAATGCTTTGCCTTGATATTTTAAAAATTACATATATTCAGTGTCTCTTGTCTCTACAAATAAAAATTATAATTTCCCTTTCAATCATCTTGAAAAATGAATTTGGTATCTGGATTGAGATTGAATTGAATATGCAGATTGTGAGAAAAAAAATGACGTTGGAGGTATAGCACTCCTCGACCTCAAAACTTACTATACAGCAGTGATAACCAAAACAGCATGGTACTGGTACAATGACAGGCACATTGACCAATGGAACAGAATTGAGGACCCAGATATAGACCCAGCTATCTATGGTCACCTATTCAACAAAGAATCAAAGCTATCAAATGGGAAATGATAACCTCTTTAACATGGTGCTAGCAAAACTGGACTTTGACCCGCAGAAAGCTGAAACATGATCTACATCTCAGACCATACACAAAAATCAACTCAAGGTAGATCAGAGACCTGGGAGGAAAGCCCAAAACCATAAGGTTCATAAGAGACAAACTGGGATTATGCTTAGAAGCACTAGTCCAAGTATAAGGAGACTGTCCCATACAACCAGAAATGCACAATCTAAAGAGTATAAAATTGTTGCATGGGACCTTCTTAAGATTAAATCTCTATGCACATCAAAAGCTTTTTCCAACAGAGTGAAAAGAAAACCTACAGACTGAGAACAAACATCTTAGACAAGAATCTTATAACAAAAGTTTACAGAATACTCATTGGCCTCCATAAGAAAATGACTGCTAACCCAATTACAAAATAGGCAAAAGACATGGAAAGAATTTTCACAGAGAACGATATTCAAATGGCAAACAGACACATGAAGAAATGTTCCAAATCACTGGCAATAAGAGATGCAAATCAAAACCACAAAGAGGTACCATCTCATTCTAGTAAGAGTGACAAAGTTTAACAGGGTAGCGAGTAATAGATGTTGGAGAGGATGTGGCGAGAAAGGAACTATTATACATTGTTGGTGGGATTGTAAAATGGTACAACCATTCTGGAAGGCAGTTTGGCGCTTCCTCAAAAAGCTGAACATAAAAATTCCATATGACCCAGATGTTCCACTACTTGGAATATACCCTGAGGATATGAGAACTGAGACACAAACTGAGATCTGTACACCAATATTCATAGCAACATTATTCACCATCTCAAGAACATGGAAATAGCCCGAATAACCAACCACAAATGAATGGATTAAGAAATTATGGTACATTCACAGAATGGAATACTATGCAGCATACAGGAGAAATAACTTTGTATATTATCACCTAACTTGGGAGGGACTGGAGAGCATTATGCTGAGTGAACTAATTCAGTCTCACAAGGATAAATATTGTACAATACCGTTATTGTACAAGGAGTATAAGCATCCAGGAGGGGTGGGAGAGGCTGGAAGCAGAGGGATGTGGATGTGCAGGGGGAAGGAGGGATTAATCATTGAGTGGTACAATTTGATGGGTGGGGGGCTGAGGGAAATTGAAAGAATTTTTTTCAAATTTGTATTTGAATTTTGTAAATAAAATAGTAGAAAAAATCACTTATATTGTCATTTGAGTTTTGATACTAAATTTAAGATTTTTCCACAAAATTAATTTTAAAGTGTTTATTTGTGCTTTATTAAGTTATTAAATACCTTTGCAAGTTTTAACTCTTTTTGTCTAAAATATTGGCTAGACTTTTATGTTTTATTCCCTTAAATCCTTCTAACATCTTTGCCAACGCTACTGGAAAAGAATTATTAACAGTCTTTGACCAAGGAAACTTTCTATTAGAGATTTACCTTTTAGCAACATTGTATCATTTATCAACATTATTAGAATATAACTAGTTAAATGGTATCAAATCTAGGAAAAATATGCAGTTAATTGTATTATCTATGATTTGAGAGATACGGTTTTTCGTTTGTGGGCTCTAGTCTGTGGAGTACTGTGGAACAAAGCCTGTTTCTGTCTGTTCTCCAGACATACTGAGAGAAAAGCAATCACTAAAATGCCACAATAAGTAGTGGAATGAATGGTCATTTTCATGGTATTTATCTGTGACCTGCTAAAGTCAAATTAGGAAGAAGACAAGGGCAAACTGTATTAAACTTTTTTAGTTTATAAGAAAAGTTTCAACATTTTAAAAAGCAGATAAGTTCTGGATAACCTAACAGGTGAAATTTTCTCTTAGTAGTTATATTGTCTCAAAAATTGCTTCTTGAACTGCTGAAAAAAGCAATTTGATAAACTCTGCAGCGTTTTTGTTTTCGAAGAAAGTTAAATGATAATGTAATGTTTGCTCCCCTATCAGTAAGTGGTATCTTCTGCCTGCTTTACTGACAAATTGAGGGTTGTATGGTGTTTTGTTGGTGTTTTTTTTTTTTTTAAGAATAAACTTTCTGCATTTGTGAAGTTGTTTATTATAGCAACTGAATCAGACCTTATTACTATTATTCTTCATTGCCATTGAGTGGGAAGAGGTTCAAAGTTCCCCCCCTGTGAGTTCCAGGGACTGTAAATCACATGGGAAGAGATTCTCCATCTTTCTCCTTCAGAGCAGTCAGTGGACTGAAAACACTAGAAACACACTGTCTTTCAATTAACAGTGCAATTCACTAGAGATTAGGCCACCAGACCTCCCTTCCACCATGGATGACCACCATCGGTGCTCCGGCTTTGGATCCTCTTCTGCTTGGCATTCCAAGTCTTGAAAGGGGACTTCTGATTGGCTGAGTTTAGACTATGTCCCTGCTCTCCAAGTGTGTAAGGGAAGAATCTGTTCCTCTCTAGTCGAAACCTGGTATCTCTTTCACTGACCCAGTACAATGCACAAGAAAGGAGATCTTGAAAAAATCCCCTGTGTTCTTTTCAATATATGTATGGATTCTAGACAGCTAAAATGTTGTACATATCATTATACTTTTTAAAACAATTTATTATTTTGTGTGTGTGTGTGTGTGTGTACCATCAAATCTGATCTGACTGCTATGGGAGGAGATTGCCCCTCCTTTTCCTGCAGAGCATCTGATGGATTTGACCCATTCTCCTCTGGGATTGCAGTGCAGCTTCTTGCCACGAGGCCACCAGAGCTCCCTTCATTCTACTTTTATTGATTGTTAAAATGGCATTTTGTCACTTATTTTCAAGAAAGAATTTTCTATTTAGCTGCAAGAAGTGGTTCCATGCTTCCTGCTGTTGACACTTTGAGAATCTATCTCAGCTCGTCTCAAGCAGCCACACACAATGACTACGCACGGCAGAGGTGTTAGGGTCAACTGAGTTCTTTCCAACGCAGGCTTTCTCTAACAGACAATCTTTGTTTTGGAATTTCTCCTTAGTTTGGCTGAGATCTGAATAAATCTGTATCCAAATCGGAATTTACCCTTCTCAATCTGGTTTCTGATTCCTTTTATCTTTCCCTATTGTCCTTACACTGAGATGTAAGCATCTTACTCTCTCCTAACTCACTCTCAGTGTTGGTTTCTCTTAGTGCTCAGTTCTCTGTCTTTTTCTCACACAGACCAGAATCACATACAGTTAATGATATTTCAATATTTTCTTTCCATTTTTTTGTATGTCTTTGGTGTTCCAGCCACAGCTTTGAAAATGATTATGGTTTTTAATAATATAAACAGTGGTTTTAATGCAGTATATATTTCCTCTTCCACCGTGCTCTCTAAGGGTGTGAGAAGAAAGTCTGTTCCACTCTTTCTTCACAATGAAAAATAGAAACCTAGCATTTCTCTTTCACTGACCCAGTAAAATGTACAAGAGAGATCTCCCTACTCCCTCTAAAAACCAAACCCCCACCAAAACATTGAGTACTTTACAAATAAGTACGGATAGTCCCAACAACTAAAAAATGACCAATATCATTGTGTATTTATATATGATTAAAATAGTTTTAGGGAGTTCTCGTTACCTAGTGGCGAGAAGCTGTCCTGCAATCCCTGAAGCCTGCAGTTAAAATCTACCAGATGCTCTGTGGGAAAAGGATGGACAATCTCCTCCTGTGTGATTAACGGCCTCTGAAAAACCTGCCAGAATGTCAGTTATGGGTGATTTCTGACTTGATGGTACACAACAACAACAACAATGAAATAGTTTCATCATGCACCCTCAGTGAGGGAGCTCTAGTGGCCTAGTGGCAAGAAGCTGCTCTGCAATCCCAAAGGCACCCTGTCAAGGCCACCAGCTGCTCTGCTGGAGAAGGATGAACAATCTCTTCCTGTGCGATTAACTGCCTCTAAAAATCTGCTGGAGGGTCAGCAATGGGTTGGTTCTGACATGATGGTACATAACAAAACCCCTTAATAACCTCATAGAAATCTTTTGGGCCTTTGAGCAATGGTTTTACTCAATGATGCATATTTTGAATAGTCACTAATTCTGCAGACTGTACAAACTTTGTTCTTTATAGGTGCTATCAATTCCAGTATGAGTCATAGAGACACTATTAAGGATCAACCTGAACCCTGCCCTATCCTGTGCCATTCTCACCATCTCTGAAACACTCAAGCCCATTGCTGAAGTCACCGTGTCTGAACTGTTCAAAACATAAACATTCATCTTACAACTAGATATATAAAGATATTGCCTGTTATAAGACCCCTGCATTATTTTTCCGCAAGTAGTAAAATTGATTGAATCCTCATTTATTCAATAGGTACATGTTGAAAGATCATTATCATGTTATTGGGAGATGTGTTCCTTCATTGTATTTGAGCTTTTTGTATTGCTCTCATGATATTAAATAATGCCTTGCAAGGGAAAAAAAGAAATCTTCTTTTTATGAAATCAGTTAAATTATATTACTGGAAGTTCACTGTCTTGAAGTTTGCTATTTGGGAGTACTCATTTTAATGACTCATTTAGGGACTAGATAGAAAGTAGAAGGAAAAAGGGATTTTAGGGTCTGATGATTTCTTTCTGACATAGACTTTCTCTAGTGGATGATCTTTCCTTGGAGTTTTCTTTGGTTTGGCAGAGAGAAAGAAGGAAAAAGAAAGGGGAAAAGCTTCAGGAGAGGGAGGAGGAGTGAATTTGTTTCTCGTTCCCCAGGAAAGCACCATTCAGTGCAGTTTGGGTCAAGTTGTTGTTGTTAAGTGCCATCTAGTCAAGTACAACTCACAGTGACCCAATGAACAACGGATCTGAATCCTCTCCTGCCCTGCACCACCCACATAATTTCTGACACACATGACAGCCCCAAGCTTTATTCCTGAGATAGGGTCGAATCTCTCACTTTGAATTTGTTGTGACCTTTCCAAGTCCTCCCAATGAATTAACTGTTTTTTTAAAAAAATTTATTTTATATTAATTTACTAACCAAGTTCATATACATTGTGTTTCACACTATTCTTGATTCATATTTTGTTTCATACAATCATTTCCTTGCATTTTTAAAAAAAATTTAACATTCTATATTGGTAGATTGTTGGTGGGATTGTATAATCGTACAACTGCTCTGGAAGACAGTTTGCCATTTCCTCATAAAGCTGAACATAGAAATTCCATATGACCCAGGTATTCCACTGCTTGGAATATACCCCAAGAAAATGAGAACTGAGGCACAAATAGAGAGTTATACACCAATGTTCATATCAACATTCTTCACCATCACAAGAACATGGAAACAGCCCAAATGCCCAAGCACAATGGAATGGATTGAGAAATTATGGTACATTCACATGATGGAATGAATACTGCTCAGCACGCAGGATCAATGATTTTGTAAATTACTATCTAACTTGGGAGGGACTGGAGAGCATTATGCTGAGTGAACCAACTCAGTCTTGTGAAGACAAATACTGTATAAGACCATTATTTTAGAATGAGTACAAGAATCCAAGGAGGGGAGGAGAGTACTTAATCACAGGGTCACACAATGTGATGGATGGAGGGAGGGATTGGTAAAGAAAAGGGGAACGATATGATGTGAAAAGCAATGAATTAACTTAAATATTCTTATATTGATTTAAGTTGAGTTACCATTGTTTGTGATCAGAGTGTTCTTACTATCATGGTACATAACAAAAGTGGCACAGCATAGTTGTTGTTGTTGTTGTTATGTGCCGTCAAGTCGTTTTCGACTCATAGCGACCCTATGCACAACAGCCCTAAACCCTGCTCTATCCTGCGCCAAACGCACTGCCTCTGACACACCCATCCCGATTACCCCAGTCACCGAATCAATCCATCTCATAGAGGGTCTTCCCCTCCTGTGCTATCTATCCCTCCACCCTCCCAAGCATGATGTCCCTCTCCAAGGACCCGTCCGTTAGCATTAAAAAAAAAAATGAAAATATGAATCTTTCTTAAATAGCTTATGTAAATGTAACATTTACGTGTTTGGTTTCCCCCAACCTCCCACCCTCAGTGGCCTTAGGTAAACCTGCTTTATTGTTGGAATTGGTACAGTCTTAAGCTGTAGATATTCCTTAATGCTAAGCACAGTAATTTTCAACTTCTTGACATTAATAAAATATTACACAAACAAAAATGAGAGAAAAAAAGAAGAGAGTGATGAAGTTGTGTGATTTTCTTTTTCAGTAAGACTTATATTTTTTATAGAAAGAATTTATACTTTATCCACAAATTCCAGTTATCTTGCACTGCTCTTCCGCCTTTCAAAACATGATGTCCTTCTCCAAGGACTGGTCACTCCTGGAAACATGCCCAAAGTATGTGAGACAGACTTTCAAAATCCTTGCCTCTAGGACAGATCTTTGTGTTCTCTTAGTGTCCTATGGTATGTTCAATACACTTCTCCAGCACCACAATCCAAAGGTATTGATTCTTCTCCTATCATCCTTAGTCATTGTCTAGCTCTCTGATGTGTAATAAATAATATGTGAAGATCATGGCCTGGCTCAAGAGTACCTTAAACTCTAGTCTGACATTGCTGTTCTTCAGTACTCTGGAGAGGTCTCTAACAGCAAATTTACTTAATGCAAATCTTGATCTCCTGACTGCTGGTGCCAAGAGTGTTGAATGTGGACCTGGGCAAGCTAAAATTAACAATCTCAATCTCTTCTCCATCTATCTTGATGCTGCCAATTGACCCAGTGGCAAGAATCTTTGTTTTCTTTATGTTGAGCGTCAATCCCTATTAGTGACTTCAGTCCATGAACTTTTTTGGCTAATACTCCAGAACCCCCTCAGTTTCAGCAAGCAAGGTAGTGTCATCTGCACAGTGCAGGTTATCGATGAATCTTCCTCCAATCCTGATGGCACAGGGAGTTTTTATTTCAATTAAGCACTAGATGAACTGGGAATATGGGTTCTTCCCTGATGTAGTCCCCAAAAGGACCAAAGTAATCTGTGTTGCATTGCTATTGTTACTGTGTGTCATTGAGTCAGAAATGACTCATAGCTGACCTTCCAGCATGTTTTCAGAGGTTGTTGATTGTATGGAAGGAGATGGTCCATCTTTCTCTCATGGATAACCAACCGGTGGATGTGAACTGCCTACATTTGGGTTGGCAGTGCAAATCCTTATCCTTGGCTACCAGAGACAAAATTCCTAAGAGTGGAAATCAGTAGATATGGATGAATCCCTTCCAACAATGATCTAAGGGCCCACATATACTGAACAAACCTGGGCCTCTGAGGAGAAAGGTTTTTAGCTTGATCTAAGACTATGAGGATAACTTTTACCTTGGGCAGCAGTTCAGGGTATCTGTCCTTTCTTAGCCAATATCATACTTGTTTTCTTCTTGTAAGAGATGTACTTTGATTTTGCAGTGCTTTTCCCAGGTGTATCATATCCTTTTGCAAATCTGGGACCTTTGTGTTGACCCTTAATGGCAGACATCATCACTCTGTGGGCTGGGATCAAAGGAAGGCTGTGCTGCAACCATGTGTACTGGAGTCTGCTTTCGAGTTCCTGGAGATTGTTCCTCTCCTTGGCAGCAAGGCCTTTGTTGTTGTTGCTCAATTTGGAGTTTATGGTGACTCCATGTGACACAGTAGACCTATCTCACAGGGTTTCTAGACTATAGTCTTTTCAGCAACACATCTCTAGCTCCTTCTTCCTTGGAACATCTAGGGGAGTTCAAACTTTTTTATTTAATCACCAGAGCTTTTTAGCTAGATCTCATTCTTCTGGGAAACTTGTAGGTCAGGGTACTGAAGTCCTGAAACTGCGTCTCATGATTATTGGGTTAGCACTGAGAAATGAGCGAACTCTGCTTTTTAACTTTTTTTTTCCTGCTGCCATTTTTAGTAATTTCAGACTTTCTGATTTGGAGCTGATGAATGGAAAATGTAAGAGGGCAGAGAACACAAACTGCTGGTGTTCACCAAGTGTGTGCACATCCTGGACTATATTTCTTCCATTACTTCATAATGATGGGGCTCATTCACTAGGGCCAGAGAGATCTTCAGATCATAACCAGTCCTTAAAAGAAAAGATGACCAAAAAATAGAAACTTTATAAAGAACATGGGTGATGTCATTCTTGTCAGGTTGATTCCAACTCCCAGCAGCCCTGTGAGTGCAGAGGGGAACTACTCCAGAGGGCAACTATGACCATGACCTTTTTTAGAAGTAGATCACCAACTTTGTCTGTCAAGACACCTCTGGAGATTGAATCATCAACTTATCTGCTAGGAGCCAATTGCTACGTCATTGGTGTCATCCAGGAATTCCTTACAAGAACAATAGGATTTTCTATATAGTTACTTAAGAAGTACAATTCAAAGAGTCCAGGAGATTTCTGATGGATTTATTTCTCAGTTTTTAATATTGAAGTCCCATGGTTAATGTGGTCACATGGACATCAGTAGACAATCTGTACTTGACAAGATCCTTAAGTATAATGTCTAGAACAAGATAATTGTGGGGGGGGGAAATCTTACTGATTCATAATTACCTGTTAATGGACAGGAACAAATAGTTGCCTTATTTTGGAAAAATGTAGGCAATGCAGCATTGTGCAGTGCCAAACACTCGCAGAGCCAATGAAGGGTAGTTGGAGACTGAACACTGGGGTTTTTTTCACCTGGACTCTAGTTCCAATTCTGTCCCTTTCTGGTTGTGTGGCTTTTAGCCAGTTATGTAGCATTTTTGAAATTGGTAATCATATTATTCACTTCAAATTATTTTTGCTGTAATCAAATCTGATAACTTTTATAATTTTTAAAATTATACCGTAGATTTAAACATGCCTTTAATGCTCCATGATAAAAGTAATTATTTATATTTGGCATAACGATTGGTATCTCAAAGACATGAATTTACTCACAAATGTTTCTTAAATACCTAGTTTACTGGTATTACAGGTATAGTTACAGGAACTGTCTTTGGTGAAAGGGGATCCTGGTCACTTAGTTTATAGAGAATTGTGCTTGCTGTTGATCTGAAGGCCACACACCTCACTAAGTTTGAATCCACAAGCAGCTCTGCAGGAGCAAGATAGCAATGTATTTCGATGTGATTTAAAGGTTTAGAAACCTTCTGGAGGGTAGCTATGAGTTAGCTCTGACTCTAAGTAATGAGAGAGTGATATTAGGAGAAAAAGGAGCCCTCCTGGCATAACATCTAACTATTGAACTGCTAACTGAGAAGCTGTTGGCTTGAATCCATCAATTGCTCTAAAAGAGAAAGGTAGGCATGACTACTGTATATATCTACTGCCTTAGCAACTTAGTGGGGAGGGGTTGTATGTATTAGCCTTGCCTCTTCAGCAGTGAATGCTTTATCCTTGGTGGTGGTGATTGTGTGCCATCGTGTCGGAACCAACCCATAGCTGAGCCTCCAGTAGGTTTTCAGAGGTAAGAAATCACACAAAGGAGACTGCCCATCTTTCTCCCGGGGAGCAGCTGATGAATTTGAATTGTGTGTCTTTGGGATTGCAGTGCATCTTTTTATCACTAGGCCATTCAAAGACTTCTTTCATTCGAGAGAGTGATATATAATGGAAAAGACAGAAAAAGAAACATAAAAAAATTCATTGTGTCTTGAGTGAAAGTTTATGGAGCAAGTTGGTTTTTCCACTCAAAAGTTGAAATATATTTTGGTTTTGTGCTGTTGATTACAATCCCAACAATGTAATGTCTTTCTTCTCACTACATTCATTCCTGTACTTCACGTCTCCATTCTTCCTTCTTTTCTATTCTTTCTTGCCTTCTAAGCTTTATCCTTGGGGACAAGATGGTTTGTTTTTCATCTTGTATGATTAATTATTCTAAGGAGTGCATCCCTCCTTGCTGTTATTATTCATTTTATAGGTCTATTTATTGTTTGGTTGAAAATTAGGCCAGGAGGCCTATAAGACTGGAAAGGTAACTACGGGACATCTAGTCTTGGGGATTCAACCAATCTCTTCCAAACCAGTAAGCCTGGTCTTTTTTTATGATTTTGAGTTTTGTTTCTACATTTTTTTTATTACTGCAAACTTCAGAAGCATTTATTGTAGAAATACACAAAATTAAAATGAATACTTGGTTCATTTGTTTCTACATTTTTATCTCATTTATAATGGAAATTTCTGTTGTGATCCCTATTAGTGTCGCCAACAATGTCAGCAGGGCACCATTAACTTTTTCTGGTTATTTTCATGTGTCTTTAAATTTCTTAACTCACGTTTGCTCCAGTGGGAAGAGATAAATAGTTGAACCTTAAAAAAAAAAGCTTTGAGTACTCCAGTTAATGTTTGACAGCACTTACTAGCAAGAGCTACAACAACACTACTGCTATTATTTGCCAATGTAGAATGTAGAACTTTGGTATGTTTAAATAAATATTTTGAAGGCAAAGTAGTAAGGACAGTTAGAAATAGACTTACGGAATAATGAGGTGCATTTTTTGTTGTTGTTGTTATGTGTCATCGAGTCGCTTGCGACTCATAGCGACCCTATGTACAAGAGCTCTAAACGCTCTTCTTTTTTTTTCCTATATTTTATTAATTTTCATAAACATTTACAGAGATTTTGGGTTTCCATTCATTCATTGTTGCACTATTCTCTCTACCCTCCTCCCAGTTTGTTCTTGTCCAAATGCCACAGTGCTTGTCAAAGCCAGTTCTGATTAATCTTCTTTGTCAGTGTGTCCTTTGCCATTCCCTATCACTCCTCCCTGAGAGAGACTTCACCCTGAGTCATAAGGAAAAGGGGATGGCGTATTCTCTTAGCTACTTCCTGCTGAAAAGGGATGCTGTGGGTTTCAGGGTGAAGATCTTCTCTCACTACTCTAAAGGGCCCCTTTGGCAGTAGGAAACACATAGACTATTATGGAGATTGATTTTGGAATTTAGATGCACTCTTATTGATTGTGCTTGGCCGTACATGTTCATATCCTTGAAGATGTATCATGGGGGTGTTGCAACCTAGAAGACACAAATTTGACTAACAAGTTATAAGTACATGAGTCCAAAAATTATGGAAAAGTAAAAGAAAAGATTCTTTCATTGTTTTACAAACCCTCCCCCAGGTCCCCTCCACCATGTAGCCCTCGCTCTAGTCTCCTGTGATGACAGAAATACCTAGTTATATATCTCTTTTAAACAGTTTTCTCCCTCCTCTGTTTCAGTGCAGTATACATTATTGAACCCATCTTACTCAGTCTCTCCCCAACCCCAAGGACAGTCCCATTCTACAACAGTGGCATCATGTAATATTTGTCCTTTTGTGCCTGGGATATTTCACTCAGCATAATGTTCTCCAGAGTCAACCATTTTGAATAATATTGCATGAGTTCCTTGTTTTTTAATGCAGCATAGTATTCCATTGTGCGAATATACCACAGCTTCTCTAGCCATTCGTTTGTTGATGGGCACTTAGGTTGTTTCCAACTCCTTGCTATTGTGAACAAAGCTGCAATAAACATGGGTGTGCATATATCTGCTTGGATGTCACCTATGGTCTCTTCAGGGTATATTCCCAGTAGTGGAATTGCTTCTAAACGCTCTTCTATCCTGTGCCAACCTAGCCATCTCAGACGCACTTATTCCCACCGCTCCTGTCACAGAATCGATCCACCTCATCGAAGGTCTTCCTCTCCTTCACCCTGCCTCCACTCTGCCAAAAATGATGTCCCTCTCCAAGGACTGGTCCCTCCTTGCAACATGCCCAAAATATGTCAGACGAAGCTTCAGAATCCTGACTCCAAAGAGCCTTCTGGCTTCACCCTCTCCAGGACAAACCTGTTTGTTCTCCTAGCAGTCCATGGTATATTAAACACTCTTCTCCAGCACCACAGCTCAAAGGCATCAATTCTCTTTATATCATCCCTATTCACTGTCCAACTCTCTGATGCATGGCACGTAATTGCGAACAGTATAGCCCAGATCAGGTGCACCTTAGTCTCTAGTCTGACGTCATCGCTCTTCAGTACTCTTGAGAGGTCCCTCACAGATGACTTTCACAATGCAACTCGTCTCCTGAATTCCTGGCTGCTGTTACCAAGAGTGTTGACTGTGGAGCCAAGTAATTTAAAACTGTTAACTATCTCAATCTCTTCACTATCCATACTGATGCTGCCAATTGGCCCAGTGGTGAGAATCTTTGCATAGGAGAGACAGAATGAGTTGAGAGAGGGAGAGAGAATCAATGTTTTAGAGAAGTCTTCTAGTAGTAGTTTGCACCTGGATTGGGAATAAGCTGGGGAAAAAGTGAATAAAAATAAGTGATGCATATATTTTCAAGTCATACAACATAGATGCATTTGTTTCATAGTTTCTTTTCTTTAACTCACACTGAGTCGCCAACATTTTTCATGTTCTTGGTCAATATATAGTGATTTCAGGATTCACTTTGTTGATGGTAGGCAAGGAAGAGCCGACTTAATGGACTGCATAGGAGTTATAATAGCAAATTAAATTGCTTCATATTGGCCATTAAAAGAAAAAATTGAGTAGGAGATATTAAAAGTAGGAAATATCAGGTATTATAAAATTACGTTTTGGGAAGTAGAAACTAGAGGAGAAATTAAGATACAAATACTGATAGTATCTCCACATGTTTTCAATCGAGCGTGGCAGGCCTGGTAGCTTATTAGCAACAGAATGTGTATTAGGTTCGCTTCTCTGTAGCCGTGCAGCTCTGGAGGGCATGGAGGATGAGAGGTCAGGGGTTCTGGTTCGGGAGGATCCCACCTTCCAGCATCTTCTCAACAGCAACTCATCTCATCAAGTCAGAACCAACTCAAGCTGACCTTCCTGCAAATTTTCAGATTCTAAACCAAATGAGAAGAGATTGGTTGTCCATCTTTGTCTAAGCAGCTGGTGATTTGAAACACCTGCCTTTCAGTTGGTGGCACAACTTCTTGTAGGTATCTGAAGGTTCTAGGCCCCACCATGTATCCGAAAATCCTGTAACTTGGATGTCCTAGGAGATTGGAGGCAGAGCCTTAAGCTCCTTTAATACTATGCAGTTGTGTGGCCTGTTAATTTTTTTTTTTTCGTGAGCTGCTCTAGAAACGTTACCACCTCTTATAATCTCACTAATGAGTAGGTTGTTATAGCTAATAAATGAACAGTCACAATAAAATTTACCCATCAGGTACAGAAATATAACCACTTAGTGTTCAAGTTGTGAGATAAGTATGTTATCATGTGGAGTCTGTACCAAGAAAGCATAAGTACAGGGCCATTTAGACCTTAATTTCTACATTTTTGTCTCCTGTTGCCAATACATTTCCTGAGTAGAGCATCTTTTACATGCTTTCAATGACTTTTTAATTAACAATGAGGCTGGATAATGAAACTATGGGGCTGGATAATGAATCAAGTAGCATTTACGAGATTACCCATCTGGGGACATGTGGCCGAGGAGAATTTTTCAACTTGGGTTTTGAATTTCTAGATATTCACATTGAAATATCTCTCCAAGAACAAGCCAACATTTGGATTGGGCCTCCAGGAAATACAAACATTTGGCTTATAAAAACATTGGGGACAATCTATCATCCAGTTTATCAACGTCATGCCAGATATCTAGATCATTGGAAAGGTTTCTAACCAAGTATTATAAAGCCATGGGTGTATCTAGAATTAAAAAACTGCCCAAACACAGGCCAAGGGAAAAAAATTCAACAACAGTTTCACATCTGATTCTCTTATATACATTTTTGGTTCTCGAGTAATAAATGATAGGAAATAAATTTAGAGTTTGTAGAAATAATGCAGATGATCTCCTAAAAGTAAATTGGTGAGAAAAAAAAACCCAAACAAACCCAAACCCATTAAAGATGGACTGCTAAATTTCACAAGTAGATAGTTACGCTTTTCTTCCCAGTGTGAGTCTGGAAACTCCACTGGAACCAATTCTACCTGAGTGATCCAGCTGGTAGTTAACTACCACTGGTGTGGCGACTAGTGTCACAGCAACACAGAAGCCACTAGAGTGCGACCGACTGAAATATGCTTAGTGGAAGGAACACTTACTCAATATGTTTACACACCAGCCATTTGCTGACTGGTTGGCACTGTGTTGTATATATTTCCTGAACTCACAGGATGATTCATAGAAACCCAGTGTAGTAGACACTTCTTTACTTACTTTTGAAGGTGGTTGGAAAACTGAGGAACTCAGAGGCTTAATTATTTACTCTAGATTTCACAACTCTTATGTGGCAAAACTGGTATTTGAAATCTGACTGCTCCACCTCAGAGCCTGTCTTATCCACTCAGCTGGATTATTTTTGTTATGGAAAGGTGATGCAAATATGAAGTAGGTCACGAAGGTCTTCAATAAAAGAACCAAGACAGTAATAATAAGGCCGACTATTGAAGGTCTAGTTATTTTCACTTCTAGTTTTCACACAGGAAGCTCTGGTGGTCTAGTGGTAAAGAGTTGAGCTGTCAAACCAAAGCCAGGTGGTTTAAATGTACCAGATGCTCTTCAGGAGAAAGATGAGCAATCTCCTCTCTTCCACCTTAGTCTCTGAAAATCCACTAGAGGATCATTTACAGCCAAGTCTAAGTTGATGGTACACGATGTTGTGCGAATTCATTGCATAGATGAGGTGACTGAGTTGGCCAGGTTAAGTAATGACCAGAACCACAAAGCCTGTGAGTGGTGGAGTCAGGAGTGATTCTCCAGTTGCTGCCAGATCACTCCTTGTGTTCCCACCTTGAAACCATCACTAATCTCTTGGTGTCTTTTGTGGTGTAGACAATCAAGAGAAACCCTGAATTTTTTCTGGGCCCTTTTCAATCCACCTGCAACTTCTTTACCTGATCTTCATCTACACTTTGATTTTTAGAAGTGTCTCATTTCACAGTCTCTGTTCTTGAACACACAACTATGGTACCATTGTAGGTGTTGGGTTTGGATTTGCTTCAAGAAAGAACTTACTATTTAGTTGCTAGAAGTGCAGTTAGCTGATTGTTTCTGTTTTTGTTGTTGGTATGTGCCGAAGAGTTGCTTGCAACACATAGTGACCCTATGTACAACAGCGCTAAACCCTACGACATCCTGAGCCAGCTTCATTGTCTCTGACACACCTACCCCATTACCCCAAGTCATTGAGTCAGTCCATCTCATCCAGGGTCTTCCTCTCCTACTCTGTCCCTCCACCATTTCTAGAATAATGCCTTTCTTCAAGGACTGGCCCCTCCTTGCAACATGCCAAAAGTATGTCAGATGAAGCTTCAAAAGTCTTGCCTCCAAGGAGCAGTCTGGTTTCACCCTCTCCTGGATGAACTTGTTTGTTTTCTTAGCAGTCCATAGTATATTCAATACTCTTCTCCAGCACCACAACTCAAAGGCATCTATCATCCCTACTCATTGTTCAGCTCTTTGATGTATAGAAAGTAATTGAGAAGACCATGGCCTGGACACCAGGTGCACCTTAGTTTCTAGACTGACATCATTGCTCTGGAGAGATCATTAACAGCAGATTTTCCCATTGCAATTTGTCTTTTGATTTCCTTGTTGCTGGTACCAAAAGTGTTGATTGTGGAGTCAAGGAAGCTGAAGTTGTTAACAATCTCAATCTCTTCACTGTCTATTAGTATTGGCCCAGTGGTGAGAATCTTTGTTTTCTTGATGTTGAGCTTTAATCCATATTGAAGGTTTCAGTCCTTGATGTTCTGCAGCTCAGGTCCTCCTCAGTTTTAGCAAGCAAAGTTATGTCATAATGCAGATTGTTGATGAATCTTCCTCTCATCCTGATGCTACATTCCTTCTCATAGAGCCTGTTTCACATATAGATTGAAAAGGTATGGGTATAGAATGCATCCTTGGTGTACACCTTTCTTGATTTTGAACCATGCAGTGATTCCTTGCTCTATTCTGATAACTGCCTCCTGGTCCAATTATAGATTTCGCATAAGCACAATCAAGTGTTCTAGGATTCTCATTCCTCTCAAGATTAGCCACAATTTGTTGTGATCCACACAGTCAAATACCTTTGCACAGTCAATGAAACACAGATAGACATTCCTCTGGTATTCCCTGCTTTCAGCTAAGATCCATCTATCGCCTGCCACGGCCTTTCCTAAACCCAGCCTGCACATCTGGCAGTTCTCTGCTGACGTGCTGTTCCAGATGTTTTTGGGTAATTACTAAGCAGGATCCTGCTTGCATGTGGTATTAATGTATTGTTCGATACTTTCCACACTCTGTCAGGTGACATGTTTTTGGAATGAGAAGAAATATGGATCTCTTCCTGTTATTTGGCCAGGGGGTTGTCCTCAGATATCTTGGCATAACTTGATGAGTGCATCCAGAGTAGTATTTGTTTGTTGCAATATGTAAATTGGTATGCTGTCAATTCATGGGGCCTTGAATTTTGTCAATTCCTCAGAGAACCTTGAATTTCCTCCTTTATCACCATTGCTTCTTGACCATATATTTTTTTTTTTATGAAATTCTGTGTCAGCCAATTCTTTTCAGTATAGTGACTCTGTATACTCCTGCCATTATCTTTTGATGCTTCCTGGGTCATTCAACATTCTTCCCACACCATCCTTAAGTACTGTGTAACTAGAAACATGAATTTGTTCTTCAGTTTCTTCAACTTAAGAAATGCTGAGCGAGTTCATTCCTTTCGATTTTCCAACTCCAGCTCTTTGCACATTTAATTTTAATGCTTTGCTTTTTCTGTGCTGTTCTTAGTATATTCAAGTTCTATCTCAGGTTTTCTAGCTGAGACCATGGTGTTCCTGAGCAATGATCAGCCAGTGACTGAACATAGCAAATGGCACAAGGCCCTGACCATTTTAATTCAGTGATTCTCATAAAGAATTACCCCAACTCTCTTTTGGACTGGCAGATTCATTATTAGATTGACAGACTGGTCTGATTCTTTCCTTGTCCCATACAGCTTTTTCATTACTTACCTTTCACAAATTCTATCTGTCAATACAACTTTGCACATCAAACATCATCTTAGTGTGAGCTTTCCAGAAGACCAAAAACATCCCCAGCTAAATAATTAGCATACCCAAAGCTAGTGATGGGGCTTTATTTCTATTTCTGCTAACAGTGCTATTGGACAAGAGTTTGGGTAGTTCAGAATAGGGTGGGGAATAGGAATGGAACATATACTCTAGTGGCTTAGCGTGGAGAGGGGTCTGCTCCTAATCAAGTTGTGCTGCTTTGTGTCTCCAGAGATTAGAATCTCCCAGCAGTTCCAAGGGAGAAAGATGGGCAGTTTCCTCCCTTGTGACCTATAACTTCAGAAACCAGCTATGAGTTGGTTCCTACTCAAAGGCAATGAGTGAGAGAGAGGAAGGCCTACATGTTGTAAGGAGAGACGGGTGCTTGGAGTGGGACATCATACTTGGGAGGGGGAAGGGACAGCACAGGAGAGGAAGACCATAGATGAGGTGGATTGATTCAGTGACTGGGATAATCGGGATGGGAGTGTCAGAGACAGTGTAATTGGCACGGGACAGAGCAGAGTTTAGGGCTGTTGTATATAGGGTCCCTATGAGTCACAAGCGACTTGACGGCACATAACAACAACAACAACAACAGGTGTAAAGGTATCTCTTTATGTAGATATCCGAGAGATGTAAAGGTAGGCCTTGTTTTTGGAAGGTGCGTGAGGGAATATACTGCAAAAAAAAAAATCACAAAATGGCTTAAGCAGTGGAAATTAAATGATTATTTGCCTCACAATTCTGAAGGCTTGGAGTACATGTCGGGGTACCATCTCTTGATTTCTTTTGAGAGTTCTGAGAGAGAAATTGTTAATGCTTCTCTGCTAGATTTTGGCAACTCAAGTCATTCCTTGGTCTGTGTTCTGTGGTATGCTTTCATTGTCTTTCCGTATCTTTCCCTTTTTTATGAAAAAAGATACTGTGTGAACTGTGCACCATCAAGTTAGAACTGACTCATAGCTAATCCTCCAGTAGGTTTTCAGAGGCAGTTAACCACATGGGAGGAGATTGCTCATCCTTCTCCTGTGAAGAAGCTAGTGGGCTTGAACCGCGTGCCTTTGAGATTGCAGCACCGCTTTTTGCTACTAGGTCACGAGAGCTCCCCTATAAAGACACTGGTTATACCAAATTAAGACCTAAGATCTAGTCTAGTATGGCTTCATGTTAATTTAATGATAGCACCTCTAAAGCTTCAAAAGAAGGTCACATTTACAGATAAAAGGATTAGGACTCCAATATAGATTTTTGGAGTATTATATTTCCATCAATACAGGCAGGAATGAGAAAGGATGCCAATATAAACTCTAAAGTGTGCCTGATTCAAGCCATGGTATTTTTAATTGCTTCATTGCCATGGGGAAGTTCAACAATAAGTAAGGAAGACAAAATAACCTTTGTGATTATAAATGTCCTGTTGAAGAAGAGTATTAAATATACCTGGGCTGCCAACAGAGCAAACAAACCTGTGTCACAGGATGCACAACCAGAGTGTTCCTTGGAGGCAGGGATGAAAAATGTTATCACCGCATGGTTCAAAATTGGGAAGGGTGTATGCCAGGGATGTGTCCTAACTCCATACCTTTTCAACCTGTATGCAGAACAGATTATCTGAGAGGCTGGGCTCTATGAGGAGAAGTGTGATGTCAGGACTGGTGGAAGATCTATTAACAATCTGCGTTATGCAGATGACACAACCCTGCTTGCTGAGACTGAGGAGGACCTCATGCACTTGCTGCAGAGGGTCAAGGACTGCAGCCTTCAGAATGGACTGAGGCTCAATGTCAAGAAGACAAATATTCTCACCACTGGACCAGTTGGTAACATCAGGGTGGATGGCGAAGAGATTGAGATTGTTCACCACTTCAGTTTGCTCGGCTCCACAGTCAACACTCTTGGTACCAGCAGTCAGGAAATCAAAAAACGTATTGCGACGGGAAAGTCTGCTGTTAGGGACCTCTCTAAAGTACTCAAGAGCAACGGTGTCTCTCTGGAGACTAAGGTGCACCTGATACAGGCTATGGTCTTTGCAATCGCTTGTTATGCATCAGAGAGTTGGACGATGACTAGGGAGGATAGAAGGAGAATTGATGCCTTTGAGCTGTGGTGCTGGAGAAGAGAATTGAATGTACCCTGAACTGCCAAGGAAACAACAGATTCATCCTGGAGAGGGTTAAACCAAGCTACTCCTTGGAGGCAAGGGTTCTGGGGCTTCTGACATACTTTGGACATGTTGTAAGGAGAGACAGGTCCTTGGAGAGGGACATCATGCTTGGGAGTGTGGAGGGACAGCGCAGGAGGAGAAAACCCTCTATGAGGTGGATTGTTTCAGTGACTGGGATAATTGGGATCGTGTGTCAGAGGCAGTGCAATTGGCACAGGATAGAGCAGGGTTTAGGGCTGTCGCTATGAGTCGCGAACGACTCGACGGCACATAACAACAACAGTAACAACAACTACAACAACATACAGTTTGACACATACTGTCAGAAGGGACAAGTTCTTGGAATAAGATATCATGTTAGGAAAATGGTGGAAAGTCAGAGGAAGCCCCTCAGCAAAACTGGCACAGTCACTGTAACAATGGGCTTGAACAGAGTAGAGATCACGAGGATGTTTCAGGAGAAAGCCCGGTTCAAATCTGCTGCTATGAGATGTAACGGACCCGATGGTGCCTGACAACCAGAGTATAGGACAGAATCTTACTGCCTCGGAAAATTCCTTAAGCCATGATCTTTATGGGAAAAAGATCCTCAGGTTTTTGCTCCTGCTGAGGCATTGGAAGGTTGGCACAACCAACCTTTTGATTGGCTCCTGCGTGTTGTGATATCACGGGTCCCTCCAAAAAGACAATGATAAAAAATGAAATAAAGTGAAATAAAATGAAACAAATGCTTTTTCGTGTACTAAATTAAAAATGTCTACTAAATAATATTTTTGTAGCAAGTGCGATAATGGTTATCCAGGTGGACAGTGTTTGGTGGAGCTCCCCAATTAAAACAAGCTTAGAAGCAGGAGTGGCATCCACTTCTGAAATAGCTTGCCACTGGAAACTCTGCGAACTTGGAGAAAGGATGAAAGTTATACAAGCGTTCAGGTCTTTCGTTCATAGGGTCGCTATGAGTCATCTACAACTTGATGGCACTTAACAACAACAACAACGATAAACAACAACATAATTATATGGAATACCTTATCTTAATTTCTTAGACCAAAATAACAACAATTTTGGAGATTTTGCAAAACTGGGCCACTGTGAAATTCTGTTATCTATAAGGTCATCAGAAGTCCACGTTGACAGTATGGCAACTAACAACAACACTGAAAGTGACTATTTTATGCAGTTTGAACAAAAGTATAGGGTTCATCACAGGAAAAAAATGGTATATTTCAATGGAAAAACACTGACTAAAAATATATAGAAGGGACTTGTGAAGGTAATAAGGTGGGCAGTATGGCAAATATTTCATTCCAGTGTAATACAGGAAAAAATGAGTCAGAGGAAATTGATAAGGATAAAATTCGTTTGGATCTCAGACATCAATCTTTAAACACTGCAATTTTCAAAGTAATGCAACTAAACCATTTGTTACTGATGTCAGTACACTCAGGTATTGGAGGAAAATGCTGTTTTAAAAATTATGCTTCTACCAACTACTGGCTATGAATTATTCAATAACTATGGGAGTGATATTGTTTATAACATATTTCCTGCCAACTTCTGTTTTTACTAATTTTTTTTAACAAAACAACCAAAATTCTTGAGGCAGCTTCATCATGTAATCAGTAATAGAAGCAGATGGCACTTCTTTGACCCTTCCTTTTAACTTTTAGGCATTTGCAATCAGTTATGTGCAAGAAATGGGGACAGACAATATACATTAAAATTAGCCCCATCTTTTTTAGCTGTCAAAAAGTCGACATGGTCATAAAACTTGAGAGTAAAGAACCTGAGATATCAGCTAGTCCAATTCTTGTGTTTTACAGGTGAGAAAACTCTTGGTTATACAGGCAGTAAATTGACCAGCTCAAGGTCATTTAGGAAAAGAAATGGAACTCTTGACCCTCTTTCTACACTCACAACATCAAGACTGTCTTTTCATTTGGGGAAACTAGGACGTTTATAGATTATTTATATTTATAGGAAAAAGTTCAAGCATCCTGAAAAAGAATGAGAACAATATGAATCTGGAATACTGTACTTGCTTTTTCTGTCAAATGGTTAAATACTCTCAGACTTACAATAGATTTATTAATTTAAAAATTGTGATATGCTTAATCATCTTTAGTATTTAACAATTATTAAATTAATTTTATAGTAGAATGATAGTACTGTAGTCATGTCATTCCTTTATAACTAAGTAAGTTACTTAAATGCTCCCAATACCTGGAAATCATCATCTTCAACAATAATAATATTACCAGGCCAGGTGCTGATTGTGGGGACAGATTACCAACTACTCATATGCAAGTACAAGCTGAGGTTGAAGAAAATTAAATCAAATTCACGAGAACCAAAATTTGACCTTTAGTCTATCCCACTTGGATTTAAAAGCCATCTCAGGAACAGGTTTAAGGCCCTGAGCACCAGTGAACATAGACCACATGAGCTATGGGAGGTTATCAAGAATATCATCTGAGAATAATAAATAATATCATTACAAAGGCTGAAGAGGAAGAAAAGACCAAGATGGATGTCAGATGAGACTCTGAATATTGCATTAGAGTGCTAAGAAGCCAAAGCTAAATAAATTAAGAAATCAAAGATTTGAACAGAAAATTTCAAAATGGCAGCTCTAGACAACAAAGCAAGATACAATAATGAAATGTGATAAGAGCTGGAGTCAGAAAATCAAAAGGGCTGAACTCGCTCAGCATTTCTTAAGCTGAAGGAGTTGAAAAACACATTTAAGCCATTTGACAATACCTAAGGGTGCTTTGTGCAGAGTGTTAAATGACCCAGGAAGCATTAAAAGAAGATGGAAGGAGTATACAGAGTCACTGTACCAGAAGGCACTGGCTGATACAGAAGAATTTCATGAAATAACGTATGAGTAAGAGCCTATGGTGATGAAGGAGGAAGTTCAAGTTGCTCTGAAAGAATTAGCCAAAAACAAGGCTCCAGGAGTTGACAGCATACCAATTTACATATTTCAATAAACAGATGCTGCCCTGGATGTGCTCACTAAGTTGTGTCAAAAAATCTGGAGGACAGCCAGCTGGCCAACTGACTGGAAGAGATCGATATTTGTTCCCATTCCAAAGAAAGTGACCCAACACAGTGCAGAAATTATTGAACAATATCATTGATATCACATGCAAGCAAGATTTGCTGAAAATTATACAAAAACGTTTGGAGCAATATGTCAGCCGAGAACTGCGAGATGTGCAGGCTGGGTTTAGAAGAGGTCGTGGTACCAGGAATATTATAGCTAATATTAGATGTTTCTTGGCAGAAAGCAGATAATACCAGAAGAATGTCCATCTGTGCTTCATGGACTATGCAAAGGCTTTTGACTGTGTGGATCACAACAAGCTGTGGCTGACACTGAGAAGAATGGGAATCTCAGAACATTTGATTGTGCTTATGTGAAACCTACGCTTGGACCAAGAGGCAGTCATCAGAACAGAGAAAGGAAACACTGCATGGTAAAAAATTGAGAAGGGTGTCTACCAGGGATGTATTCTGTCTCCATACCTTTTCATTCTGTATGCAGAAGAGATCATCCAGGATGCTGGGCTGTAAGAGGAGGAATGTGGTATCAGGATTGGTGGAAGATTCATGAACAACCTACATTATGTAAATGATACAACCTTGCTTGCTGAAACTGAGGAGGATCTGAAGTGCTTGATGCAGAAAGTCAAGCACTGCAGCCTTCAATATGGATTGAAGCTCAACATCAAGAAAACAAAGATTCTCACCATTGGGCCAATTGGCAGCATCACATTAGATGGTGAAGAGATTGAGATAGTTAACAATTTTGGTTTGCTTGGGTCCACAGTCAACGCTGTTGGTACCAGCAGCCAGGAAATCAAGAGACGAATTGCACTGGGAAAATCTGCTGTCAGTGACCTCTCCAGAGGACTGAAGAGCAATGACGTCAGGCTGGAGACTAAGGTGCACTTGAACTGGGCTATAGTCTTCACAATTGAGCTCTATGCATCAGAGAGCTGGGCTGTACAGTGATCAGGCATGATAGAAAGAGAATTGATGCCTTTGAGTTGTGGTGCTGGAGAAGAGTGTTGAATATACCATGGACTGCTAGGGGAACAAACAGGTTTGTCCTGGAGAGGGTGGCCAAGCTGCACCTTGGAGTCAGGAATTCTGGAGTCAAGGACGTCATACTTGGGAGAGTGGAGAGACAGCGCAGGAGAGGAAGACCCTCAATGAGATGGATCAATTTAGTGATTAGGGTAGTGGGAGTAGGTTTGTTTGAGACAATGAGGTTGGCACAGGATAGACAAGGGTTTAGGGCTCTTGTACATAGGGTCACTATCAGTTGAAAGTGACTTGATAGCACATAACAACAACAATCAGTAAAAAGGAATTGCCATCATTGTGCTTGCTATATTATAGACATTTTTTATTCTATATAATATCATACTTCCATACTGTCGTTGAGCTCAACTTATTTTTTCTACATGGAGTTTTCTCTCTTTTTTCCTTTTTCCTTTACCCTGTAACATAACGTGTGATTTCAGGTTTGCTTGTTCCCGCCGTTCCTCCCCTCAAACCACTCTTTTTTTATGGAAAAGCAGGTGCTTTCTTTCCTTTAGTCTAGATTTTCCTTCTTTTCATCAAACTCCAGAACTTCGTGAGCTAGATGTTGGTCCCTGCTTGTCACTGAAGTCAGTCCCACTGCTCATGGTAAATATATATACCTTACTGTAGTGGCACTGATTACCAAAAACCAGACAAACCTCAAGGCAGAATGTGTGAATGAGACCAAAATAAGATAATCTAAAATGAAGACCAGTGCAAAAAGGATTTGAATGTAGTCTTAGTTAGATTTGTTGAACTTATGATTGAATACTGGTTATACCTTATAATATGAAAATTCATATCAGAAAGGAACCATGCTGTGAATAAAGACTGGATTGAGGAAAAGCTGGAACCCATCCCAGTGTTCTTCCCAGAAATAAACCTTTGGAGTATAAATCACATCAGGGACACCCTTCTAGGGAATTTACTGAATGAGAAGGAACATCTTCTTTGAAAACTACATTACTTTCAACTCTTCCTGTAAGAAATGTTAAAATGACCTAACGTTCTAAATTATTATTTGCCAACTTTCTAATTATCATGCCCCATTTTTGGGCAATACAAATAAAATTTTGGATGAGGAAGAGGAAAGGAAAGGAAAGGAAAGGAAAGTGTTTAAATTAATTGACTCAGTAAATGGGAAAAGGAATGCTACTGAACGTTTCAACAGTATGGTGCTAGAATCCAGATTGGAAGTCACTTGCAGCAGCTGGATTCTACAGAGGTTTGTTTGCTGGTTCTGGTGAGAATTCACCAATAGGTGTGAGTTGATTTGATTTGGCTTCCTATTTAAAAATACACTTAGTTTTATTTGTTTTGGGTCAAACATTATTCTAAGTGGTATAGCACTGGTCTGTCCATTTCCTGTAGAGAGGTAACTTGTGGTTACTGTGAAACTGAACACTGTAACACTGATGTGTCAAATGTGATAATGGTTACCTATGGTGGACAGTGTTTGGTGGAGCTTCCTGATTAAAACAAGTTTGAAAGTAGGAGTGGCATCCACTTCTGAAATAGCTTGCTTCTGGAAACTCTATGAATGTAGAGAAATGATGAAAGTTATGCAAGTGTTTAGGTCTTTCATTCATAGGGTTGCTATGAGTTGTCTACAACTTGACGACATTTAAAATAATAACAACAACAACTGGACATTTGTTATTTTGAGTCAAATAGTGACCTTTAAAAACTATTGATAATACAAAATCTGACTGTCTCATACACAGTGAATACTATTCTAGGTGTTAAGATTATAGAAGCTAACAAGAAAGGCAAAAATCCTTGCCTTCATGGATCCCAAGTGCTAGTAAGAAGACACCGGATGTAAATAAGCAAATTAATGAGTCTCTTTCCACTCTGGAAGTCGGCTGGCTGACTGGCGGGATGGCTGGCATCTCTATGGTGGCTCCACTTTGCTGGCAGTCAAGGCAAGGGAAGTTTCTGGGGTCCTTTTTGCTGTGTGTTACTGCTCATTTTTGCCCTTCAAAAGTGGGTGGGAGGCCCAGAGCCTTAAACTAAGGGAAAGTAGGGGCAGAGCCTGTGCAGCTTGCTTCAGGCTGTAGATTAAAATCCTGTAGGGCCCTAAGGCCTGTCTTTAACTGTTTTTGGTGAAATATTCTTCTAGGTCATATAGCCCTGGTGTGTCCACTTGCCGTACAGTGGTAACTTGTGGTCTCTGAGAAGCTGAACACTGTGACACTGTGTCAAATGCGATAATGGTTACCCTTGGCAGATGTGTTTGGTGGAGCCCCTGGCTAAAACAAGCTTGGAAGCAGGAGTGGCATCCACTTCCATAAATAGCTTGCCTTGAGGAAACCCTACAAACTTGGAGAAAGGATGAAAGTCATGCAAGTGTTGAGGACTTTCGTTGATAGGGTCGCTATGAGTTGCCTACAAGTCAACGGCACTTAACAACAATGACATCTCTCTCTTGACTGTCGCAGTCAGAAACCAACCCATAGCTGACCCTCCAGTGGGCTTCTGAGGCTGTAAATCCCTTAGGAGGAGAGTAGCCACTCATCTTTTTTCCTGTGGAGTCAGTGGTGGGTGCAAGATACCATAGAGACATGGCCCTTAGGTTAGCAGCTCAGCTCTGTCATTGTAATGATGCTCTGAAAAATAAAGGAAAACCTGAGAAGCAAGACATTTTTGAGTAGGTGTGGTCAGAGAAAAGACATCTGAGCAGGGATGTGGCAGATACTTGATTAGGGACGTGAAGGTAGTGAAAGAAAGCTAGTAAGAGAAGAATGTATTGCAGGTGTCATCTGCAGAAGTATGGGAAGAGTTTAGAAGCCCAATACAGAAGACTGAAACACCCAGAAAATAGCAATATTAGGGAATTGTTAACATCTTTTGGCCTAAGGCAATATGGAGAGAAAGTTTTTAAGGTTAGATCCAGGAGCTAGGTGAACCCAGGAACGAGCAAGTACCTCATAGGATCTATGTCAACCTCTACTAGAATTACTTTGTCAAAGCCAAGAAAACATGTAAAAACTCAATTCATCTCATTCTGCTGTCCCTTAATTTTTCTTTTTTTTAAATTATTATACTAGTTTATATATAAAATTAGAATACATTGTTTTCCAGAACAGATTCTTCCAATTTCCCTCACCACCACTACCCATCAAATTGTACAATCCCGTTATTAATGCCCCCTCCTCCTGCACATCCTCATCCCTCTGCTTCCACCTCCCCTCCCTATGGATTCTTATACTCGTTCTACAATAATGGTTTTATACAATATTTGTCCTTGTGGGACTGAGTTAGTTCACTCAGCATAATGTTCTCCAGTCTCTCCCAAGTTATGTAATAATTTACAAAATCATTGCTCCTGCATGCTGCATAGTATTCCATTGTGTGAATATACCATAATTTCTTAATCCATTTTTTTTTTTT
>NW_006399769.1:21079301-21079902 GCF_000299155.1 Elephantulus edwardii
GGCCAGGAGCTGATTGTGGAACAGACCACCAACTACTCATATGCAAATTCAAGCTAAAGCTGAGGAAAATTAAACCAAATCCGAGGCAACCAAAAAATCCTGGTCGGTAGGTTTTCTTTTCATCCTGTTGGAAAAAGTTTCTGATGCACACATGGAGGTTCTTTAGGAGGTTACATTCATCAATTTTATCCTCTTTAGATTTTACTTCTGGCTGTATTTGGTAGTCTTTTTATACCTTGGAATAGTGCTTCTAAGCTTGATCTCAGTGTCTCTTACGAACTTTATCATTTTGGACTTTACTCCCAGGTCTCTGATCCACTTGAGTTGATTTTTGTTTATGGTGTGAGATGTGGATCCTGTTTCAGCTTTCTGCATGAGGCATTTCAGTTTTGCCAGCACTATTTGTTGAAGAGGTTGTCATTTCCTCATTTGACTTCCTTGTTGAATATCAGTTGACCATAGATAGCTGGGTCTATTTCTGGGTTCTCAATTCATTGGTTTCACTGGTCTATGTGCCTGTCATTTTTACCAGTACCATGCCGTTTTGATTACTACTTCTGTGTAATAGGTTTTGAGTCAGGGAGTGCTATGTCTCCCACCT
>NW_006399769.1:21080994-21087455 GCF_000299155.1 Elephantulus edwardii
GTGGAGGGATGGCACAGGAGGGGGAGGCCCTCTGGGAGATGGATTGATTCAGTGACTGGGGTAATCGGAATGAGTGTGTCAGAGAGAGTGTTATTGGCACAGGACAAAGCAGAGTTTAGAGCTGTTGTACATAGGGTCACTATGAGTCGCAAGCGACTCGACAGCACATAACAACAACAACAACATCTTCAAACTTAGTGGAAGCCATTGTAGCATCTTGAATAGCTTTAGTTTGGGGCCTGGAATTAAAAAAAAAAAAATATGACAGGAGTTGAAGCTGAAATAGAGAGGAAAGAACATGGAAAAGGAGGAGTTAGGAGGAAGAAAAGCAAGAAGAAATTCATGTTCTGTTGGGGATGTAATGTGTTTTACCCTTTCAAGCAGGAGTGAGGTCTCTCACTAGGTATATTTTCAAAGCTGGAGCTTCATGCCAGGCCGATGATTTTAAGTGCTATTGATGGAATTCACTCTCATCATGTATTAAAGCTGCAGTTTTACAGCAGTGCTTCTGTCATCAACATTGTCACATTTCAAACCCTGACTATCATCTGTGACCTTATACTGCTTATCATTACTTCTGGGGTTCTTTCTTGATTTGTTTTGTTTCCTGTAAAAGTTACTGTGAATATAGAGGCTTAAAGTAACACTTTGAGCAAAGTTTTTCCCTCATTATCCTTCAGCTCAGGAATATGAAATTGTCTAGCTATATTATAATCAAAGAGTTGGGGTGAGAGTCAAGTGAAGAATTTGTTTCCTTGATTATTTCAGCAGCATAGCACCTTAAAATGTCTCTTTTACCCTGCTTCTGTAATCCAACCTTCTTCTCTTAACTCTGACACTTGCCTCCCTTGTGATTTCATTGACCCACCTGGATCACCTGGGATTATCTCTTTATCTCAAAATGAGATAACTTCTTCTTGTTGTCATGTGCCCTTGAGTCACTTGCAAATCATAACAACCCTATGTACAACAGCTCTAAACCTGCTCTATCTTGAGCCAACCTCATTGTCTTTGACACAACTACCCCCAGTTAACCCCGTCATTGAGTCAATCCATCTCATTCAGCGTTTTCCTCTCTTGTGCTGTCCTTCCCCACTTTCAAGTATGCTGTCCTTCTTCAAGGACTGATCCCTCCTTGCAACATGCCCAAAATAAGTCAGACGGAACTTCAAAATCCTTGCCTACAAGCAGCAGCCTCATTTCACCTTTTCCAGGATAAACTTGTTCTCCTAGCAATGAACAGTAGTGTAGTCAATACTTTTCTCCAATGCCACAAGACAAAGGGATCAATTCTTTTTGTATCATCCTTAGTCATTGTCCAGTTCTCTGATTCATAGCAAGTAATTGTGAGGACACTGGCCTGGATGAGGTGCACCTTAGTCTTAGACTGACATTATTGCTTTCTCAGTACTCTTGAGAGGTCACCGACAGCAGATTCCCCAATGCAATTCTTCTTTTCCATTCATATTGCCTGTTGTTGTTGTTATGTGCCGTCGAGTCGTTTCGGACTCATAGCGACCCTATGCACAACAGCCCTAAACCCTGCTCTATTATGCGCCAACCGCACCGCCTTTGACACACCCATCCCGATTACCCCAGTCACTGAATCAATCCATCTCATAGAGGGTCTTCCCCTCCTGCGCTGTCCCTCCACACTCCCAAACATGATGTCCCTCTCCAAGGACCCGTCCCTCCTGGCAACATGTCCAAAGTATGTCAGACGAAGCCCCAGAATCCTTGCCTCCAAGGAGCAGCCTGGTTTAATCCTCTCCAAGATGAATCTGTTTGTTTTCCTGGCAGCCCATGGTACATTCAGTACTCTTCTCCAGGACCACAGCTCAAAAGCATCCACTCTCCTTCTGTCCTCCCTAGTCATTATCCAACTCTCTGATGCATAACAAGTGATTGCAAAGACCATGGCCTGTATCAGGCGCACCTTAATCTCCAGAGAGACACCGTTGCTCTTGAGTTCTTTAGAGAGGTCCCTAACAGCAGACTTTCCCATCGCGATACGCTTTTTTGATTTCCTGACTGCTGGTACCAAGAGTGTTGACTGTGGAGTCGAGCAAACTGAAGCTGTGAACACTCTCAATCTCTTCGTCATCCATCCTGACGCTGCCAATTGGTCCAGTGGTGAGGATTTTGTCTTCTTGACATTGAGCCTTAGTCCATACTGAAGGCAGCAGTCCTTGACCCTTCGCAGCAAGTGCATGAGGTCCTCCTCAGTTTCAGCAAGCAGGGTTGTGTCGTCTGCATAACGCAGATTGTTAATAGATCTTCCACCAATCCTGATGCCACAATTCTCCTCATAGAGCCCAGCCTCTATCCACCGGCTATGCATCTGAGAGCTGGACAGTGAATTATGATGACAGAAGAATTGATGTCCTTGAGCTGTGGTGTTGGAGAAGAACATTGAACATCGCATGGCAATCAAGAGAAGGAACAGATATGTCTTGAAGAGGGTGCAGCCGAAGTGCTCTTTGGAAGCATGAATGATGAGGCTTCATGTCACATATTTTGGGCATATTGCTAGGAAGGGCTGTTCCTTGGAGAAGAACATGATGCTCGGAAGGGTAGAGGGTTGGCGAAGGAGAGGAAGACCTTTAACCAGGTGGATTGACATGGTGACTGCCACAATGCGTCAGGACATGTTAGGATAGCACAGATAAAGCAGGGTTCAGATCTTTTGTTCATAGGGTCACTATATGAGTCATTCTTGACTCGATTACACCTTATAACAACAATAAACAAAGAGATAGACATGTAAGAATTTATGCTCAGGTCAAGGTATAGAGTATAGTGGATTGAGAAGGATTGTGGCAATGTTGAGATGTTGCTCTATGTATCTAACTGTTTAGTCATTTTGGACTTATTATTTTATTTACTTTTAAATAAATTCAGCCCTTTCACATAATTTCTGAAGTTTTCTACTTGTCTATTTGTTTGTTTA
Source organism: Elephantulus edwardii (assembly GCF_000299155.1). Classification (NCBI taxonomy): domain Eukaryota; kingdom Metazoa; phylum Chordata; class Mammalia; order Macroscelidea; family Macroscelididae; genus Elephantulus; species Elephantulus edwardii. The sequence continues at coordinate 21,083,945 of NW_006399769.1, forward strand.
TGCAGATCTGCTGTGTCTTGTTTCTAGGTTCCCCTTTTCACCTCAGAATCTCTTTACCTCCATAACTTGTTTTAATGCATTGCTCTAGGTCTAACCCCAGTCAGTGTCTTTGGGACCTGAGATTATATTAACCTTCTGGCTTATGAACTTGCAATTTTTGTGTAGGAGTCTTCTGCCGTTGGTTCTCACGCTGGCCCTCAGGCTATCCGCAGAAAGCTCTAGTGTCCTTTTATGGGTATCTCTGAACTTTCTCTTCTCAGTGGTGTCAGACCTTATCAGTGGACAATAATATGATTAGACTGAGATTCTCCACTTTTTAGATTGCTTAACAAGTCGAGAGTTCAGAATGAAGTCGAGTTATACCCTAGACTATAAGCTTTGAGATGCACCCACTCATTCTGAGAAAAATACCGCAGGCGTTCCCTGGAGAGGCTAACACTATGAGCTGAGAACATTCAGGTCAGGGTGTTCGTGTTCTAAATCATACTAGAACAGACCTGAGCAGTACTGAGAAAAGGCTAAGAAATTGCCTTTCTTTTTGGTGACTTTCCGGTGTCTTACTGTAGCGAAACACAGAGAGGTAATCACAAGCAGATGTGAGCCTACAGACGCAATTATTCACTTGCTCATTTATTATAGAGCTTCTGTGCAAGGGAGGAGGAAATGCAAGCAGGGAGAAAAGGGCAACTTTTCATGTCCTGGCGCTACTGCCCCGTGCTTGACTATAATTACAGTTGGGACAGTTGGGAAACTGAACCAGGAAAGTTCATCCTCAAATATTAAATTTTAAGGTGATTTCAGGTTATGTGGTAGGAAGAGGACATTTTGGAGATGGGTAAGGGGTACTGGTGGGAGATTTTCTAGAGGAACTGCTACAACTGAGAACCTTTTAAGAAAAGCAAGTTGCCTTCATGTAGTGTTTTATATTCTCCGCTACTTGTTTTCTCTGACATTTATTCCACTGACATTTCAAAGCAGAAATGCAAAGAATGAGAACTGTGGCTTCTTTTTCATATTTATCCAGTTACTGAGAAAGAAGAATCTAATTTATGTAATTATACATTTAAAAATCTGGAAAGTAAAAGGATGATTTTGATAGGTTTTGACTACAGAGAATCAAAATAAGAAAATAAATTGTATCACCAACTTCCCTGTACACTGACTCTTATTTATTTAGTTCATTCAATCGTCCAGAATCCAACAAGGGCGTGTGTGTGTGTCTGTGTGTGTGTGTACGCATGAGCTGACCTAGTTTAATTGCTTGATTGTTGTTAGATTGAGTCAACATATAAGAAGTTACTCCTGTTTGATATGTGAGAAAACAAAACAAAAGCAGGAATGATGTGAACTCTATAACAAAACCACTTTCTAACAACATGCCTAAGGTAATATGTTTTGCTTTAATTTAAAATAAAAGTTTAAAATTAATTTAATTCTGTTTACACTTCACTTCACTATGTATAATAAAATAAAGACTAGAAGCCCTATTAAAAGGAATGTTTGACTAAATTGTACTCCATTTCCAACTAACTGATGTGTACTTGATTGTATTTTATAGAATTCAGAGAATTTGCACCATGTGACCATAATAATATCATTCCCCCCTCGTACAACTCAAATTACTCAGCAAGGTGTATGTCTTATTAATAACAATTTAAGACCCACTGGAAAGAAGTATTTATTCCATAAGGCACAGTATGCTAGGATTGCTAACTAAGAAATAAAATATTTAAATAACTCTGAAGGACTGGAAGTCAGGTCTCATTGGATCAAACCCCAACTGTGGTATTAACTATTGCTAACCTCGTATAAGGGAGCTGTGGTGGTTTAGTGGTAAGGAGTGTTACGCTGCTAAGCCAAAGGTACACGGTTCAAAGCAGTTCTGTAGGAGAAAGATGAGCAATCTCCTCCCATGCAATTTATTGCCTCTGAAAACTCACGAGAGGGTCAATTATGACTTGTTACCAACCCTTTGGTACACAACAACTACAACCTGGTGCAAGTTGAGACCTATGAGCCTCAGTTAGTTTCTTCCTCAGCAATGAGAAGGCAGTAATATTTGTGGTGTCTGATCCTGCCTTCCTAATTTTTTCAGTCTGTCTCCCTAATCATATTTTCTGCTCTTGCCCTTCTGTGCATTTAGAATATCTCCGCCTTCCTTGTTTTCTTGCCTACTTCTACCTAGAACACTAATTTGTAACATGAAGTTCCCTGAGAAGAAGGTTCTCCTTTACTTCATCCAAGTAGGATCACAGTCCTATCATAATCACTGAGGTGTTAACCTACTCTTTGAATATAGGAGAGTTCTCAACGTCCTGCAATTCTCTTTGTTTCTTTGTGTCTTCTGCTAATACTCACTTTTGGGAGCCTCATAATCACATCTTCTGTTTACCTGTTTACCTACTGTCTCCATTGAGGTGCCTGGCCCTCAATGACACTTGATAAATGTTTGTAGATTGAATTGATGAACAGCATGGTGCTATTACTTTGCTTTGGAAATCATGAGAAGAGTATTGAACACTTACAGACATTTTTGTAACATTTTGCAAATTCCTTTGTTGGTTCTGGGTTTCTTTCTGCTTGCAGAGCTGTCTCGATGGAGTGTAGCCGACCTCACCATCTTCAAGTTTCAGGTACACATATCTGGTGAGCTCATGTAGCCTTTCCTTTCAGGTTAAATGGGCCCCAATTCCTGCAGTCATGATTTATAGGTCTTATTTTCCAACTCTTTAATCATTTTCATTGCTTTTCTCTGGAACTTCTCCAATTTCTCCATCCACTTAGACTTGAGGCTCCAAAATGGACAGTATTGAAATACCAAGTGAAAGAATTATCTCCACGTGCTTATACTCAATTTCTTATTTACACATAAATGCTTTACCCATCTAATCTGCTGTAAATATTAACTAGACATTTATGCTATAATTGGCACCGGGCTTCAAAGCTTTTGGCAATTTCAGGAAACATGATTCCTCACTCTGAAACAGGCTTTTGTCCCTCACACCATTTTTGATGGTATTACATGAACAACATTATATTTAAAGCATCTCTACGGTTACCTATTTATATTAAATTAAGAGGGTTTCCATATAAATAAACAGTGTTACCTCTTATCATGTTTATTTACCTGAAGCTAATGAAATAGCTCATCTGCTCCATGAACATATTTTCTCCTAATTTCAATTATGTTGTATATTAAACACAAGTCAAGAAAAGATCTCATGATTTTTATTGTATTGTACACTTTTAATGGGATCAAATTTTGTTCTAATCTGTGCACACTTCGTTTCACTTCAGCTGTACATTAACATTTTCTTCCTAGTATTACTGGAGAAAATTCAGTTAATACTAAAATAGTAACAGTATTCAACTGCTACACTTAAGCAGAGTTAAATATCTTTATTGTCTACAAATTTATCCTTAAATATGTTTCAATTTTTTAGATATTATTTGATCTTTACTAAAATCTTATTTGTAAAGGAGAGTATGAATTATAATAATCAATGACAAT
>NW_006399769.1:21088810-21091011 GCF_000299155.1 Elephantulus edwardii
GAGAATACAGCCCTGACACACTCTTTCCTCAGTTTAAACTGCGCAGTGTTTCCCTGTTCCGTGCACACAACAGCCTCCTGGTCCAGGCATAGGTTCCACAAGAGCACAATTAAGTACTCTGGCACTCCCATTCTTCTCAATGTCAGCCACAACTTGTTATGATCCACACAGTCAAATGCCTTTTTGTAGTCAGCAAAATACAAATAGGCATTCTCTATATCAAGAATACTTAATCATATATTCCTTTTATACATTGAAACAGAAGAGGGAGTAAGCTGTATAAAAACTTTAATATCTTTGCCTCTAAGGAGAACTCCGGCTTTATTTTCTCCAAGACATACATGCTTTTTTGATAGTCCATGACATATTCAGTACTCTTCTCAAACAACATAGTTCAAAGGAATACATTTTCTATTGTCCTTCTTGTTCATTGTCCAGCTCTCAGATGCATAGCATGTGACTGTAAAGAGCATAGCCTCAATCAGGTGCACCTTAGTCTTCAAAATGACATAATAGCGCCTTAATAATTTGGAGAGGTCCTTGATTATAGACTTTTCCAGTACAATACATCTCCTGATCTGACTGTAGTACCAACTGTATTGTTTGTGAATCTAAGTAATATGAAGTCTTTGACAGTCACAGTCTTTTCTCTATCTACTATGGTGCTGCCTATCGATCTAGTGGTAGGGATTTTTGTTTTCTTGACATTGAGATCCAATCCATATTGAAAGTTTTAGCATTTAACCTTCTGCAGCAAGCAGTTCAAGTCGTCCTTACTTTCAGCAAAGAACGTTATGTTACCCGCTTAATGAAGGTTACTGCTGAGTCTTCCTCCAATCCTGATATCACATGATTATTCCAGGTAAAAGCAGAGTTAAGGATAAACCAAAGTCTTACACGTTATTAGAGAAATCAATGTTATGATATTTTAGTTAAAATTTTTTCTCCAAAGCTTCTCAAAGTTTGAAAAAAAATGGATTATTATTACTTAAAATCATAAAACAGTAAGTTCCTGCCTAGACTGAGCTCCCACCTGAGCTCTGCTTCCACCCAGACCTGCTCAAAACACTAGACCATCCATAATGTGGAGACCACTCTGCCATTTCTGCACCAGGAACACCAAATCACAGGGATTGTTGTTATTGTTGTTGTTTAACTTTGAGACAGAAACAACCCATAGCTAATCCTCCAACAGGTTTTCAGAGGCAGTTAATTTCATGGGAGAAGAGTGCCCATCTTTCTCTCACAGAGCAGCGAATTATGTGCCTTTTGGATTGCAGCTTCTTGCCACTAGGCCATCAGAGCTTCTGGAGTGGAGAAGAAATAGGAGGATAAAGTTGGTGGGGGATCTAAGCCATCAAACCAGAGTTGGCTGGGAGTAGGGGATGGGAGGGTCAGAGAGAAGGAATTGAGCTGGATGCTGGCAAGGTGGGTTGAGGATGGAAACAAACACATGTGCTGAAGGGGTAGGTCCTGGGGACCAACACCTGATTTGTTATCTGCATATTCTCATCAGCTCTTTTGGGTAAAATGCTTGCCTGTAAAATGTTACTCTAAATCTGAGGACCCAAAATAAGATGGACTAAGGACAAGGATTGGCCATCCACTTACAAAATAATAGGCCTTCAAAAACCCTGTGTACAATAGAGCACATTTAGATTAAAATAGCATATATGGCACTGGAGGCTCAGCCTTTATATCTGGGAATCATAAAGGAGGAGGAACAGTTGCAAACAGACCATAGTGATTGGAGCTTGAAATATGAGAAGTATGAGTGAAGGAAAATTGGAAGCATAAATATTGACATACTAGGCATAGACAAAATGAAATGGATTAGCATGGGGCATTTTGAATTACATAATAATATGATATACTAAACTGGAAATTAAAAGGTGAGATAATATGGAGTCAGGTCACATTCATAGCTTAAAAGACTATTTCTAGATCCATCTTAAAATCCAATGTTGTGAGAGATAGGGTAATATCCATGCACATATAAGTGAGGACCATGACCATTCAAATTTATGAACCAACAACCAGAGCAAAAAGGAGGAAAAAGATACTTCTACCAACTGTTGCAATTGGAAATCAATTGAACCTGCAACCAAGATACCTTAATAATAATGGGTGACTGCAATGGAAAGAGCAATGGTGTCACTCTGGAGACTAAGGTGCGTCGGATACAGGCCATGGTCTTTGCA
>NW_006399769.1:21091411-21096818 GCF_000299155.1 Elephantulus edwardii
GTCGCTATGAGTTGCAAGTAAATTGACAGCACATAACAACAGCAACAGCAATGAAAAAGTTGGGAAGAAGGAATAAGAGTCTATAGTTGGGAAACAAAGACTTGGTAACAGAAATGAGGCTGGAGACAGAAAGAATTCTGTACAATCAGAGATCTATTCATTGCAAATACCTTTTATAAGAAACACAAATGGTGACTATACACAAAGACCTCACTGGTAGCCTACATAGGAATCAGACTGATTACATCTGTGCAAAACATAGTTGGAGAAGCTCAATATCAGCTGTGAGAATTAAGCCAGTTGCTGATTGTGGACTAGACTGTTAATTATTCATATGCAGGTTCAAACCGAAGCTAAAGAAAATGAAATCAAACTCACAAGAACCAAATTTGTTCTTGAGTCAATCCTACCTGAATTTAAAAACCATGTCAAGAATAGGTTTCAAGCCTTGGACTTTAATTACAAAGACCAGATGAACTGTGGGAGGATATCAGGAATATCATCCATGATGAATGCAAAAAGTTACTAAAAAGATGGAGGAGGGGAAAAAGACTGAGATGGATGTCAAAAGAGACTCTGAATATTGTACTAGAATGACAAGAAGACAAAGCAAAAGCAACACACCAAGAAATTAAAGAACTGAACAGAAGATTTCAAAGGGTAACTGGGAGGACAAAGCAAAGTATTATGATGAAATGTGCAAAGTGGTCAGAAAATAAAAAAGAACAAAGTCACATGGCATTTATTAAGCTGAAGGAACTGAAGAACAAATTTAAGCTTCAAGTTGCAACCCTTCAAATGCTATGGGCACAGTATTAAATAATCAGGATGCATCAAAAAGAGGAAGGACTACATAGAGTTATTGTACCAGAAAGAATTGGCTGGCACAGAAAAATTTCACCCAAACAACACATGATCAAGAGCCAATGCTGATGAAGGAGGAAGTTCAAGTTTCTCTGAAGGAATTGGCAGAAAACAAAGCCCTGGGAATTGATGGCATACTAATTGACATATTCCAACAAACAGAAAATTACCTGGATATGCTCACCAGGTTGTGATGAGAAATCTGGAGGACAATTACCCAGCCAACTGAATGGAAGAAATCTATATTCCAATTATAACAACAACAACAACAACAACAACAACAACAACAAAGCCACCAAAAAAGACAAACTGACATGATAGAATGTGGAAATCATCGAAAGATATCACAGTATCATTAATAATATCACATGCAAGCAAGATCCTGGGAAATGATCCCAAAAAGACTAGAACAGCACATCAACAGAGAACTGTCAGATGTATAGGCTGGGTTATAGCCAATATTGGATAGATCTGAACTAAAGCAGAGAGTACCAGAAGAATGTCTATCTATTTTGCTTTTACTATTCAAAGGCATTTGACCACATGCATTACAACAAATTGTGCCTGACCTTAAGAAGAATGGAAATCACAGAACACTTATTTGTGCTTATGTGAAATCTATACTCGGACCAGGAGACAACTGTCAGAACAGACAAGGAAACTTTGCATGGTTCAAAATCAGGAGAGGTGTATGCTAGGGATGTATCCTATCTGCATACCTTTTCAATCTATTTGCAGAACATATCATCTGGGAGGCTGAGCTCTATGAAGAGGAATATGGCATCAAGATTGGAGGAAGACTCATCAACAACTAGCGTTATGCAGATTAAGACAACCTTGCTTGCTGAAACTGAGGATACCAGAGGCATTCATTGCAAAAGATCAAGGGCTGCAGCCTTCAATATGGATTGAAGCTTTGTATTAAGAAAACAAAGATTCTCACCACTGGACCAATTGGCAGCAAAATGATAGATTGTGAAGAGACTGAGATTGTTAAAAAGCTTGGCTCCACAACCAAAACAATTGGTACCAGCCGTCAGGATATTAAAAGATGAATTGCATTGGTGAAATCTACTGTGAGGGACTTCTCCAGAGTACTGAAGAGCAATGATATCAGTCTAGAGACTAAAGTGTGCCTGATTTAGGCCACGATCTTTGCAATTATATGCTATGCATCAGAGAGCTGGAAAATAACTAAGGATGATAGAAGAATTGATGCTCTGAGTTGTGGTGCTGGAGAAGAGTATTGGATATACCATGGATTGCTAAGACTATGAACAGATCTGTTCTGGAGAGGGGGAAACCAGGCTGCTGTTTGTTGGCAAGGATTTTGAAGCTCCATCTTACATTTTTGGGCATGTTGTCAGAAGGTATCAGTCCTTGGAGAAGGACATCAGGCTTAGAAGGATGGTGGGACAGTGTAAAAAAAGGAAAACCCTGGATAAGATGGATTGACTTAATGACTGAGGTAATGGGGGAAGGTGTATCAGAGACAACAAAATTAGCACAAGATAGAGTAGGATTCCGAGCTATTTTACATAGGGTTGCTATGAGTTGCAAGAGACTTAACAGCCAATAACAACAACAACAACAACAATAATATAATGATAGAAACTTTTAACATGCATATAACACTATTGAAGATGAAATTGTGTTAACAATGACCTAACAGTAGGATTGACAGCAAAATGTGTTAATTGTAAGGATTGTGGCCCAGTAAGATGACATAAAATTTGTATGGCAAAGATTTTTCAGAACAACTAAAGGTGAGCCTATATATCTTATATTTATAAGCTTCTTTGGATATAATGTTGAAACTATAATTATGAAGCTTTCTAAGAGCATGAATCAGAAGTCATATGTCTTGTCTGGCCTGTTTATACTATGAAAGGCCCTATACTCTACTACACCAATGATTCGTTTAAGAAAGTCATGAGAAGGTTGACATCAACCCATTTTTGTTCTGGACTGCTATTTGCTGGTGTCATTAAAGCATTAATTTTTTTTAATAACACATAACTACTCTTACTGAATCCAACAGCTTAAATATATGAGAAATTAAAAGGAAAATTTATAGCTATAGTTAGCTTGTAAAAGCTTAAACTAAATCTATAACTCTTACTCTTTGCAAAGTTAACTTTGTATCAAGTACACATTTTGGCTCTTTCTATAAGCAAATAATTTTAAACTGTTTCATGATATATTTTTGTTACTAGGTTATTATTAATTTTTTAATAAAAACAAATATTTTTATTAAAAGTAAAAGGCTGATATATGTTTATAATATCCTCAAGGTGTAATTCATCTACCATAAAATTTATCCAAAGTATACAATTAAGTGGTTTGAGTATCTTCCTCTTTTTTGATTCTTCTTCTACTTTAGTGACCTTTATGTACTTTTTTCAAGGACTTGTCTGTCTTGATAACATGTCCAAAATATCTATAAGAGAGTACAAATATGCAGAAATTCTTCTTTGTGTGTTCTTTGTTCTTATTGTTGCTAGGTGCCATCAAATCAAGTATGACTCACAGTGCCCCTATGAACAATCGATCTGAATACTATTCTCACCATCTCTGACATACCTGAGCCCATCGCTGCAGTCACTGTATTAATCTGATTGGGGGTCTTTTCCAACTTTTTACCTTCCCAAGTACAATGTCTGTCTCCAAGGAACAGCCTCTCCTAGCAACATGCCCAAAGTATGTGAGATAAAGTATCATCATCTTTTTCTCCAAGGGCCCTCTGGGTGCACCTTCTCCAAGACATAATAGTTCTTTTGGCAGTCTTTGAGATCGTCAGCACTCTTCTCCAACACCACAGTTCAAAGGCATCACTATTATTGCAAAGTATATGTGTGGATTATGTCTTGCTTTTATTGTTCAACTCAGTCCTTGGTGTACTAAAATAGGCACTATGGTTGTTTTTTTTTAAATCAAGGTCAAGGCAGTAGTTTCTTCTGTTGTACCTAAAATCAGTACGAGTCAGAACCAATGTGATGGCACTTAACTAAGGTTATTTTAGGAGACATAGGAACACTTCAAATAGCTTAAAAAAACACAGATACTTGTAAACCAGCAAGCAAATGTTTGCATCTTAATCTAATCATCAGTTCTCAAAATAACTGAGCATAGAATTGAGTTTATTTAATTAAAATCAACTTGAGTTTTATTTATAAGGAAATGATGAAATTCTGGAAATTTTTCTCTCTGGGATAAGGTTTATGGTAGGCAATCTTTATTATGCTTTATGTTTGAAACCCTTGGCTTTGAGAAAACAATATGTAAAGCTTGTCTTTAATGCTAGTTGATGGCTATTTAGTACATTTAGGTAAAGTTTTTTGTACACGCTTTTGTACAGAGTCTTAGCAAAAATGACCATCAAGAGCTGATTTTCTCTTCCTTTCTGAATCTGAAACATGCAGGAGAAGCAGAAATGCCATTAGTAGAGATTGCACTTCAGTCATTGGTCAGTGTGGAGAGCTAACTGCCTGCTGGCTTTGGCAGCACGAGACTGTAATGTCTGAATTCTACTGTTCTTTGATTTCATCAAAAGACATATTTGCATATGGGCTGATAAAGCACCTTGGCACCAGTGTCTTGGATTTCATACAAGCACAGATTTGGCACAAGACTGATGAAAACTCAATTATGATTTATGTTTATGCAACAGAGTTTCCTATTGATTACCTGCCAGAACCATGATAAAGCAATGTTAGGCCTTCAGCCAATCCTTCTGAGCTATAATCTCTCCTCAGATTTTGAATTGTGTGCCCTCAGAGAAGTTTTCTGAACATTTGTGAACAATAATGTTTCACACACTGATCTTTGGATATGCAAATTTGTCTACATTAAAGGATCCCCTTCGTAATGCCTAAATTTAGTTTCTATTTACCTTCTATCCTTCTGAAATTTATCCAGTGCTTTACACTACTCTAAGCTCTATAAGGCATAGAAGAAATGGAAAACGTGGCTCATGTTTTGAGAAACCTGTCTCCAATTATCTGAAAGAGGCAAGGTGTTCTGAGGTGAAGATATCATTCCAAGAAGCAATCGTCTCTTTATTGTTATGCTGGCCAATTGAGCAAAATATAGTGATGGTCAGAATGAGCCAGCATTAGCCTTCTTGGTTGTGATTTTTCATTGAAGAATAGTGTAAAGGATCAAGCAAAGCACAACTGAATTGTCATTTGTTGTTGTTGTTATGTGCCATCGAGTTGCGTGCAATTCATAGTGACCTTATGTACAAGAACTCTAAATGCTGTTCTATCCTGAACCAGCCTCGCCATCTCAAACACACTCATTGCCACCACCACTCACAGAATCGATCCATCTCATGGAGGGTCTTCCTCTCCTGTGCCGTCTCTCCACTCTGCCAAACATGATGTCCCTCTCCAAGGACCAGTCCCTCCTTGCAACATGCCAAAGTATGTCAGATGAAACTTCAGAATCCTTGACTCCAGGGAGCATTCTGGCTTCACCCTCTCCAGGACAAACCTGTTTGTTCTCCTAGCAGTCCATGGTATATTCAACACTCTTCTCCAGC
>NW_006399769.1:21105143-21109136 GCF_000299155.1 Elephantulus edwardii
GCATAGGGTTTTCAGAGGCCTGCTATTTCAGAAGTAGGTGGCCAATCCTTCTTCCTAGTTTTATTGATATTGTTCAATAATTTCCACATTCCATTGGATCAACTTTTTGAGAATGGGAATTAATATGGATATGGATCTCTTCCAGTCACTTCACCAGATTTCTGTTCTCTAGAGTTCTTGGCACAACCTGGTGAGCACATCCAGAGCACATAGGAATACATGGAGGCACAATACTAAAAAAAAAACCAACCTAAAAACCAAAAAATAAAAAACTACAAAAAACCCAAAAAAAACAAAAAACAAAAAAAAAACCCACAACAAACTGATGTAAGAACCATTTCAAAAACTAGTATATGATGAAGAACCAATGAAATAACGGAAGAAGTTCAAGCTGCTTTAAAGGAATTGGCAAAAACGCAGAACCTCAGGAATTGATGGAATAACAGTTGACGGATCTGAACAAGCAGAAGCAGCCTTTGATGTGCTCACCGTGTTGTTCCAAGAAATCTGAAGGAGAGATACCTGGCCAACTGACTCTTTTGTATAAAGCCCTATTATTTCAAACAAGGAATGGCTCGAATAGACCTCTGACCCTGCTGACTGATTCTTGTCTGAAGGAAATGTCACTGCTAAGCTTTTACTCATCAGTTGGTGGTTGATTTTTGTTTGGTGTGTGTGTGTGTGTGTGTGTGTGTGTGTGTGTGTGTTTATTGCTTGTGTTTTCTTCTTCATTTCAAATAGTTTATTTTTGTTACTAGATAGTCTCCTCTTTTAGGTACCTTATAAATAAATAATAATCCCATACTACTTGCTACTCTCTCAAAATACTCGCTGTTGTTTATCTTTGAATATACAACAGTGTATTCTGCTCAGAGCGAAACATGCTTTCAACACTGTATTGCTGCTTTATTTTGTTTGAGGTGAACATCTGTCTACCTTTAAAAAATAATCTGGTTAGTAGTATTTTGACCATGCTCAGTAGAGTAACATTTTAGAGCCTTAATCCTCTGCTCATCATGATCTTTGGACAGTTCAAAATAATTGTCTAAGAATAATTCTAGACATTTATGCCTATGTCACCTTTCAGAGAGCTGGCCTGTGACTTGATGTACTTTGTAGATCCTGAAAAAGGCTATGAATGCTCACTCTGGCAAGGGGAACCTGCTTGGGCATTGGAAATGAATTCAGGAGCATGACAACAACTGCTTTCAATGTTCCAATGCAAGCTCATCTCCGTACGATACTGACTAAAATTTAGGAGAAAGAGAATTGTTGATTTCATGCATCTCTCCAGTTATTCTAAAATAAATTCATGAATTAAAACTGATTAGCAAGGCTGAGGCAACATTTTTAATATGTCACTCTGTTCCTACTTTCTCTTTCCCCCTTTCCAGAAGGATACCTTTTCTTTGGACCATGACTGTATGTGTCATCAGCCTTTATAAAGAGCCACTCTAAGAGGAAGCCAAATTATTCTTGTATAGTATACAAAGAAACCACCCTGGCTTTTCATTACATCACCCTTCACTGAGGACTTCAGGGGAAGTTCCTGCCTGGTCTGAATACCAAGAATAGTTAGATTTCCCTTGGATATTTGCATTGCTTCTATCTCATGCACACCGTGAAAAGCATAACTGATAAGATTTCTTTTTTCATGTTGCTTGCCAGAAAATGAAAGGCCAAATTTATGGTTCACTCATTGCACATGTGTGGATTATTATGATGGACATTTTAAAACGCGTTCCTGGCTCTTCCTGGCTCTGCCTCATCTCTACCCTTGCTTTATTTTCTTCTCTTGCCCTGCTTTTAACTGAGTGTAGTTAGTCATCTTTTATGTTTCTTCTTGTAGGCTACTTCAAATTCTTTCAGGAACACAGTGAAATATGAAAATAAACACATACACATAAATGTTAAAAAAAACCCAAACAACCCAAAACCAACCCACCAACCGAACCTTCACAGAGAGTTTTGAAGGGTGTGTTTAATCTTGGTTGGAGGAAGTAGGCGCTTTCACTTGCAGGGACCTATGAAAGCACACATATGAGGGGAGAGAAGATAATATTTTTAAAAGATTTGACAAAAATCTTCCTTGTTTGCTTAATGCTAACCCAAAGACCATGTCTTTTTTGAAATTTGAATCCACCAGTGGTTCGGAGGGAGAAAAATGGATAATTTTTTCCCGAGTGATTTACAACTTTAGAAATCAGCTGGAGGGCTCAGCTATGAATCAGTTCTGACTTGATGGTAAAGAGAATGAGAGAAGAAATACTAAACACAGTTTTATTTGTATATTATGAGTCTTTATGTTTGTTCTTTCCCATATTGCTTTGTTACATCAACTTATCTGTGAGAAGGAAGAGAGCTTAATGTATTTTATTTCAGGGGTAAGTTTGTCAAGATATTTTAACTAGTATGTGCTGGAATTTGAAACCTAAAAGACGTCTTAAATGAACAAACAAACATACAAACAAACAAAATAGCAGGAAGGTAAGACAATAATGTTGGAATTCTAGATACCAGATTGATGTCCTATGTACCTAGATTGGTATCCTAAATCTTCCTGCATTTATAGTTAGGTAATGGTGTAACTCTTTACTTCCTGAGGTCATGACTACATCTATTTGAAAACAGATATGGGAAAACATCAAACATTTTATAGTGAGATTAGATGTAAATTGAAAGTCAAAGGATAAGGAAAAATTGGAAACATTATGTTATTTGTTCTTATGTGCTATCAAGTTGGAACTAACCCAGAGCTTAACCTCCAGTAGGTTTTCAGAGGCAGTAAATCACACAGGAGGAGACAGTCCATCTTTCTACCGTGGAGGAGCTGAAAGATTGTATGCCTTTGGAATTGCAGTGCGGCTTCTTATCATTAGGCCTCCTTATTTGTCTAAAAATGTCATGCAAAATCTCAAGTTTCTGTTTTCATGATTAGTTCCATGAAGTCTACGATTCATGGGTCTAGTTGATCACTGCTATAGTTCCAGCTCAGCCCATTGCCCAGTGCGTGTTAGGAAGTCAGCAAATATTTGTTGAATGACTACATGAGTGAATGAGAACTATGCATTCTTACTTACACATTGTAAAGACTTACTTTGGGGATTTGACTGCAATTTTCTCACATCCAATTAAGGGAATTCGACTAAGTTAAAATTTCTTTTAGGGTCAAAATTCTCTCAGAGAGTTTTTAATCAGTTACTAAGGAGTTGACTCCAAACCCATGGTGACCTCTCGTGTGTCTGAGTGGAACAATGCTCCGTAGAGTTTACAATGGATGACATTGTTTTTAAAAAATTCTCATTAAAGTTTATTGCTTCATTTTTCTTGCAGGAGGTCAACAATATATACAGGAACACAGGTCTCTAAATATAAAAAAGGAAGTCTAGGATATTTTTTAAAACCATTTAACTTAAGTCTTTATTTTTTAAAACAGAACACTAGTTTTTCTTTTGAGTGCTTTTGTATCAATTTGAACCTTCAACCTTAAGGTGAGTGGCAGAGCATGTTAACTGTTTGCACTACTCAAGACCTTCAGCTAGCTTACCATTCCCCTGTAGCATATGGTCTCCACTGGATCCTTCTCATTTCCTTCACCTGCTTCTCCCCCCTCCAACCAAATTGTACAGCTCCACAACTGCACCCCTGCAATTTTCATCCCTGCCCATCCTCACCCTCTGTCCCCACCCCTCACCTCCTTGTGTCTCCAATGTGTTTTTCCCAACAAAAAAAACCCCAAAAAACCAAAAAAACCTTCACTTAGTGACTTAAGTGTTATGGTTCATACAGAGCACTTGAAGACCTGTTTTCTCCTCCCACTGGTGGTGGGGAACCCCCAAGATTATTTTTATGTGAAAATTAATCGTCCTGAAAAAATGAATCCCCTGCAGCCTTCAGTATGGACTAAGGCTCAACGTCAAGAAGACAAAGATTCTCGCCACTGGACCAATTGGCAGCGTCAAGATGGATGATGAAGAGATTGAGAGTGTTCAC
>NW_006399769.1:21109236-21114265 GCF_000299155.1 Elephantulus edwardii
GGCTTCACCCTCTCCAGGACAAACCTGTTTGTTCTCCTAGCAGTCCATGGTATATTCAACACTCTTCTCCAGCACCACAGCTCAAAGGCACCAATTCTCTATCATCCTTATTCACTGTCCAACTCTCTGATTCTTAGCTTCAAATTGCGAACACTAATAGAGAGATAAAAAGGGTCAGTCATTGTCTTGTATATTGTTGTATGCTGTCCATTAGGAACTGAGTAATAGCTGACCCTCTAGCAAGTTTTCAGAGGTTGGAAATCCCATAGGAGGAGATTTCCCATCTTTTCCCTTAGAACAGCCAGACAATTTGAACCTTCTGCCTCTGAGCTAGCACTTAAACTCTTTACCGACTCAGAGCAGGTCACTATGACAAACAGAAATGTATTTCATCACAGTTTAGGAGACTAGAACACACAATTGGAACCATGAAGCTAGGAAAAGAGTTTCTTTCTCTTTTGGCTCTCAGAGAAAGTCCTCTCTTTTCCTTGGCTCCTTGGTGATCTTCATGTGATATATATTTTCCTTGATCTTATTTTGCTTATTTAGTCTATGTTATATCTCAAAAGAGATTATTTACATTAGTACTGTCTTACTAATATGACCATGACAATAAATGCATTTATAATCACTGGCATAACCCCTTACTCTTGAATTGATTCTGGCTCTTAGTTACCATACAGGACAAAAAAAAAGTGTTCCATTGAGTTTCTAAGTTTGTAACCTTTATGGAAGCAATTTGTAACATCTTTCTTCTGGAATGACTGGAGAGTTCACACTTCTGACCCTTTTGTTAACAGTGGAGTGCTTAACTAGTACTCCACCAAGACTCCAACAACCACAAGAATAAACCCAGACTCCACTGCTGTTGAACTGATTTCCAACTGACAGTAGGCTTCTGAGGATGTGAGTATAGGAAGAAATAGATCATCTTTGCCTTTTAAATTTCATGGTGGACTTTCAGTTAGTTTCCCAACACATAATGTATCATGTCACTAGTACTCCTGAACCACGAGTATAGGGGTTAAAATTTAGAACATATATTTGGAAGAGATAAATCCAATTTTTAACAGTCATTAAGGGGTTCTGCTTCAGGGAACTCTATGAACTTAGATAAATGTCAATAGTTATAGGAAGGCTTCAGGCCTTTTGTTCATAAGGTTGCTATGAGTCATGCTCCACTCAAAGACAACCACCACCACCAACAATAATCAGTATTCTTTTGAGATGGTGTTTACTATTCCTCACACTTCATGATTAAAATAATAAAACATTTAACATTGACGTAATGATACTGTGGGCCACTCCTGCCCTAAATTGTTGTTGTTAGGTGCCATTGAGACTACTACCACTCCTAGCAGACCAATGAACAATTCAAACTTTGCCCTGTCCTGTGCTATCCTCATGGTCTCAAGCCACGTTCAAGCCTATTTGTTGGAGAACTTTATGTATATTAGCTCATTTAAACCTGTTAAGTAAGTTCTAATATTATTTCCACATCACAACTAGTTAACTAGAAATCAGAAAAGATAAAAGAGGCACTGGTGACATAATGTGCTGTGGGTTGGGCTGCTGACGAAAAGTTCATTGGTTTGAATCCACTAGTATCTCTGAGAGGGAAAGATAGACAGTCTTCTTAAATATTTGTTCTTGTTATGTGCTGTCAAGTCATAGTTGGATCTCTTGAATGTTTCAGAGGCTATAAATGGCATTGGAGAAGATTGCCCATCTTTCTCCCTCTGAGAAGCTGCTAGTTTTGAATTATCCAATTTTGGGTGGATAGCACAGGTTCTTAACTAGGTCACCAGAGCTCACTCCTTAGAGGCAGTGGAGATTCAATGGAGGATCACCATTAGTTGGCATAAACTCAAAGACAATGGGTTGGGTATTGAATAAGGTGGCTTTCAGGACTGGACAATTAATCTCCATCCCTCATAGTTTCTTATCTACAGAGAAGAACAGAGGAATACATACTTGTTTCTCATCTACAGAGGAGAATAGCTAAGTCAATGTTTTTTAGTTTGAGGGTGACTCATAGTTGAACAGACAGTATTCTTATATGGTTTAAAGTGGTCAGTACTGAAGAGTATTCTTGGTCCTGGATGTATTTTTCTACCTTGGATTGAAGGAGATTTTTGTGGGCATAAGATGTCTTCTATTAGCTGGAGAATATTTAAAAAAAATTCTTATGTCTTAGTGGTTAGGGGCTGGACTGTGAGCTGCAGTTCAAATTAACCAGTTGATCTGAGGGAGAAAGATGGGCAGTTTGCTCTTGTGAAGATCTGCAGCCTAAGAAACCCAATGAAGAGTTGTTAAGAGGAGGAAGCAACTTGATAGTAGTGGGTTTGGGCTTTTTGTTTAAATACTTAAAAAGGCTCCCGCTTTCCACATATCAGCAGAAAGTAGAACAGTTTATACTTTCCACACGGATATTCATGAGATTTCACATGAAACAAAAATCTTATGGAACTATCTGAGACCTTATACAATTGAAAGCTTATTACAAATTAATCATTACCTTGAGAACTTTATCTACAGACGTAATTTGTACCAGAAGCTGAGTTTGTCCACTCTATTACGCAATGTGGTCACACCTCAGGAAGACTATTTTCCTATCAACTTGTTCAGAAAACTTACCAACTTTCTCACCATTATTTATACTAAGCCTCAGGTCTATCTGGTTGAATGAACAGGGCAATTTGTTTCATACGCTTAAAGAACACTGATCCCAATCTGAAATCCTATCAAACGTGAAACCAGACCAAAACCAATAGCAATTGCTGTTGAGTTGATTCAAACTCATAGTAACCTCCTGTGTGTCAGAGTAGAAATATGTTAACCTGGCTTTTAATGACTTTTATAATCTCCTTTATTTGACAGTGGCTGTAAGTTGTATGCCAGGTATTTGGTTGTGAAATTACAAGTTTAATTTTTATAAGTCAGTGTTTTATATAAGAAACAGAAAATACAGCCGTAAGTTACTCCTTTACAGGGCATTGCTATCCTCTATCTTATCTTGGAGAAAACCAGGAGTGATTAATACCTTTGTAGCATTTATTGACAAATTCTTGATGTTTATCCTTATGTACAAGATTTGACTGCCTAAGAGTCATAAATTCATTCTAGTCAGAATCCAAGGACAGATACTTTTACAAAACTGATCATGTTACTGTTCAGCTTGATTCAGAGTCAACAGGAATGATCTCTCAACATACACCACTGCCTTTGGGGTTTAAAGCATGGTTTGGGTTCCTTTTCTTTGAAACTTCGTTTATAAAGACTTAGAGGGACTGACTTCAGTCACTTCTGCTCCTGGTTATAGGGAAAAAAAGATAATGACAACATTCTTTAGTTGTTTCCTGACGTCAGGTTGACTATGACTCATAGCGATCCTATGAGCAATGGCTCTGAATCTTGCTCTATCTTGAGCCAACCTCATAGTCTCTGACATACCTGACCCCATTGCCACTGTGTCACTGTGTCAGTTCATCTCATCCAGGCCTTCCTGTCTTCCACTGACCTTCTAGTCTTTCAAGCATGATGTCTTTTTTCAAGAACTGACTCTTCTAGACAACATACTTAAGTATGTGAGACAGAGCTTCAAAATCCTTGTCTTCAAGGCAGTAGCTCTTGACTTCAGGAGTTTTGAACTTCTGCTCCAGGATTGACTTCTCGTGCCTTAGGGCATCTTCTTCTCCATTTATGCTGCATAGTATGGGGTCTGCTGAGACACCTTCTGCCACATGTGTTATACATCCATGCTCTGCCCTTCTGCCCTCACACTTTGTGCTCCGAGATTTGAAGGTGAGTTTGGCCCATGGGCTTCTGGGAGACATAGTTATTCGTACATGTATGGTATGGGGTCCACTGAGACATCTTCTGCTACAAGTGTTGCACCCCTGAGCTCCACCCTGATTTCACCCTCTCAAGGACTGACTTGTTTGTGTCTTGATAGTCTATGGTATGTTTATTTCTCTTTTCCAGCATCATAATTCAAGGCATCAATTCTGTCATCCTTAGTCATTGTCCAGCTTTCACATGTAGAGCAAGCAATTGACAGGATGATGGACTAGATCAGGAGTACCTTAGTCTTTCGACTGGCATCACGGCTCTTTAGCACTCTGGAGAAATTCTTGATGGTAGACTTTCACAGTATAACTTATCTTTTGATTTCCTGACTGCTGGTACCAAAGAGATTAATTATAGATTCTAGCAAGATGAAATTGTTAACAACTTCAGTCTTTTCTCTATCTATTGTGATGCTTCTTTCTATTAACATGGTGGTAAGAAATCTGCAGTCATTGATCGTCTGCAGCAAATGCCTCATGTTTTCCTCAGTTTCAATAAGCAAGGGTATGATATCTGCATAATGCAGGTTGTTGATGGGTCCTAATTGAATCCTGATGCCACATTCTTCTTCAAAAATCCAGCCTCCTGAATGATCTGTTCCGTATATGATTGAAAAGATACAGACAAAAGATACATCCCTGGTGCACTCCTTTCTTGATTTTGTACCATTCAATGTTTCCTTGCTCTGTTTGGACAATAACTTCTTCATCTAGGTTCAGGTTTATCATGAGAAAACCAGGTGTTCTGAGATTCCTGTTCTTCTCAACATCAACCACAATTTGTTGTGATACACACACACACAAAAAAGCCTTTGTATATCAATAAAACATAAATAGACACCCCACTAGTACTTTCTGCTTCTATCCAAGATCTATCTGACATCAGCAATGATATCCCTAGTGCCATGGCCTCTTCTAAATCCAGTTTGTATCTCTGTTCATTCTCTATTGTTGTGCTGTTCTATTCATTTTATGATGGTCATCAGTAAGATTTTGCTTGTTACATATGTTGTTGTTGTTATTATGTGCCGTCGAGTCGTTTGCGACTCATAGCAACCCTATGCACAACAGCCCTAAACCCTGCTCTATCCTGCGCCAACCGCACTGTCTCTGACACACCCATCCCGATTACCCCAGTCACCGAATCAATCCATCTCATAGAGGGTCTTGCCCTCCTGCGC
>NW_006399769.1:21120945-21131883 GCF_000299155.1 Elephantulus edwardii
CATGCTTGGGAGGGTGGAGGGACAGTGCAGGAGGGGAAGACCCTCTCTGAGATGGATTGATTCGGTGACTGGGGTAATCGGGATGGGTGTGTCAGAGGCCGTGCGGTTGGCGCAGGATAGAGCATGGTTTAGAGCTGTTGTGCATAGGGTCGCTATGAGTCGGAAACGACTCGATGGCACGTAACAACAACAACAACATTTATGTTTGGAATAGTGAATGTAATGCTGGGTTGATTTTAAATACTATTAGTTCTCATAAGGGAGCCAATGATGGTGAAATGTTTTAATTTGATTGAAATCATGTAGTCATCTCTAAAAGGCTGGGCAGTGGGGCAATTACATGCCCTCATAGGGAGATGGATATGTCCAAGTGAGAAGTCTTACTAAGGACCTGTGGTCAATTACTGAAGGACTCCAAACCCACATTTCATCATCTAGAAAATGAGAATACCAGTTTATTTCTGAATAAATAATTAACACTTGTTAATTTCGGAATAATTATATTGGGGGTTCCTTAGAGACCCTTCTGAAATAATGAACGTACAGTATTTAGAAAAGTGCTTGACCCTATTTAAATTAAAAAAATAAGATTATGCCAAGTCTTATCATTTAAAATAATGTGTAATTAAGCCGTTTGAAAGTTATCTTTCTATATTAAAATATCCCTGACTCCCAGGCAAGAAGGATTACTTCCATCTCTAAAATAGCAATTCATTATTTTATTTGTATGTTACTTCTTTCTCAAACAGTGACCATCATAAAGGCAGGTCTCTAGTGCATGTTTGGAACTTAAATATGCCTGTTAATTTCTGAATAATTACTAATAATATCCTTCAATGAAATTAATTTAGAGCTCTGAGATCAAAACATTATAAACACAGATGTCTTTAGCCATTTCTCTAATTATTTAAGCTATCACTCTGGTGCTGTGGTGTGTAGGGAGTTGCATGTCTAACCCAAAGGTTGAGTCACTCTGGTTCTTTGAATCCAGCAGCAGGGGTGCAGAAAAAGGTGAGCAAACAACTCTTACGGGATTTAGATTCTCACAACCCAATAGTCTTCTTTTTCTGACCCTCCACTTCTCCCAGAATGGTTTCTTTTTTTCAAAGACTGATTTTCAACATACTTAAGGTATGAGAGATGAAATCTCATCAGCCTTGCACCCTGGCTGCACTTCTTTCAAAAACAGACTTATTTGAGTGTTTTGCTTTTTGGTTTCTGTTTTGCTTTTTTTGTAGCCCACGTGATACTCTTCACTAACACCATGCTCTTCAATACTCCTCACTAACACCGTAATGCAAAAGCATTGATTTCTCTTCTGTCAGAGAAAGAAAGGCTTTCATTATGGAATTGACAAGGTGGCTGTAACAATGGGCTCAGGCATATCAAGTGTTGAGAAGATGGTGCAGGACAGAGCAAGGGTCAGATCTGTTGTTCCTAGGGTAGCTACGAGGAGTCAGAGCCAATTTGATGGCAACTAACAGTAACAACAACAACCCAGTAGAGGGTCAGCTGTGAATTGGCTTCTACTTGACTGCAATAAAGGATGATCACTCTTCTGCTTATTTCAAAGTGGAGTAATTTAATTATATTGCAAGATTTCTTAATCAAAGTATTATTGACATTCTGGACTGAATAATTCTTTGTCTGGTATATTAGAGGAGATTTGGCATCAGCTTTTAGGGCCCTAGGTGGCACAATTGGCTTGTGCTTTACTACGAAAGTGGTTGAGTTGTGCTCTGACCCAAAGGCAGATGTTTGGAACCCATTAGCTTCTTCAAGGAGAAAGATGTCTAGTTTTATTCTGCGCAATTACAGCCTTTGAAAACTCAACGGTGGCTCAGCTATGAGTTGATTTGGACTTGGATGCATGAAACAACAACTACCTTGAAGATTGATAGTTCAAACTTAGGCAATGGTGACATAGAAGAAAGGTCACGATATCTTTTTTCCTTGAAGATTATATAAAAAAATACCCTATAGAGCAATTCTGTTTTGCAACACTTGGGTTGCCATCATTTGAGATTAACTCAACAGCAGAGTTTCGGTGTTTTGGAGCTTTTTGGTTTGATTTTTTTTGAGACTTCTCTAATATCTGTAACAGCAAATATATTTCCAGACACTTTCCTATATTCTTAAAGGAGGAAATCCACCATCGAGAACCATTGAGCTAGACTCTATCAAATACTTCTTCCTATTGTATTTTATAATGAACTTTTGGAATATTCTTTGAGACAAGTTTGTGGAATCTTTTTTTTTTTAATTTCTGAGGCAATTAAAAAGAAAGTGAATAGAGGAATGTGTGAACAATTTATATGAATTTTGCATGCATGCAAACTAATATAAAGTATAAATAGTTTTTTTAAAAAGTTAAAAATAAAACCACCTTAAACCCACTGCTCTCAGTAAAATCTGATTCCTTATGACTTCCCATTTTGTTTTTGAGGTTATAAATCTTCATGATAGAAAAAAAATCTTCATGAGAAGACACTATCTTTTTCCCTCAGAATGGCTGGTGAGTTTCAAACTCCTGATCTTTCAGTTAGTTCAGCATGTAATGTACTATGCCCAAACAGATAATGCTAGTTTTCTATTCTGGCATGTTCAGTAAGCTGGATCCAATGATTTTTTGAGGTACTTCTTATTCTCTGGAATGAAAATATAGAAGTCTCACATGACTCTTTGGAGCTAGCTGTTTCTTGCCTGTATATGAAAATATGTTCATATGCGATAATTAGCTAGTGCTGCTGTACAAAAGGGTCATAGGTATGAGACTTTAAAGAATACAAATTTATTTTCTCACCATTTAAAAGGCTAGAAGTCTGAATTTAGGGCAAGGCTAAATTCAAAGTTCTATTAATTGGAAATACTTGGAATTCCTTGGTTTATAGATGCTTATCTACAAAAGAGGAACAATTGTGTGGGTTCTTCTTTCAGTGACATCATCTTCTCGTGTATCTGTGTCTATTCTGATATTTTTGTAACTCGGACATGATTAGTTCTAGGACTCATCCTACTTTCCCATACCTTTGGTAACATAATAAGGAAACGTAACTTAAGAAGGTCTGTTTTAATACAAGGTCAGACCCACAAAAATCAAGTTGAGTATGACACACAGTGACTCTGGGTACAATAAATCTGAATGAACCCTATTCTATCTTGTGCCATTCTCACTAAATCTATGATATTTGCATGTGTGCACTTCTATGAGCCTTATAATGATAAAAGATCTTCTAGTCACAATAATCAGGAAATAATAACAAATATTGTCTTCTTTTATAATATTTTTACTTTATCTATTTCCAATTGGCTGAACTTGCCTTGTTCTTCTGAGCTCCACAAAGCATTCTAGATAATTTAGTAGGTCTAATAATCAGTGTTATAGGACAAGATGTTTGCTGTGATGGTGACTATACACGTATTTCAGAGCTTCTCTACACGTCAGCAGTGGCTAATAGTTATGGTACTTGGACTATATCCTAGCATGGCAGCTACAGCAAACACCCAGTGCCCAATCCAACACTCCCTAGTTGCCTCACCCACAAACAATTAGATCATTGTGCAGAACAATCCCAGAGCTGTGCACAGAACATACCTCAGGGCTCAAGCACTGCTGTTTACTTGTGGCATTAGATCAAGAATGATATGGCAGTGGCTTTATGGATGTGTTTCGTGAAGACTTGTACCAACATCACCTGAGGCTCTGGACCTGTCTTACAGCCTTTTGCCACTGGAAACAATGGCATATGTATTTGAGGAGTGTAGAAGCATTCTGGGAAAGTATGCATTAGGAATGCATCCAAGCTCACGGTGGCCTCTGGGCCTCTTGGCACATCCTTTGTTATTCCCTTGTTGTAAGTATGTCATTGCACAAGTGAGGGAAGCTCAAGGCTGTGCGTGCTTTGTTAGGTGCTTATTGGGCTTAAGAGGGGTCAGGCTATGGGTAGGGCTTAGAAAAACAAAATGATGAACTTAAGATAAGTCTAAAAACCCCTAAGGTTACTGTCTCCATAACTTGCCCCCAGCTCCTTACCAAACAGATTGGAAAAAATAAAGATTCTTTGATAACTGTGATAAGTTTTTCAGTTATATATGTGATCAAATGGAAGCAAGTTGCACTTAGGTGTAAAAGCAAGGGAACAAGACTTCAGCATGGTCACAATTTCCTAAAGTTAGAAAAATACTTGTGACAAGGAAAATTGGCTAAAGAAAATTGTGACAACTAAATGAACCCGTAAGCCTTTTACAATTATATGGTAGTGATTTAAAGACAGAAAAAGGAGAATCTGAACAAGAAGAGTGCTTAAAGAGAACTCACTAGACTTAGAAGGAAGAATGTAAATAAAAGATCCCTACTTATTTAAAATATATTTAGCACTAATTTTGTGTCAAGCATAGAAGAGAATTCATTTTGTATATAGTTACTTGTGTTGGCATAATGTTTTTATTGACTATTATTCCAAGATACGGTTTTTACATTTTCCTGCTCTCTTTGACTGATATTTAATGAGTACATTTGAAAGAACATTTTTGCTGTTTTATAGCCATAATGCTAATGCTAACAACTGAAAATTTGTAAAATCATTCAGTATAGCCCTGCAACATGGTTCCATCAGTTATACGCCAATAAATAACAGTGATTTCAAGGATGATTAATCATAATCATTATAGAGCACTTTGGCCAAACCAACATCTGTTTCCATGGATACTGCAGCCGGCCATCACGGTTTTGTAATTTATATGTTTTAGTTATTGTTCCCAGATGACTATGAGGACCAATCTACACAATATGACCTTTTAACTTCAGGCCCCAGTAGGCTGTGGTTTACATTCAGCCTGTAGTCCTTTGGAGAAGCTTTTGTTGAACATTTGTGGAGCTGTGTAGAAACGAATCAGGGTTTCAAAGGTCTTCACATCCTTGTTTCCTTGAAATGGGAAAGTCAAGAAAATGCAATGGTGGCAATGTCAGTAATGAGCAATGAACAGATATGATCACCAAACCAGAAACAGACACATGAAGAAATGCTCCAAACCACTGGCCATAAGAGAGATGCAAATCAAACCCACAATGAGGTACCATCTCACTCTAATAAGAGTGGCAAAGTTTAACAAGGCAGCAAGTAATGTTGGAAAGGATGTGGCGAAAAAGGAACTCTTATATATTGTTGGTGGGATGACAAAATGGTGAAACTATTCTGAAAGGCAGTTTGGCATTTCCTCAAAAAGCTGAACATAGAAATTCCATATGACCCAGATATTCCACTACTTGGAATATAATCTGAGAATGTGAGAGCTGAGACACAAACTGAGATTTATACACCAATATTTATAGAAGCATTGTCCACCATCACAAGAACCTGTAAACAGTGCAAATGTCCAACCACAAATGAAAGGATTGAGAAGTGGTATATTTACACAATGGAATATTATGCAGCATGTAGGTGCAATAATTATTACCTAACTTGGGGGGGGACTGGAGAGCATTATGCTGAGTGAACTAACTCAGTCCTACAAGGATAAATATTGTATAAGAACGTTATTGTAGAATGAGTATAAGTATACAGGAGGGGTGGGAGAGGCTGGAAGCAGAGGAATGTGGATGTGTAGAGGGAAGGAGAGATTAATCACTGGGTTGTAAAATTTGATGGGTAGAGGGGTGGGGGAAACTGAAAGAATTTGATCAAATTGGTATTAGAATTTTGTAAATAAACTAGTGAAAACAACAACAACCCCCCACAACCCATAAAACAAAAAAACCAGAAATCTAAAGACTGAGAAAACTGAGGTGTAGGAGCCAAGACGACTTCCTTCAGGTCACAGTGACATCGAGTGAGAAGCTGGTTCACATCTAGATCTCCTGGTTCTCAGACTAGGGATAATTATTCCTCAGTTGTCTTACATGCGTATGTTTTCTCAGTTTTCCCTAGAGTGTGTGCTTATTGAACTTAGCCAAGTACTGAGCTAGGTACAAGTGATTCAGTGAGACCCGCTAGCTCATGATATGTGATGGATACTCTAACAAGGAGACCTCCAAGTAAGCAAATGATCACTTAGGCCAATAAACAGTTGAGCTGTGACAAGTGCTGAATGGGCGTAATCTGCTGTACCTGGCGGACATGTCATCAGGCATTAGGTATATAGAGTCCCAGTTATGCACAGGACTCTTTGGGGGAGTTACCACCTGTGGCTGAGAGTTCATAAAGAATTAACTATGTGAAGAATGGAGATAATAGTATGTTAGAGACCAGACTGTGCAAATGACCTCTGGTAAGATGTTAGTACTGAAAGGCAGGGCAGTAGCAGTAAAAGAGACTAGATAAACAGGGGCCTGGTTGTGCAGGATTGTTTCATAAGTACTAAAATTTTTGTTTGTGTAGACAGTTTTCCTTTTATCTGGGATACATGGTATTGATGAGCACATTTATGGAGGACTTACCACTCTGGCCTATGAGGGCTCATCTACTCCTTTCCTGGTCAATCTGACAAATTCGTGTGCTCACTTCATCCTCAGGAGCAGATGTGCTCTGTAACAATACAAGCTGTTGACGGGAGACAAATCAGCTTCATGTCTTGTAGTCATGTTAAATTTCTTTATAGCATGTTTAAAAGTTTTTATTGTACAAATGTGCAAGCATATATAAAAGTAGAGAGAACATTACATGTTTTATTGTACTATTGGTAATTCAGGCTTGTTGCTGTTACTTGCTGAACCACTTCCAACTCACGACAATGTTCTGTAGAATAGAACAAAATGTTCCCTGGTTCTGAGCCATCATAATTGTTGTTATGCTCAAATCTGTTGTTTATACTATTATATCAATTCATCTCATTGAGGGATTCCTTTGTTTTCACCAACTCTCTACTTAACCAAACACAATGTCCTTGTCTAACAATTGACCTGTACTGATATATGTGCAAAATGAGTGAGCCAAAGTCTCACTATCTTTTTTTTCCCCTTAAGGAGCAGTCTGGTGGTATTTCTTTGAACTCTGATTTGGCAGAGTTCTAACTCATTCTTCTGGCAGTTCACGGTATTTTCAATATATTTTGCCAACACCATTATTAATAATATTTTTTTCTATCTTCCTTTTGCATGGTTTAGCTTTTGCATGAGTATGAAGTGATTGAAAAGACCATGGCGGGGGATCTGACACACTTTTGTTATCAAGTAACATTTTGCATTTTAGAACTTTACAGAGGCTTTTTATCCCCCTAGTGGATTTGTCCAATGCAATGTTTCATTTGATTTTTCAAAAATTTTACTGACATGAGAACTAATTGTTGATCCAAGTAGTGTGCACGCATAGAGAATATTAATGTTTTACCCCCTTTACATTTATCATCATGTTGCTTATGGTCCAGTGGTGATGATTTCAATTTTCTTCCTGGGTGTAGCCATACATAAAGAAATCTGTAAATCCTTGATCAGTGAATGTTTCAATTTTCAATTTGTCTTCAATTCCAGCAAGGACAATTGTGTTTTCTGTTTGTCAAAGATTGTTAATGATTCTTATTCCAAACGTGATGTGATGGTCTTCATATAGGTCGAGATTTTGTATTATTTGTTCAGCATACAGGGTGAATAATTAGAGTGAAAGGTTACACTCCCGCTGCACACTTTTTAACATTTTTAAGTCATGGCAGTATCTTCTCATACTGTTTAAATGACTGCCTCTTGGTCCATGTACAGGTACATGCTAATACTGCAAATTTCCTGAAATTTCCATCCATTGAAATGTTATCCATACTGTATCATAATACATACCATTCAATACTTTCACATATTAAATGCAACATTAATTATGTCTTTCAACTAAGATCCATTTGACATCAACAGAGACACTCTATATTTCATATGCTCCTCTGAATACAGTTTAAGCTTTTCCTAGTTCCTGTTCTATGTATAGCTGCAAGTCACTTTGATTTACTCCTCAGAAAATGTTGCTATTATGTAATCTCAATGATACTTTCAATAATGTTAATATTCTTTGGATCACTAGTCTTTGGAAAGAGCATAACATAAAATCTGGTTCGCTCAGTTTGACAGGTCTTTCAAATTTCTTGACATATATGAATAAGCTCTTCTAGTATTTTTTTATCCAATTGTTGAAGTATTTTAACAGTTGAAATATGTCAATTCTTGGAGCTTTACTCCCACTGCCCTCTCACACACAATGCTTTTCAGTGCAGCTTGAACTTATTTTATTAGTACCATTGATTCTTGAGCATATACTACCTCCAGAAAGAGTGGGGCATTGACTATTTTCCAGTATTATGAATCTGTATTTTCAGATTTTTACCCAATAACACTTTAGTAACATAATGATCTTCAGTTGCACACTCAAGGCTTAAATTTCTTTTTTCTATTCTTTTAGGTCGATAAATGCTAATCACATTCTTCCTTTTTGGTTTTCTAGCTCCGAGTCTTTGCACATTTCACTCTCTTTTGCCTTGTTTTCTCAAGTTACTCTTGAAATTCGGTCAACTCTCTTTATTTTACCATCTCCTCCATTCATGTTTAGCTAGATTGTGTTTGATAGCAAGCTTTGGTCTTTTGCATTTTATACTTTTTGAGATTTTTTCCCTTTATAATCTTTTTAAGTAATTTTTGCCTTTCTTCATGTGTGATGTCTTTGATATCTCCCTACAGCTCGTTCAGTTATTAGTGCTCAATATGTCAAATCTAACCTTAAGATGGCTTCTAAACTCAGATCGGATATACTCATTTCATATTTCTTGCCCTTGTAGACTTTTTAAAATCTTCTTTAATCTTCAATATTAACTTCCACATAAGCAATTGATGATATGTTCAACAGTTGGCTCTAGTATTGGTTGGCCCTGATGATATGAAGCTTACCTATTATCTGCTTTAGAAAGCACTAAAAGGAGATAGAAAAAAAACCAAAAAAACCCAAAAAACAGAAGCTCTGTACCAAAAAAGGAATGATCAACACTGAAAAATTTCAAGAGTGGCATATGAACAAGAGCCGTTGGTAACAAAGGATGAAGTGCAATGAGTTGAAGACAATGGGGGGAAAAATAAGGCCCCAGAAGTAGATAGGATACCAATTGACATGTTTCGAATAACAGATGCAGCCCTGGATATGCTCACAAGTCTATGCCAGCACCTTGACGAACTGACTAGAGAACATCTATATTTGCCCCCATTCCCAAGAAAGATGTTGTTGTTGTTGATTGCCATTGGGTCAAGTACGACTCATATGAGCTCTATGAACTAAAGAACCAAAGTCTTTCTAGAACTATCATCATTTATCAAAGTTCATAGAGTTTCCAGAGGCATGATCTTTAGGAAGCAGATGCCACCCTTGCTTCCAAACCTGTCTTAAACTGGGAGCTCTACCAAACACTGTCCACCATAGGTAATCATTATGGTGTTTGACACCTCAATGGCATAGAGTTTAACATCACAGCAACCCCAGTTTACCTCAGTAAAGCATATTGACAGAAGAGTGCTGTTCCTCTTAGAAGAATATTCCTCCAAAATATAATACCAACCTACTTTTAAATACAAAGGCCCTCCAAGAGGTCTTGTTGATTCTAAACAAGAGGCTTAAATTAAAAACAAACAAACAAACAAACAAACAAAAAAACCCAAAACAAAAAATAACTAATATAGTATGTTGTTGTTGTTGTTATGTGCCCTTGAGTTGCCTGTGTCCTATAGTGACTGTATATACAGCAGCTCTGAAGCCAGATCTATCCTGAGCCAGTCTCACTAATTCTGACACACTAACCCCCTTTGTCCCAGACACTGTATCAATTAATCTCATCTAGGGTCTTCCTTTTCTGCGCTCTCCCTCCATCCTTCCGAGCATGATGTACCTATCAAAGGACCAGTCTCTCCTGGCCACATGTCCAAAATATGTGAGCTTCAAAATGCTAGCCTCCAAGGAAAGACTTAGATTGACACTCTCCAAGACAAACTTATTTGTTTCCTTGGCGTTCCATGGTACATTCAAGACTTTTTCTAGCACCTTGACTTGAAGGCATCAATTCTTCTTCTGTCATCATAAGATATTGTCCAGCTCTCTGAAGCATAGAAAGTAATTGAGAAGACAATGGCCTGGATTAGGTGCACCTTTGTCTCGAGACGTCATCATTGCTTTTCAGGACTCTGGAGAGATCCGTGACAGCAGATTTTCCCAATGAAATTTGTCTTTGATTTCTTGACTACTGGTGTTAAGAGTGTTGATTGTGGATCTGAGCAAGCTGTAATTGCTAACAACCTCAATCTCTTCTCCATCTATCATGGTGCTGCCAATTGGCCATGTGGTGAGAATCTTTGTCTTCTTGCTATTGAGCTTCAATCCATATTGAAGACTACAATCCTTGAACTTCTGAAACAAGCACTTCAGGTCATCCTTAGTTTCAGCAAGAAAGGTTGTGTTATCTGCATAACGTAGGTTGTTGATGAGTCTTCCTCCAACCCTGATGCCACATTCCTCCTCATAAAGCCCTGATTCTCAAAAGATCTGTTCTGCATACAGATTGAAAAGGTATGGGGACAGGATGCATCCCTGACATACTTCTTTCCTGTTTTTTAACTATGCAGTGTTTCCTTGCTCTGTTCTGAAGATTGCTTCCTAGTCCAAGTATAAATTTCACATAAGCACAACCAAGTGTTCTGGGATTCCCATTCTCCTCAAGGTTAGCCACAATTTGTTGTCCAATATCTTTACATAGTCAATAAAACACAGAAAGACATTTTTCTGGTACTCTCTCCTTTCTGTTAAGATCCATCTGACATTGGCAATTATGTGTCTAGTGCCAAGATCTCTTCTAAACTCAGCTTGTATTTCTGGTAGTTCTCTATCAATGTATTGTTTTAGTCTTTTCTGGACAATATTCAGGAAGATTTTGCTAGTGTGTGATATTGTTTAATAATTTCCACACTCTGTTGGATCACTTTTTTTGGAA
>NW_006399769.1:21135438-21149614 GCF_000299155.1 Elephantulus edwardii
AACTATGAAAGTAACCCCATTATTCCTCACCTTTTCATCTACAGTATAGTAGATCATATGATCATGGGATTAAATATGTCCCATGCCAATCCATCACATTTCGCTGATACCCAATATGTCAATATTTATGCGGTCTCTTCTTTTATTTATAATGTCTAGTTTCCCTATATTCATGTTTCTCACATTCCAAGTACCAATTGTTAATTTCTTCTTACAACTATTTCTCCTCCTTTGTGTTTCAAAATTTGAGGGCTGAACTTCAGTTGCCATATCTGTTTGTCTACTATAAGTGTACTCTGCTATACATAGGGTTTTCAAAGTCCTGTTTTATTTAGTAAGTAGTTGGAAATCCTTCCAAGTCTGTCTTAATTTGGAAGCTTAATGTTAAACCAATACCTGACAAATATCTAGCATCTGAAAGACATTTCACTTACAGAAATAACCAATACATTCACTGTCCAGGCAACCCCACCCTGAAAAACAAAACAAAACAAAAAAAACCACAACAACATACAGAAACCCAAACACCAAAAACAAATACGTGTGACTTGTCTCTTCCCTTTCCCTGCTATATTTCACTCCTTGCACATCTGGCTACCTGGTCAAACCCTCCCTTCCTCACCACTTCCTAATATGATCACCAGTCACTTCTGTGAAGCTTTGTACCACACACTGCTACTGGTCTCTCACACTGTTGTCTATCTCTTGTTTAGGAAGATGTAAGTCCAAATCCCATGTACCAATGTTGTTGTTGTTGCCTGCCTTTGCGTTGACCATGACTCATGAACCAACTCCAGAACAAAAAGCCTGAAACAAAAAGCCTGAAGCTCCTCTACAAATATCAATATTTATCAAAGTTCATAGAATTTCCTGAGGCATGTTATTTAGGAAATGCATGCCATTCCTACTTCCAAACCTGTCATAGTATGTTATTGTTGTTATGTGCCGTTGAGTCATCTGTGATATACAGGACCCTCTGTACAGCAGCTCTGAAACCTTCCTTTCCCTGAGCCAAACTCACTAACTCTGACACATCCAGTTACCATATCAATCCATCTCATCTGGGGTCTTCCTCTCCTGTGCATAAAAGGACCGATCTCTTCTTGCCACGTGCCCAAAGTAAGTGAGACATAGCTTAAACATCCGAGTCAAGGAGAGATTTGGTTTCATCCTCTCCAAGACAGATCAATTTGGTTTTTTGTTGGAAGTCCATGGAAAGAGGCCTTGAATAAGCAAAGCACTCCTTAAAAAGAGAAACAAGGTAGGAGGCATCTCACTCCCTGATTTCAAATACAACTACACTGCCATGGTGGTCAAGACAGCATGCTACTGGTACAATGACAGAAAAATAGATCAATGTAATAGAATTGAGAATCCAGTAATCAGTCCATCTACCTATAGTCAACTGATTTTTGACAAGGAGATGAAATCAGTTAAGTGGGGAAACAACAGCCTTTTTTAAACAAATGGTGTTGGTAAACTTGGTGTTGTGCAGAAAATTCAAGCATGATCCCCACCTCCTTCCACACAAAAACAAACTTAAAGAGGATCATGGACCTAGGACTAAAACCAAGGACTGTAAACTTCATTAAAGAAAAGCTTGGAGGAACTCTAGAAATCCTAATCTACAACATAAACAGTCTTCCAAGCATCCTGGAAAATCTACAACCACGAGAGGATAAAATAGATGAATGTGACCTTCTAAGAATCAAATCCCTATACATCCAAAACCTTCTTAAACAGGGTAAAAATGGAAGCCACAGATTAGGGAAAAAATATTTGGTAATGACATGTCAGATAAGGGACTTATATGTAGAATTTTTAAAATACTTGAGCACCACAATAAGATAAAGGGAAACAACCCCGTTGGAAAATGGACACAGGATATAAAGACACTTCATCAAAGAAGCCATTCAGATGGCAAACAAACACATGAAGAAATGTTCAAAATAGCTAGCTTTAAGAGGGATAATAATAGCAAAATTTAACAGAACAGCAAGCAACAAATGCTGGCAAGGTTGTGGAGAAACTGGAACCCTTATTCCCTCTTGGTGGGAGTGTAAAATGGTGCAACCACTTTGGAAAGCTTTGGAAATATCATTTGAACCAGCAGTTCCACTACTGGGAATTTACCTTAAATAAACCATAACCGCTACCCAAGGAGATATATGTACTCCCATGTATGTTGCGGCTTTGTTTACAATAGCAAAGGGCAGGAAGCAACCCAAGTGCCCATCAACAAATGAATGGATAGAGAAGCTGTGGTATATTTACACAATGTAATACTATACGGCATTGAAAAACATGGAACTCATCAAATATTATAAAAAAAAATGCGTGACCCTGGAGGACATTATGCTGAGTGAAATATCTCAGTCACAAAAGGACAAATACTGCATGGTGCCACTGTTGTAAATGGGACTGACATTGGGGTTGGGGAGACTGAGAAAGATGGGATAAATTATGTATACTGCATTGAAATAAATGAGATAACCAATAGAATGTGGATATTTTTGAATAATATCATTTATATCACATGAAAGCAAAATATTGTTAAAAATCATGCAAAAAATGTCTGGAATCTGAACATTGACAGAGAATAGCCAGAAGTTCAAGTTGGGTTGAAAAGAGGCCATGACACCAGGGATATCACTGCTGATGTCAGATAGATCCTGATTGAAAGCAAAGTATACCAGAAGGATGTCTATCTGTGTTTTATTGATTATGCAAAGGCATTTGACTGTGTGGATCACAATAAGCCATGGCTAACATTGAGAAGAATGTGAATCCCAAAACACTTAATTGTGGTCATAGGAAATCTATACCTAGACCAAGAAGCTGTTGTCAGAGAGAACAAAAGAACATTGTATGGCTTAAAATCAAGAAAACGTATGCGTGAAGGTTGTGTGCTTTCTTTACACCTATTCAGCCTGTTGTTGTTGTTTGATGCCTTCAAATCGTAGATGACTCATAGCGACCCCATGAATGAACAGCCTGAGCACTGTACGTACATAGAATTTCCAGAGGCAAGCCATTTCAGAAGTGGATGCTGCTCCTGCTTCCAGATTCAGTCTGCAGCTTGAGCAAATAATTTGTGAAGCTAGCCTCTTTGAAGAAAACGGTGGCACCAGGATTGAACAAAGACTTTTCAACAACCTTCATTAATGCAAGTTAGGTTATGAACTTTCAGCAACCTCATTTGCCGACAGTGAGGGGAACTTGAATCATGTGCTGCAGAAAATCAAAGACTCCAGACTTTAGTATAGATTACATCACAATACCAAGAAAACATAGGTCCTTACCACCGGCCCAATAGACAACATCATGATAAGAAATCATAACAATATCAAGACAACATCATGATAAGATGGAGAAAAGATTGAAACTGTCAATGATTTCATCTTACTGGGACCCCTTGGTACCAGCAGCAGTGAGATAAGAAGACATAATGCTTTGCACAAGGCCACTGTCAGGGATATTTCCAAAATACTGAAGAGCAATAATGTCAGTTTGAAGACCCAGGTGTGGCTGATTCAGGCCATAGTCTTTTCAATTGCTTGCAATGTATCTGAAAACTGGACAATGAGTAAGGATGACAAAGAAGAATTGATGCCTTTGAGTTACAGTGTTGGAGGAGAATACTGACTATATGGGTACATGGATTGCCAAAAGAAGGAATTGATTGATATGTCTTGGAAAATTTGCAGCTAAAGTGCTCCTTGAAGAGAGTGATGGCAAAACTTCATCTCTCACACTTTGGGCATGTTGCTAGGAGACGCTGTTCATTAGAAAGTGACTTCATGCTTGGAGAGAAAGTGGAGGGACAGTGAAAGAGAGGAAGACTTTCAACAATATGTATTGACACAGTGACAGTAGCAATGGGCTCAATTTCAGAGATAAGGAAGATGATATAGGACAGGACAGGATTCCAGTCTGATGTTCATTGAGTTCATAGGAATTGTACTTGTCTTGATGGCATCTAACAACAATAACAACAACTCTTTCTGAATATTCGTTACATTTGTGTGTCAAGTTGAGCAGGAGTCATAGCAACTCTGTGAACAAGAGATCTGAAACTTGCCCTATCCTGTGCCTTATTCACCATCTCTGACACATAGGTTGTCAATTTCATTTCCATGACAATTTCTGCTGAGGTCTGCATTGATTATGTTGATTATGCTATTGAAAACTTACTTCAGATAATTAAGTCAGTAGTCTCATAGAATTCTATTATGGAACTTCCAGCATTGTTTTTATCATGAAGGTCATATTTTCCAACTACTGATCCTTCTTTCTTGCTTCTTGCATTCATTTTTCAATTTTTAGTTATTATCATTGCATCTTGAATGTTCAGTCAATTTCAGAATGAAATAGATTATAAACATCTCAAGTTTCATCATCTTTGGCACTTGTGATTTGTGTGAAATTTGAATTGGTCTTCCTTATAAGTGGATTGCTGTTTACCTATCACTTATTGTCTGATATTTCAGGATAGATTCAGAATGTTATTTTTAATAAATTGTGATATTGTTCTTCTATTTGTTGCTCTTGTCATTGCAGACATTGTTTTAAAATGTCCAATATAAATCCATTTCAATTTACTAATACACTAAAATACTAGTAGTATATACAAGTCTCATACACTAATACCTTTAAGATTTCCATTTCATATTTCTATGAATTTTAACTTTCCTAATTTGTACTTTGTGCATCTGGATTTTGATTGCTAATGAATATTTGCAGCCTTCACTTTTTTATTGAAGTCATGCCACAGCAAAATAAGATGACAAAGACTTTTAATTCACGTATGTCACTAAAATTGACTCAACTTTAAGGAGATAGCAGTTCTTCAGATATATTTAAATGTCTTCCAACTTGAAGGTCTCATCTTCTAGTACTATACCAGGCAATTATGTTTCTATCCATAAACTTTACTAATTTTTCAGAAGTAGATCACCAGTCCTTTTCGTCTGTTCTTTATTAGCCTGGAAGCTCTGATGAAACCTATCATGGATTTCTCTGTTGGTATTTGAAATACTTGTAGTATAGCTTCTAATATCACAACAATAAAACAAACTGACAAGTTTATAGAGGTGTTCATTATATATAGCAAAAGTCACAGCTTTTTAATATATAGTTCTATGTATTCTATATATTTCTATTTTAACTTGTTTATGCACTACTACAATAAAAATATAAGGCATTCCAATTATCTCTAATAGTTCTCTTGTGCTTCTTTGTAGTTTACTTCTCCACTCCTACCTCCTTCTTGAATCCCAACACTAATTGATCCATTTTCTATCATTATGTAAGGAATAATTTTGAATACAGCATATCAGAGGGTTGCTGAGGTGGGAGGGAGGGACGTGCTGGATGGGGTACAAGGGAGTGCAAACAATGCTAATATTCAGGGAAAGAGAAGGGACAAGACACACATGCATAGGGAGGACACTGCATGCATGGTTATCACTGTAAAGGGAAGTGTCTTTCATTTTCTCCTCTCACTAAAATGCTTGTCTGTCATATGTTGATCCAAAACTAAGCATCCAATTTAAGATTTACTAGGAAGAAGGACTGACTATCCACTTCTAGATATAACAGTCCTTCAAAAGCTCTATGTACAATAGAGCTCACGTAGAGTAGAATAACAGATCGGGAAAGTGAAGCTGAGCCCTCAAATTTGGAAACACGATGGAGGAAGAACAGCTGTAAGCAGAAACTAATGATTGAAATGTGGAATGTAAAAAACATCAATGTTAAGAAATTATGTTATTGACATATTAGGTATTGGCGAAATGACATAGGACATTTTGAGTCAGATGATCAGATGATCTACTATGCTGGAGATGAAACGGTGAGAAAAAATGGAATTACTTTCATAGTTAAAAAAGGAAGTTTCTACATCCATCTTGAAATACATTGTTGTGAGTGACGGGATATTATCCATGGACACACAAAAAGATCTTTTAATACAACATTCAAATTTATGCACCAACAACCAGAGCCAGAGAGGAGGAAATAGATGATTTCTACTAATTTTTGCAGTCAGAAATAGATCAAACAAGTAACCAAGAAGTATTAATAATTATGGGTGACTGGAATTTGAAAGTTGGGAACCAGGAAGAAGGATCAGGATTAGAAAAATATGGTGACAGAATTCTGCACAGACAATAATTTATTCATAGAAAATTTCTTTTATAAGAAACATAAACAAAGGTTATACACATGGATTTCACCTTATGGTATGAACAGAAATCAGATTGATTGTATCTGTGGAAGGAAACATTGGAGAAATTAAATATCAGCAGAGAAAACAAGACCAGGTGTTGATAAGGGAAGAGACCACCAACACTCTTATGCAAATTCAAATTAAAGCTAAAGAAGGTAAAATTTTATTCATAGGAATAAAAATCTGGTCTTGAGTCTATCCCTTCTGAATTTAAAAACCAACTCAGGAATAGGTTTGAATCCTTGAACATTAATGAAGGAGAGAGGAGCTGTGGGAGGATATCAAGAATATTATCCACAAAGGATGCAAATATTCTTTACAGACAGAAAGAAGAAGAAGAAGAAGAAGGAAAAGAAGAAGAAGAAGAAGAAGAAGAAGAAGAAGAAGAAGAAGAAGAAGAAGAAGGAGGAGGAGGAGGAGGAGGAGGAGGAGGAGACCAAAATGAATGTCAGAAGAGACTTTGAATATGGCACTAGAATGCCTAGAAGCCAAAGCCAAGGGAAGAAATCAAGACGTTAAGGAGCTGAATAAAAGATTTCAAAGGGCAACTCGGGAAGACAAAGCAAAGTATTATAATGAAATGTGCAAAGAACTGGAGTCCAAAAATAAAAAAGTGCTTAACCTGAATGGCATTTCTTAAGTTGAAGGAAGTGGAGAACAAATTCAAGCCTCAAGTTTTGAGACTTAAGGATACTATGGGCAGAATATTGAATGATTCAGGAAGCATTAAAAGAAGATGGAAAGAGTATAGAGTCATTGTAACAAACATAATTGGTGGGCACAGAAGAATTTCAAGAAACAACATATGATCAAAGAGGTAATGGTGATAAAGGAGGAATTTCAGGTTGTTCTGAAGGGTGTGGCAAAAAAAAAAAAATAAAGCCCTAGGAATTGATGGAATACCAACTGACATATTTCAGCAAACAGATGATGCCCTAGATGTACTCGTCAGGTTGTGCCCAAATATCTGGAGGACAACTACCTTGCCAACTGGTCAGAAGATTTCCATATTTATTCTCATTTCAAAAAAAGGTGATTTAACAGAATGTGGAAATTATCATACACTATCTCTGATACTACAGACAAACAAAATTCTGCTAAAGATTATCCAGAAATGACTGCATTTTCAGAGAACTACCAGAAATACCAGCTGGGTTTAGAAGAGGCCATGCCATTAGAGATATTATTGCCAATGTCAGATGGGTCTTGGCAGAAAGCAAAGAGCACCAGTGGGTTATCTATCAATGTCTCATTGACTGTATACAGGAATTTGACTGTGTAGATCACAACAAATTATGGTTAATCTTGAGGAAAATGGAAATCCCAGAACACTTGATTGTGCTTATGCAAAACCTATACTTGGACCAGGAAACAGTCCTTAGAACATAACAGGAAAACACTGCATGGTTCAAAATCAGGAAGAGAGTATGTCAAGAATGAATCATGTCTCATATGTTTTCAGTCTATATGCAGGACAGCTCATTCAGGAGGCTGGGCTTTATGAGGATGAATGTGGCATCAGGATTGGAGGAAGACTCATCAATAACCTACATTTTACAGATGACACAACCTTGCTTGCTGAAACTTAGGAGGACCTGAAGTGCTTGATGCGTAAGGTAAAGGACTATAGTCTTCAATATGTATTGAAGTTCAACATCAAGAAGACAAAGATCCTCACCACTGGGCAAATTGGCAGCACCATGATGGATGGAGAAGAGATTGAAGTTGTTAACAGTTACAGCTTGCTTGGATGCACAATCAACACTCTTGACACCAGCAGTCAGGAAAATAAAAAGGTGAATTGCATTAGGTAAATCTGCTGTCAGGGAACTTTCCAGAGTCCTGAGAAACAATGATGTCAGTCCAGAGACTAAGATGTCCCTGATCCAGGTCTTAATAGTGGAACTTTGTTATATCTGTAATTCTATTGAGAATATTTCAACTTAAAATATACACAGATGAGTTCTGATGGCCTATTGGTAAGGAACACTGTTTAAATCCACCAGTTGCTACATGGGAGAAAGATGGGCAATCTTCTCCCATGTGATTTACTGACTCTGAAAATCTGCTGGAGTATTGGCTACGAGTCAGCTCTGATGCAATGGCACATAACAAGAAGAAGAAGAAGAAGTAAAAAGAGAGCAAAGTCTTAGCAGCTGGTGGGAGTATTTCTTAGTAGGAATGGGAAAACTTTCCTCAGCTTTTTCAGGAAATGATCCTCAAAATACACATAGCAGTATTTGGTGCTCTTGTCATCCCAGAGTGTTCAGGACCAGACATTGAACAGCACTAAATCTAT
The DNA here is from genome assembly GCF_000299155.1 of Elephantulus edwardii. Classification (NCBI taxonomy): domain Eukaryota; kingdom Metazoa; phylum Chordata; class Mammalia; order Macroscelidea; family Macroscelididae; genus Elephantulus; species Elephantulus edwardii. Next base: position 21,143,967 of record NW_006399769.1, read on the forward strand.
ATGTTATGGTGCTTCCTAAAAATATGACTTTAACATTAACCTGTTGTCTAAGGACGTGGAGGCATAAGGCCATGAGGGTCAATCTGAAAGGTCCAGAGGGAGTGAAAATAGCATAGACCCTCACCACCTCAGAGCAGAAAGCAGATAAAGAGCCCATATCCCAGATCCATGGTGCCTTTAGAGCCACAGAAACAGCAAGAGATTATTTATTGTTGACTCACAGAATCACAGTTGTGGTACCAATAATGGGGTTTATTAAGGAAGGAAGTTAGAGAATGGGGGAGGCAAATAATATCACCCAGTGCAAAATCAAGTGTTAGTCCAAGTTCCAAGGCATAATTGTTCAGTTAATCCAGGCTCTTGTTTCAGTTCATCAAGCAGCTTTTCCCTCCAACATCAAAGGCAAAAACAGCACAGTCTTTTAACTATGGCCTTTATCTCAGAACTATTCTTGTTATATCTTGCCACAGTTTCTCCACAGCAAAGTCACAGTCTCTCCAACATCACCACCAGGGTCTTGTCACCAAGGTCTCACTCTCAACAGAGTCTCCTTCAAGGCTTCAAGTCCTGCCGCCACAAGTCTTGCTCACCTCAAGTCTTGCTACTCAGTGTGGGAAGCACTGTTTCTCTTATCCTAGTACCACAGCTGATGGTGATTTGCAAGAGCATACTGATTTTCAAGACCCATGTGTCTGCAGTTAAGACAGCTGGAGACTAGAAGGGGCTAACTGGAATGGCTTTAAAAAGCCAACTTTTAGGCTAACATTGTACCTGTATAGTCCAGAGCTAAACCACCTCTATTCCCTCTCAACTTCAATTGAGCTCTACTACTGGGGAGAGTTAAAGTATTGTCCCAAAGTACTTCAAAGGTTGTTCTTTACAAGTAGGTCATGATGAAGCATGACAAGATAATAATTACACTAATATTTGAAAGGATTTGTGTCAATACCTCTTAAGGAAATTAGCCATCTCTCATTGCACTCCTCTATACTGAAAATCCCAAAGACTGCCAAAAGAACAAACAAATATGTCTTAGAGAAGGTGCAGCCAGAGAGCTCCTTAAAGGCAAGGATGGTAAAGTTTCATCTCACATACTTTCAACATGCAGTTGTTGTTATTGTTGTTGTGTACTGTACTGTAGAGTCAGAACCAACCCATAGCTGACCCTTGAGCAGATTTGCAGAGACACTTAATCACATGAGAGGAGACTGCCCATCGTTCTGTCACAGAGTAGCTGGTGGATTTGAACTGTCTGCCTTTAGGATTGTAACACAACTTCATGCCACTAGGCCACCAGAGTGCAGCTTATTGTTAGGAGAGGCTATTCCTTAGAAAGGGACATCATACTTGGAAAGGTAGAGGGTCAGCAAAAAAGAAGAAGATGTTCAACCAAGTGGATTTACACAATGACACAATGACTGCTGGAATGGCCTCAAGTATGTCTGAGATGATGAGGATGGCACAGAGCTCAGATCTGTTGTCCATAGGCTCAATATGATTCATACTCAACTTGATGGCACCTAACAACATAACATCATGATAACCTCAACACGACATATATTTCTGTATGTGGGGCACATTTTCTTCCAAAGGATAGTTTGGAATTGATAAAACCTCAACTATGTATTCAATAGAGATAAAAAGATACCTTGGCACAAACCACTTTATAATACTATTTACAGCAGTTCTAAGTCCAATTGTTCCAAAGTTAAAACAACCCAACAATTCAATGGAAAAAGGGTGGGTGGACTGACCCAAGGAAGATACAGAGGCTTGGCTGAGAAGGTAGGGGAAAGAGGCTTGGTGTAAGGCTCTGGCTGAGTTGGTGTTCCAGCTTTGCTGTTTGAGTCAGGTTATTGACCTCCTGTAGGATGTGCTTAAAAGGAAACATACAACTTGGGCCAGGTGATTGCTGAGTTGTGGAACAGGGTGTGTGTGTGTGTGTGTGTGTGTGTGTGTGTGTGAGAGAGAGAGAGAGAGAGAGAGAGAGAGAGAGAGAGAGAGAGAGATCAGATTGAATGGCTTCAAAATCTTGCACCTTATCTTTTGGCATCACTTACAAAAAAGACAAGACTCAGCAGAAAAGTGACTCTTTCAATCTGTTGGATTAGTTACTTCCCCAGAAAGCTTGGCCCCAGAGCTGATATCTTCTGATTTCTTCTTAAAGTTTTATTACTTTATGCTAGATAGTTAAACTAAGAAGGGAAGTTCCTAATGCTTTAAAGGAGATAAGAAGAAAAGGAGACAACCCAAACTCATTCCTCTCAAGTTGGTTCTAACTGATATAACCACATAGGACATATCAGAACAGCCCAATCCAACAGAGTTTCCAAGGCTGTAATCTTTACAAAAGACTGCCTCATCTTTCTCCTGTTAATTGACTGATACGTTCTAATCACCATTTAGTTAACAGCTGAGTGATTTAACTGCGGTACCACCAAGGACTCTGTATAGAGAAAGAGTAAAACTTAAATGGAAATAATGAAGTCTAGAAAATTGCACTGGAGTGCAGGGAAGCCAAAGCACAAGGAAGAATTCAAGATACTAAAGAGTTGAATAGAAGATTTCAAAAGGCAGCACAAGATGACAAAGCAAAATATTACAATGAAATGTGCAAGGAGTTGGAGTCGGAAAATCAAAAGGGCCGAACTCGCTCAGCATATCTTAAGCTCAAGGAACTGAAGAACAAATTCAAACCTCGAGTTGCTATAATTTCAGCAGAATGTTAAATGATCCAGGAAGTATTAAAAGAAGATGGAAGGAATATACTGAGTCACTGTATCGAAAGGAATTGGAACACACAGAAGAATTTCATGAAACAACATATGAGCAAGAGCCTATGGTGATGAAAGAAGAAGTTCAGGCTGCTTTGAAGGAAATGGCAAAAAAATAAGGCTCCAGGAATAGATGGTATACCAATTGACATATTTCAGTTAACAGATGCTGCCCTGGATGTGCTCACCAAGTTGTGCCAAGAAATCTGGAGAACAACCACTTGGCCAACTGACTGGAAGAGATCGATATTTGTTCCTATCCCAAAGAAAGGTGACCCAACAGAATGTGGAAACTATAGAACAATCTCACTGATTTCACATACAAGCAAGATTTTACCGAAGATTATCCAAAAACGACTGGAACAGCACATCAACAGAGAACTACCAGAAGTCCAGGCTGGTTTCAGAAGGGGTCGTGGTACTAGAGATATTGTAGCTGATGTTAGATGGATCTTGGCTGAAAGCAGGGAATGCCAGAGGAATGTCTAACTGTGCTTCATTGACTATGCAAAGGCATTTTACTGTGTAGATCATAACAAACTATGGCTGACTCTGAGAAGAATGGGAATCCCAGAACACTTGATCATTCTAATGCGAAACTTATACTTGGACCAGGAGGCAGTCGTCAGAACAGAGCAAGGGAACACTGCATGGTTCAAAATTGGGAAGGGCATACGCCAGGGATACATCCTATCGCCATACCTTTTCAACCTATATGCAGAACAGATTGTACGGGAGGCTGGACTCTATGAGGAGAAATGTGGGGTCAAGATTGGTGGATGATTTATCAACAATCTGCGTTATGCGGTGACACAACCCCGCTTGCTGAAACTGAAGAAGACCTGAAGCGCCTGCTGCAGAGTGTCAAGGACTGCAGCCTACAATATGGATTGAGGCTCAATGTCAAGAAGACAAAGATTCTCACCACTGGACCAATTGGCAGCATCAGGATGGATGGTGAAGAGATTGAGATTGTACACAGCTTTAGCTTGCTTGGCTCCATGGTCAACAGTCTTGGCACCAGCAGCCAGGAAATTAAAAGGCGCATTGCCATGGGAAAGTCTGCTGTTAGGGATCTCTCCAAAGTACTGAAGAGCAATGGTGTCTCTCTGGAGACTAAGGTGTGTCTGATACAGGCCATGGTCTTCGCAATCACTTGTTATGCATCAGAGAGTTGGACAATGATCAAGGAGGATAGAAGAATTGATGCCTTTGAGCTGTGGTGCTGGAGAACAGTATTGAGAATACCATGGACTGCTAGGAAAACAAACAGATTTGTCCTGGAAAGGGTTAAACCGGGTGGCTCCTTGGAGGCAAGGATTCTGAGGCTCAGTCTAACATACTTTGGACATGTTGTGAGGAGAGACCGGTCCTTGGAGAGGGACATCATGCTTGGGAGGGTGGAGGGACAGCGCAGGAGAGGAAGGGCCTCTATGAAGTGGATTGATTCAGTGACTGGGATAATTGGGATGGGAGTGTCAGAGACAGTGCAATTGGCACAGGACAGAGTGGAGTTTAGGGCTGTTGTACATAGGGTTGCTATGAGTTACAAGTGATTTGACGGCACATAACAACAACAACAACAACAGTTACAGATTAGCCCGATTTCAACTATACTCTTCAGTAGGGCATGATTTTTGATGTAGGGTATTCAGTAGGGTATTCTTATTGATATGAATATAATATTTGTTCTTTAAAAAACATGATTATTGGGAAGAAAATCTTATTAATATCTGAGTTTCTCTCAACAACAACACACTTCTACTCTCTTACTTCTTGGAAAAATAAAGGAACTTTTTGCTTGATATTTTCATATGACACTGAAAGGCTTGATGCACTTAGTAAATGGGGCAGGGCCTTTCAGATACTGATAATTTCACACTGGCACCTCTCTGAGCCATGCCAGTGGTGGTAAGTTCACATCCATACCGTGAACCAGGTCTCTGCCATGAAAGTCACTCCTGACAATATTACCTTCTCCTTGGATTCTGAGGTCACTTCCTCAGCATATCACTTAGGAAAAGAATTAATTAGTACTTATCACTAATTTGAGGATATAAAAAACTATCCAAGGATAAAGAAACATCTGCCTATTTTTTAAAAGGTGGACTTCATTGCTTAGAGTGGCTTTACTTGTATCTTTTGCTCCAAAATGGAGACAGTCCAATGTTGAATGGGGGGGGAAAGGGCTATGGTTAGCCATAAAATGTATTAATCATAATTTTTACCATGAGATGGGCAAAAATTAAAATAATCTAAGATAGTAAGGAGGTAAGTATGATACATCTTCTTTGTGGAGCAATTTGACAGTACCAATAAACAAAAATACTTGAAAGTGGCGACTCACTGAAAGTTTATTTCTAACAGCTTAGAGAAATTCTCCTAAGCACACAAACTGATTTGCAAAAAGGTGAATCTCATTCTGTATTGTTTGTGATTGTAAAGTATTTGAAAGCACTGAAATAAAAGAATGTACATAATGAAATATAAAAAAAGAATAGATACAATAGGATTTGTTCATACAATAGAACACCATCTAGTGAGTGGCAAAAACGAGTGAATAGAATTCCTCTGCATAACACGAGTGAGCTATAAAATATACTAGTAAGTGAAAATATTGTAGGAAATATCATTTTATTATGCAATTTCTTTATCTCTAAAAGGCAGCATAAAGTAACTATGTATTACTTATGTATACTTGTGTGTGTGTATATATATATATATTTTTTTTATATCAATATCTATATATTTCCAAGTAAAAGGCAAGACTGGAAATTTATACAGAAAAATGTTACCATTAGTTGCTTCTTAGAAAGACAGAAGAAATTGAATCTAGGATAGATCATTAAGGAGATTTTAATGAAATATACACTG
>NW_006399769.1:21149924-21151335 GCF_000299155.1 Elephantulus edwardii
TTCAACTTTATAGAATGTAATGTGTATGTGTGTGTATGTATAGCCATTAGCGCATTTGACACATCAGTGTCACAGTGTTCAGCTTCACAGCAACCACAAGTGACCACGGTAAGGCAACTTGTACACCAGGGCTATACGACCTAGAGGAATGTCTGAACAAAAAAAATGAAAGACAGGCCCGAGGGCTGCGGCTTAAATGTCACACACCTTTGACTTGGTAGCATCACCTTCTGTCCACTGGGCCAGCTGATCTTTCTCTCTCTGTTGATGTTATTGTTGTTAAGTGCCGTCGAGTCGCAGGCGACTCATAGCGACCCTATGAAGGAGAGTTCTCGACGCTTGGGTGCCTTTCATCCTCTCTCCAGGTTCATAGGGTTTCCGGAGGCAAGCTATTATGGAAGTGGATGCCACTTCTCCTTCCAAGCTTGTTTTAATTGGAGAGCTCCACCCCACTCTCTGTCCGCATTGGGTAACCAGTGGACAGAAGACAATGCTACCAAGCCAAAGGTGGGTGACTTTTAATTGGCTGCCCTCAGGCCTGTCTTTCATTGTTTTGGTTCAGACATTCCTCTAGGTCGTACATCCCTGGTGTACAAGTTGCCGTACAGCAGTCACTTGTGGTTGCTGTGAGGCTGAACACTGTGACACTGATGTGTCAAATGCGTTAATGGCTGGTTACCCAATGCGGACAGAGAGTGGGGTGGAGCTCCCCATTAAAACAAGCTTGGAAGGAGTGGCATCCACTTCCGTAATAGCTTTCCTCCAGAAACCAATGAACATGGAGAGAGGATGAGAGACACCCAAGCTTTGAGGACTCTTCTTCATAGGGTTGCTATGAGTCACCTGTGACTCGACGGCACTTAACAACAACGACATACATACACACACATATTATAATGCTTTATTTCTTTGTATTAGTTTACATACAGAAGTCCTATATTGTGTTTTGTTTATAAACATTATGTTTCATTAATTCCTCCATTTAAATTGTGTTTCAAATTATCATTCTCATACATTGGGCTTTATAAAATTAATTACCACTGATCCACACGCATCATTACCCCACTTTTTCAGGTCCCTACTAGAACTTCCCTAATTTCTTTATCCCTTCACTTTGCCCATGAGACTGCTACTTTGAGATTTCCCTCCCTCCCCACCCTCCAGTTCCCTCTTCTTCTTCCTTTGTACTTTGGTACACATCTTACTAGTTATTCTTCCATCTTCAAAATAATGGTCATATGCAGTGTTTGCCTTTATGAGGGGGGGTTAGTTAACTCAGCATAAGTCTTTCCAGCCTCTCTAATAATTTAAAACGTTTATCACTCTCTATCTTGTGAGACAGGAAGATATGAGGCAAGGGTTTTTATTAAAAATGTGCTTTAGGATGTTGTTGTTGTTGTTGTTATGTGCC
>NW_006399769.1:21152060-21161093 GCF_000299155.1 Elephantulus edwardii
TCCAGTGGCGAGAATCTTTGTCTTCTTGACATTGAGCCTTAGTCCATACTGAAGGCTGCAGTCCTTGACCCTTCGCAGCAAGTACATGAGGTCCTCCTCAGTTTTTAAAAAATTATCAGGTATTTCATTTATGAAGAAGTTCACCATTTCTTACCAATAAATGAAACTGGAAATATTGTGACTCCATCTTTCTTCCTGTGGAGCAATGAAGGTTACATTGAGTTGAAAGAAAAAAAAAATTGAAGGGTCAGCTTTAGTTGAATTTAGAATGAGCGCATATTGTGATGCACAAAATGAGGCTATAAATTAGCAACCAAGTCCAGAAGTGCCACTTTGCATGTATGGCCAGGTACATTTGGAATTGTATATGGTTTAAAAAACTAATGCACTCAAAGTAAACCAAAAGAGTTGTTGTAAAGTCGTTTCTGACTCATGGTATCTCATGTTTGCAGAGTAGATTTGAATTCTATAAACTTTTCATAGTTGTGACCTTTTGGAAAAGATCACCAGATCTTTTGTCCTCTGCATATTTGCGTAGATTCAAATCCTTAACATTTTGGCAAGAAACTGAGTGTTTGACCATTTGTGTTACCAAGGGACACACCCAAAGTAGGCTTTAATTGAATACGCATGATAATCACAATTACTTGAATTTTCAAGAAAGTTTTTGTTTGGTGTCTAGGAAAGAAAATGAAAAAAGGAAAAAATAAATAATTTTTACAGTAGGTCTAAAGTTCACATTTGTCTGCATCAAATGGCAATCACCTTGTTGAAGGTTTGTCTGCTGTTCAGATAGATGGGTGGCCATGGAGAAAAGTACGTAGGGAGTTAGAGGGGAAACCAATATACTTAGAGTTTTGCAAGCAAAGGCAGGAGGATCTGCAGAAGTAAATATTTCCACTTAATAATGGTCAGAAAAACAGAACCCTTGCTGCTTTGATCATCAGAGTAAAAAAAGAAAATCCAAAGACACTGCTGGAAATCATCTTTGATTTCTTTTAAGCGGAAATGATTGAGATAGTTAAATGATGATGTGATTGCAGACTTCTGTATCTTGAAAACCTGTTACTGTTACACATCATTAAAGCTAAAAGCTGTTAGTAAATTCCAAGGGTTATTATTAGTAGTTTTTTAAATGTGATTCTGTGTGCCATGTACATCATATATACAGAATCAACACTTGCTCTTTAGTAAGGAGGTGTTAAATATTTTCCAATGGAAAACTGTTTAACTTTCTCATTTGTTTTCCAACCACATTTCCCTCCCTAGCTTCAATTGATTACTCACATTTGTGCCAGATAAAACATCATAAGGAATCTCTGATACCATTATTTCCTTTCTTGGAAATGTTCGATGATGCTTTGTTTTCCACTGAGTTAGCAACAAATATTTCAGCTGTGCCAGCTTTCTCTTCTAATGTTGTTTTCCACCATTCTCCAAAATCCAAGGGCGAATGTTTACCTTTTAGGGCTTTCCTGTTTCCCAACTTTGCTCATTCTTTTTCCTTTCCTGTCTTGCTTGTCCAGTTTATTTTATGTTAATATTCAATGATCATCTCAAGAAACCAAAGAATTGATGACTATGATTTTTTATATTCTTGAGGATATTGTAAATACCACAGACTGCCTAAGAACAAACAAACCTGTGTTGGGAGAAGTGTAGCTAGAGTTTTTAGGCATTTTATCAAGAGGAGCCTGCCCCTGGAGAAGGACATTATTCTTGGGTCAGTGAAAAATAAGAAGACCCTCCAAGAGATGGACTGATAGAATGACTGCAAGAAGGGGCCTAAGCAAAGTTAAGGTTGTAAGAAGATACATGATCAGGCAAAGCTTCCTTCTGTTATCACAAGGAGTTGGAGCTTTACCTAACAACAAAACATCAGTGACGCTTTTCTTAACTCCACCAGATGGAAGCACTCTACTTCTCACACAACATTTGAAAATTTGGCTATCTGCTATACATGTGGGTGTAATTTTTAATCTTAGCTTAACTTTCCGCAAAGAGCCCTGGTGGTTTGGACTCACTAATCATTCCGCTAAAGAAAGACGAGGCACTCCTCCGCCATAAAGATTGCAATGTTAAGGACTCTTTGGGGGCAGTTCTACTCTGTCCTGTAAGTTTACTCAGAGTTTGAATCAACTTGAGGACAATGGCTTTGGGTTTGGGCTTATAGCTGTCTTCACCCTACTGTAAGGTTCTCAAGAACTAGACTTAAGAGGTATTCATATTTATGTTTCACGTAACAGCTAGCATTGTGCCCTACAAGGAATAGCTTCTTGTTCTTGTTAGATGCCGTTGAGTTAACTGTACTTCACAGTGACCTTATGAACAGATCAGAACCTCATCTTAGCCTGTGCTCAGGGTCTTTGATATGCTCAAGTCCATTGTTTTGATCGCTGTGTCAGTTCATCTTTTTGCAGGCCGTCCTCTTTTCGACTCTCCACTTTTACTAGCATTGATGTCTTTTTCCCCAAGGACTTGTCCTTCCTGGCAATATGCCTGACTTATGTGAGGTAAAATGTCACCTCTAAGGAGTACATTAGTTGTACTTCCTCTAAGACAGACTTGTTTGTTCTTTTGACTGTCCATGGTGTTCTTTTGACTGTCCATGGTATATTCTCAAACATGGTGATTCAAAGCAACAATTCCTTTGTCATCCTTATTCATTGTTCAACTTTCAGATGCATAGGAAGCAACTGAAAATACCATGGCTTGGATCAGATGCACATTGGTCTTTAAACTGATATGCTTGCTGTTAAGCATTTTAGGGAAGTTCTTGAGAGTTAATTTCTCCAATGCAACTTGTCTTTTGATATCTTGACTGCTATTGAAAGCAGGAGTGTCACTCACTTCCTAAACAACATGCCTCTGGAAACTCTGAAATTTGATAAATGTTGATAGTTGTAGAGGGGCTTCAGGCCTTTTGTTCATAGGGTCACGATGAGTCATGCTCTACTCGAAGGCAATCAACATTACCATAGGTGTTCATTGTGGGTCCAAAAAATGCAGCTCAAGATGCATTAATAATAATTGGTGTCTGGAGTGCAAAAGTTGGAAATAAAGAAGGATTGGTAGTTGGAAAATATGGACTTGGTGACAGGAATGTGGCTAGATGTTGATAGAATTTTGTACATAGATGTAAGAAAATATTTAATTCATTGTTACTTTATGGATTACACAGTTGTTATGGAAAGACTAGCTCCAGTTAGCTATTAACGGGCTTGAATGCAATCATCAGCTTTTCAATTGTCTTACCAAGCTGAAAACTAATCTCACAACTTTGTAATATAGGAGCTATGTTCTGTAATGGGAACTTTCCTGGAATAAGCTCCAGTGAAAAAAAAGACACCTTTTTTTTCTTGCTACCATGTGTGGGAGATGTGAGTTACCAGAGCTGAACAAACTCCAAGAACTCTTCATGTAATGGGATTCTGCCAATTTCTTTGGGAGAAAAAGAATTTTCCTTCAGCTAGTGTCTCCAGCTCCTCTGAGTAGTATTTGACAGGAGTTTTGTAGAGGTTCTGCTTTTATGTGACTATGGAACACTGTAGGAATCAGGTGTGGTAGATCTAGTACAGGGTGACTGGTTCTAGGGGGTGAGACCAGTCTGCTCCTTGGAGGCAAGGACTGTGAAGCTTCGTCTGACATACTTTGGGCATGTCCTTGGAGAGGGATGTCATGCTTGGGAGAGTAGAGGGACAGCACAGGAAAGAAAGACCCTCAATGAAATGGATTGATTCAGTGATTGGGGTAATGGGGGTAGGTGTGTCAAAGACAATAAGATTGGCACAGGATAGAGCAGGGCTTAGGGTTATTATACATAGGGTCACTATGAGTCACAGGCTAGTCAATGGCACATAATAACAACAACAACAACATCAACAACAACAGCCACCACCACCACCTTTGCCTCATTAGTTATAATGTTGTTATTGTTGATTGTCCTTGTGTCAAGTACAACTCATAGTTACCCTATGAACAAAAGGCCTGAAGCCTTTTTATAACTCGTCATTTATCAAAGTTCATAGAATTTTCAGAGGCATGTTGTTTAGGAAGTGGATGCCACTCCTGCTTCCAAATTTACCACATAGTTATCTATATTAGCCAACATAGGAAGAAAATGGCTACAGCTTTACGTATTTACCAGGGTTATAATGTAGAGTCATGTTCTTTTAAAAGATATAAGAGATATACTCATAGTGCATAATCTATTAACCTGTTAACCCAAAGACTGGAGATTCAAATCCATCAATTGCTCTTTGGAAGGAAGATGGAGGGTTGCTATAAGTTAGAACTGATTTGGTGGCGTGAGTTTGATTTTTTTTAGGTGTTGTAGAAAAGAACTGAATATCTCATGAACTGCCAAAAGGACAAACAAATACATCTTGGAAAAGTTAAAGCTAGGGTTCTGCTTGGAAACGAGGATAGTGAAACTGTGTTTCCCATTCTTTGGGCATGTTGATAGGAGGGGCTAGTTCTTAGAAAAGGATTTTATGCTTGGAACGGTGGAGGGTCCGTGAGGGAGGGCACGCCCCTCACAGAGATGGATTGACACATCGCTTATAACTGTGAGCTTGAATATGTCAGAGGTGATGGGGAGGGTGCGGGACAGGGCAAGGTTCAGAGCCATTGTTTCTAGGTTTGCTGTGAGTAATAGCCAACTCTATAGTACTTAACAATAACGTATCATTTAATAATTTAATTTCAATATCTATTCTTTGCTCGCTATGGGTTGGAAACGACGGCACATAACAAGAACAACAACAATTCTTTGCCAGTTCTATAATTCATTATAAGTGGACATCGTCCATCATAAAAGAAAGGAATAGTGAAAAAAGAGAAGATCCTTGATGAGATCGATTGATGCAATCAATAAATGCACAATGAACTAAAAGCATAGTTGTGGGGATAACACAGGGTCACTGTTTCTATCCTGCGTACTGAGAGTTAGAATCAATTTGACAGAACTGGTGGCATAGTCCTTAGGACCTTATGCTACTAAAATAAAGTCTGAAACTCTCTGATGATTCAAATCCACAGGAGAAAGATGAGCAGTCTCTTCCTATGTGATTTACAGCCTCGGGAGGACCATCTTGCTATTGATTCCAATTTGACCGCCATTATTTTGAATGACAACAAAACAACTAATAATACACATGAAGAAACACTATAAAAATGATAAGGAAACTAGGCCAAATGGACATACAAGCTAGAAGAAAATGAAGAGAGGGTTTAGAGGATGGTTGTTGTTGGGTACCGTCAAGCCAGAACTAATACATAGCTGACCTTCCATCAGGTTTTCAGAGGCTGTAAATTACACGGAATTTGATTGTTCATCTTTCTCCTACAGAGTAGCTGGTAGAATAGAACTACAGGCATCTAAATTGGTAACACAGCTCCCTACACACTAGACCACTAGAGCTCCCCCTGTATATGCATTTGTATTCATTATCATCATCATCATCATCATCAAAATAACCACAATTTGGAAGGGTTACACTACATTTTTTTAAATAAAATTTTATTTTAATTGTGATTTTAATAAACATTTACAGAGAAGTTAGATTTTGATTTACTCATTGTTGTACATTTTACCACTTCATCCTCCATTTCACTTTATAACATCAATTCACTTTTTAAAAAAATATTCATTCATTGTTTCACAATTGTCTATTCACCCTCCCCCCACCCCCACCGCCCCATTATACTGATTTCTGATGGCCTAGTGTTAAGGAGTAGTACTGTCAATCCAAAACCTCTTCCTCAGGGAAAGGACAAGTAATCTCCTCTAATGTTATTTAGAGCCTCTGAAAACCCACGAGAGAGTCAGTTATGAGTAAGTTCTGATTTGATGGAAGGAGATAGGTAGAGGAAATTAATGAGTGTGCATACTTCAAGGTCTTTGGAGTTGTTAGAGACAACCTTCCTGTCAGGTGAAGTGAAAACATAAGGTGATCAAATATATAATCTTTAATGTCTAAGAAGAACAATGATGTCCTTTTACCACCAATCATGGTAAATATATGTTTCATTAGGCTAAAATCCAACACGAATTTCTCATGTGAGGCTTATTCTAATAGTAGATGAGCACCGTGGTCATCCAGAAGACTCTAGCGGGCTTCTCATAACTGACGGAGGCACACTTCTAACCAAGACCTATTTCAAGGGTCTGCAGAGGTCAGAACAAGTGTGAATGCACTTTATAAAAATTGAAGATGATATATGAAATGTTAAAAATAATAGAAAGAGTATCTCTCTAAAATTCCATCATAAAATATCCCAAGCAGGATTTGGATAGGACGTATAAAGCATAAAGTTCATGGATACATTTTTACGAGCCCATGAAGAATTCCTTATTAAGAATTTAAGGTTCATTATTAATTATTAACTGACTCTTAATCACATTGCTCACTGAATCTTCATCACCGCTACTACCATCCTCACTCTCATCCTCTTAAAGTATCAATTTAATGCTACAGTGACATATGTATAGCTGCTGATTAATGAGCATGAATTGAATCAAACACACTGGGACTCAGATGAGAATAAATTTCAAATGTATTTGTGTTTGAGAGATGACCATTAAGTAAGTATTGACGATATATTGACATAAACAGAATATTTCACAATTGAAAGCATCAGCATAAAGTGCCTAATTAGAAGATGAAAGGGAAAATGATTGCAAGAATTGTATTCATGAAGTGGAACTTCAAATATTTTTAAATGACGTGATGAAACAATGAACAGGAAAATGCATTTTTAGTCTAAATAGCAGTGTTTGGGAGAAGATTTGTTGGAAGCACATGTCTAACCTTTTTATTAAAAGACAAATCTTATAAAAATCATGTGATCTTTCCGACAAATATCATATCATTTTACCCCAAAAGCAGTCTCTTGTCTGGGGTTAACTTTATTTAAAGAGTTTTGTCTTTGACCTTGATTCCTGGGAAATAACTTTTAAAATTTTCACTTTTCCTCAGTAATTATTAATATTCTTGATGAGGTCCTTAGACCTAGTGATTATGTGAATGAAGTGACTCTAGCATGGAGGCTTGCCAGGTCATAGAGACTCACCTGCTGATGTTGAATGATCTCAGGACGGAAGTGCTGACATTTAAACCAAAGAATGAGATTAACAATAAAAGCTGGGGACACAGAAGCTCCCTGGGCGTGTTGGAATTTGAAAAACATTAGTTCGTGTGGGAAGTTAGCGTATCTTTGAGGCATAAAAGCTCTGTATTAAGAATCTTTTTGTACATCACCAGAGGGAGCTCTGGTGGCCTAGTGGTAAGTATCTGCTCCGCAGTCTCAAAGTCATGCAGTTCAAAACTGTCAGTTACTCCGTGGGAGAAAAATGGGCAATCTTCTCCCATGCAATTAAACTGCCTTTGAAAACCCACCAAAGAGTCAGCTATGGGTTGGTTCTGACGCGATGGCATACAACAACAATAACAATAACCCATACATCAACAACCTGCAGATGAAACAACTTTGCAAATACTTGAAGTATTTGCTGCAAAAGGTCAAAGATTGCAGCTTTGAATTTAGATGGCCTCTCAACATCAAGAAAACAAAAATCCTCAACACCAAGCCAATAATAGGCAGTGAACATTCTTGGCACCAGCAGTCAGGAAATCAAAAGACAAGTTGCATTGGGAAAGTCTGCTGTCAAGGACCTCTCCAGAAGACTAAAGAACAACAATGTCAGTTTAACAATTAAAATGTACATGATTCAGGCCATTATTTTCTCAATTGCTTACTATCTGAGAGCTGGACAATTAATAAGGACGGCAGGGAAAGAATCAATGTCTTTGCATTGCGCTGCTGGAGAAGAGTATTTAACATATTGCCAAGATAACAAATAGGTGTGTACTGGGAAGGATGAAACCAATTTGCTCCTTGGAGGCAAGAGTTTTGAAGCTCCATCTCACACACTTGGGTATGTTGCCAGAAGGGACTAGCCCTTGGAGAGGGACATCAGGCTTAGAAAGGTAGAGTTTCAGCACAGAAGAGGAAGACCCTGGCGGGGATGGATGGACACAGTGACTGGCAATAGGGTCAGATGTGTCAGATGGTGAGGTTGGCTCAGGATAGGGCAAGGTTCAAACCACTGTTCATAGAGCCACTATGAGTCACAGATGACTCAATGGCACATAACCACCACCATCACCACCACTGTACATCATCCTATGTGTCTATTTACTTGTATTCTTTGTGTTCTAGTAAATTTATAATAGTTTTGCGAGTTTTTCTAGCAAATTATTAAACTTAAAGAGATTGTGCAAACAAGCAGGTCAGAAATTAGGTGATCTGGGCATGCCTGAGCTTCTGGATGATATCTTGAGGAAGAAGAAGAAAGCGTCAGTATTTTAACTAGGAGTTTGCTAGTGAAGGAGCCCTTGGACTCTTGAATTGACCTTGGCATCCTGAAAGGGTAGTGAGAATCCCTAGATTTGGCTCTCTAGGAGTGGCAGAGTGAGAACTCTAAAGTTACGGTTCTAGAACTAAGGAATTTTTATGTTCAAAGATTTTGAAAATCTCTCCTTCCATTTTCATGTATGGTAATGACATTTAAAAACTTATTAATATTAGACAGGGGAGAAAAACACATCCACTTGCAGCTCACCCTCTCCTGCTTGTTTCACAAATTTTCTTATTTTCCCTTCTCATCAATCCATCCATGTAGAATATGGAACAGGAAATCAAGTATGCAGCGATATGTGATATTGTAGTTGGTATGTGCTATTGAGTTAAAACAAACTCAAAGCACCCTCTAGAGCATTTTCAGAGGAAGTAAATCACATGGGAGGATTTGAAATCACATGTTGGATTTGAACAGCCTGCCTTTTTAGCAAGTCATTGGCCTCATATTTAAAAAGGCTTTTGATAGGACGATATGGTTCTTGTTCTTTGCCTTGTTGATGTGATGAATTACATTAATTGTTTTCCTTATGTTGAACCATCCTTGCATACCTGTTATGAATCCCACTTGGTCATGGTGGATTATTTTTTTTATGTATCGTTGGATTCTAT
>NW_006399769.1:21165288-21177149 GCF_000299155.1 Elephantulus edwardii
CCCCCAAAACTTGCCTCTGGAAACTCTATGAACTTGGAGAAAAGATGAACGTTTTGTGTTCAAGATGGGTGGTGATGAGTCATCTACGACTCTATAGCACTTAACAACAACAACAACAACAACAATGATATATTCTTTAAATTGAAGAACTAATTTGCCTGAAGAATTCTACAACCATTTCTAACAAACCAAACAAAAAAATGAAAGAACTTACACTTGATATATCACTTAAGGTTTAATTTCGACTGTGAGAATCAAATAACAGAAATAATTATGATTTAACCAATATAGAAACTACTTCCAAAATCTCTGTAAATGTTTATGAAAATTAATAAAATATAATTATAGAAAAAAAATCAAATTAAACTGTGCAGTTCCTGAGAATACAAGCTGTACTATAAACTTTCCCATATTTCCAAAAGTGCCTTTTGTAAATGATGCTTATGTACAGCAAGCATTCAATCAACACTGACTAAATTAGACATTGCCCAAAGGTGATGGATTATATAATCAAACAGTAAACAGGTATTGTTTTTAAGTAATCAAACAGTAAACAACTATTGTTTTTAAGTATCTAAGTAAAAACTTTTTTTTTTAAAAAAAAAAGAAACGACTTCCATCTCATGAGCAGCTGATACTCAAATTCTGTCAGGTAGCAGGAAAAACTTAAGAGGGCGAAAGGCTACTCCTCTCTTCCTTATTAGAAGCCTTTCCAGTTGAGCTAAATAAACTTTTGATTTGCCTAACATTGTGCAGAACATAAGGAGTCCTGGTGGAACTGAGCATTCTATGTTGAGGTGTTAATCAAAAGACTAGTGGTTCAATCCACTCACTAGCTGCTTCATGAAGGAGAGATGAACCTATTTCAATAGATTCATATTCTCAGAAATCTGATGGGTGCTCATTGTGAGTTGGAATCAACTTATTTTATTTATTTGGTTCAGCGTTTGTACATTAAGAATATAACAAAGACTAGAAATTAATACTTCTATCTTAGTGGTAATTTGTGTGGTTATAAATGGGGGTTCAGTTGATAAAGAGGAAGGGAGGATGGATATGGGTTGGCTGTTAACAGTCTTACACAAAGTAATTGAAAGAAATTATTACAATTAAGATTTCTATTTTCTGCTAATTACTGATTTGACTTGCTTATTCCAACTTGCTCTTCTTCGTGATTTGCTGCAATATTTTTTCTGTAATGTTTTATTTCTAGTAGATGAGATGTAATATAACACTTGTACCTTTGATTTTTTAATCAATCATCTTAATAATTGATGTTTCCTTTTTTTCAGGTATGTTTACTTATCACAAGGATTCACACTGCCATTGGTTCAGGAGCTTTAAATGTGACATTTATTCTGAATTCTGATCGGTTTAGTTTTGTTTGCAAAGGAAGTTTCTCTTCCTAGGTTGTATTTGCTTTTGAAAGCACTTTGATCAAATAAATGCCATTTAATTTTTTCTTATAGGGAAAATAAAAAGAAATTATTGCCATCTTATCTCTTTTATTCATTCTATGTTCTGGTTGCTATGTGCCTTTGAGTCAACTACCATTCATAGTAACTTTATCAAGAACTGCTTAAGTCATACCCAATCCCGTGCCAGCCTCAAAATCTCCAATATGCCTGAGTCTGTTATTACCGTCATTGTGTCAAACTATCTCTTGCACTGACTTCTTTACATTTCCCAATATGATATCTTTTTATAATGGATTGAACCCTCCTGATAACATGTCTAAAATATGTGAGATCAAATGTCATCATTCCTGCTTCTAAAAAGTTCCCTGGTTGTGCTTTTCTCCAACACAGATCTGCTTGTTCTTTTAGTAGTCTACAGGATAGTCAATAGTTCTCACCTACACAGCAATCTCAATGACATCCATTCTTCTTTGATCTTCTTTATTAGTTCTACAAATTTTGGATGCATACAAAGCAACTGAAAAAAAAAAATACCATGGCTTGGACAAGGTGTACCTGAGTCTTTAAACTGTAATCCTTGTTCTTGAACATTTTGCAAAGGTTCTTAACAGAAGATTTTTCCATTGTAACATGCCTTTTGATTTCTTGACTGCTGCTTCCACGTGTAGATAGCTATCTGACAGAAATTTGGAAGACAACTACTTGATCAATTGACCTGAAGAGATTAATATTTGCTTCCATTCCAAAAAAAGATGATGCAGTAGAGTGCAGAAATTATAAAACAATGTCATATGCAACTAAAACCTTGCTGAAGATTGTGAATAATGATGAACCAACTACCGAATGATTGGAACTGTATGTCCAGAGGGAACTGCCAGAAATTTGAGCTAAATTCAAAGAGGCTGTGGAACTAGAGATATCATTGCTAATGTCAGATGAATCTTAGCAGAAAACAGAGAATACCAGAAAGATGTTTACTTGTGTTTCCTTGACTATAGAAATACAGTGGGTGGTGGATTTTAACAAACTATGACTAACAATAAGAAGAGTGGTAATCACAGAAGTCTTAATTGTGCTTGTGTGAAATCTCTACATAAGCCAGGAAGCTGTTGTCCAAACAGAATAAAGGAACACTAGTTGTTATTAAGTGCTGTTGACTTGAGTATGACTCAGCAATGCTATGGACAGAGGATCTGAACCCCGTCCTATTCTGCTCCATCCTCACACTTCCTGACACACTAGAGCCCATTACAACAGTCACTGCTTCTATCCACCTGGTCAAGGGTCTTCCTCTCCTTCGCCGACCTTCCACCCTTCCAAGCATCATGTCCTTCACCAAGGAATAGTCCCTACTTGCAACATGCCCAAAGTATGTAAGACGAAGCCTCCAAAGAGCACTCCAGCTGCATCCTCTAAAAGACATATATGTCTATTCTTTTGGCAGTCCATGACATGTTCAGTGCACATTTAATGATCCTGATATATGCTGTTTTCCTAATATTCCTCCTTATTTTTACTTTGATAGCCTTAGTATTTACTTTTATTTTGAAAATGAAGACTATTCCTGAGGAGACATGAATTTTTATGATTGTTTACTTGTTTTGGCAAGAAGTTAGTGTAAGACTGAAACCATTTACCTTCAAATTCTTGAAGTTAAAACTTAATTACATCTTAATTTAGAAACATTTTTTAATGAAAGATGATAAGAAAGATAGCAATTTGGTTATTTTCAGTTTCTAAATTTCACTTTATGGCTCAGGATTCCTGAGGCTTTTAAGTCAGACATGAAAGAAAACTGCATCCCGTAAATCACAAGGCAGATTAGGAAACACTGTGAAGACCCTTCCCCTTCATCCTTCTTTCTTGTTATTCCTTCCTTCAAAATTCCTTCCATACTCCTGATCTTCTTAAAAGAGGGCTTACTTTCACATGACAATGCATTATAAATGCATAGATCTCCAGAATATTCTGCCACTTATCGAAGACATTTCTCGCAATTTATTCATTACTTGTCTAAAGGTCTTACTGAAAACAACTTAATTTTGTGTTTGAAAAAAAAAAAAATCCCACCAGAACTCTCACATCTAACATATCAGTTTCCTTCTTTACTATTTTCTCTCAGGACCAGATTTTATTAAATCTAATAATTGGTGCCTTTGAACTGTGGTGCTGGAGAAGAGTGTTGAATGTACCATGGACTACTAGGAGAACAAACAGGTTTGTCATGGAAAGGATGAAGCCAGAATGCTCCTTAGAGTCAAGGATTCTGAAGCTTCATCTACATACTTCAGCATGTTGCTAGGAGGGACTGGTGCTTGGAAAGTGACATCATGTTTCAGAGAGTGGAGGAACGACACAGGAGAGGAGGACCCTCGATGAGATGGATGGATTCTGTGAGTGGAGTGGTGGCAATGAGTGTGTATGAGACGGTGAGGTTGGCACAGGATAGAACGACGTTTAGGGCTCTTGTACATAGGGTCGCTATGAGTCGCAAAAGATTCGATGGCACATAACAACAACAACAAGACATTATTATTTATGCACCACTGAGAAAGAAAAAGAATACTTGAGTGAAACAAATAGTTCACATGCTCAGCTGCTATTTGAAGGTTGAAGATTCCAGTTTACTTATGAGTGCTTTGGAAGGAAGACTTGCAATCTACTTCCCAAAATCAATTACAGAATTTTTCTGTGAAGCACAATTCTACTCTGACACACTTGTAGTCCTGGGGACTTAGAGTCTGCTCCATGGCAACAAGTTGTTTTATAATGCAGGGAGGAGGGAAGGTCTTTCCATGACAAAAACGAGGCATTATTGACTATAACATGCATCTAGATTTTACAGTTGTTGACATATTAAAAATATCCTTCCCAGAATTGAGACAACTTGGTATTTGCCTACATAAATACATATTTTTATGCTTATAATCATAAACTAGAAGCCTCTGTTTATTCTTTCATTCAAACTGTAAATGAACATTTCCTGTATTTCTCCATTTACTTCATAATTACCATGTTAATGACTGCATGGTTTTCCATCTTGTTGATGTGCTATAATTCACTGAATCATTTTGCTTTTGTGCATTTAGGGTGTTTTACGATTTGACAATAAATATCTCATAGATGTAGATTTTTTGCTACTGTTGTATAATTTATTTGTCTCAATCCTCAAGAGAATAGTTTTATGTATCAAATGATATATGAAAATTTTACATTTCATGCTCTTTTTTTATTACATTCCAAAATGACTGTATCAGTTACCAGTACCACTGACAAAATTAGAACATTTCTATAGAGATCATCTTAAAGTTAAAAGCTATTTTTTTTAAAAATTCCAAAACAAAGAAAAAACCCTGGTTTATTTTCTTTTCCTAATATGCTTCAATATATACCAGATCTACAGAACACATGACCCTTTTCTGGGTGACAACAGCATGCTACAAATGGAAGAGAAAAGGCACTAAGGCACAAGAAGTCAATCCTGGATCAGAAGTTCAAGGCAAAGGATTTTCCCTCAGAACAGTTTAAGATAGGTTGTTGTTATTGTTGTTATTAGCCATTGAGTTGCTTGTGACTCATAGCCGTAAACCTAGCTTTATCATGCATCAATTGCATTGCCTCCAACACACTCATCCCGACTACCCCAGTTACTGAATCAATCCACCTCAAAGAGGGTCTTCCCCTCCTGTGCCGTCTCTCCACTCTACCCAGCATGATGTCCCTCTCCAAGGACCTCTCCCTCCTTACAACATGTCCAAAGTGCGTCAGACGAAGTCTTAGAATCCTTGCCTCCAAGGAGCAGCCTGGATTAACCCTCTCCAGGATGAATCTCTCTGTTTTCTTGGCAGTCCATGGTACATTCAATACTCTTCTCCAGCACCACAGCTCAAAGGCATCAATTCTCCTTCTATCCTCCTTAGTCATTGTCCAACTCTCTGATGCATAACAAGTGATTGCGAAGACCATGGCCTGTATCAGATGCACCTTAGTCTCCAGAGAGACACCATTGCTCTTCAGTACTTTGGAGAGGTCCCTAACAGCAGACTTTCCCATCACAATTATTGTTGTTGTTATGTGCCATCGAGTCACTGGCGACTCATAGCGACCCTATGTACAACAGCCCTAAACTCCGCTCTGTCCTGTGCCAATCGCACTGTCTCTGACACTTCCATCCCAATTATCCCAGTAACTGAATCAATCCACCTCAAAGAGGGTCTTCCCCTCCTGTGCCGTCTCTCCACTCTACCCAGCATGATGTCCCTCTCCAAGGACCTCTCCCTCCTTACAACATGTCCAAAGTGCGTCAGACGAAGTCTTAGAATCCTTGCCTCCAAGGAGCAGCCTGGATTAACCCTCTCCAGGATGAATCTCTCTGTTTTCTTAGCAGTCCATGAAACCCTCAATATTCTTCTCCAGCACCACAGCTCGAAGGTTTCAATTCTCCTATCCTCCCTAGTCATTTTCTAACTCTCTGATGTATATAACAAGTGATTGCAAAGACCGTGGCCTGTATCAGATGCACCTTAGTCTCCAGAGTGACATCATTGTTCTTCAGTACTTTGGAGAGGTCCCTAACAGCAGACTTTCCTATGGCAGTACACCTTTTAACTTCATGGCTGCTGGTGCCAAGAGTGTTGATGGTGGAGTCAAGCAAACTAAAGCTGTGAACAATCTCAATCTCTTCACCATCCACCCATCTCAATATGTCTTTTAATTTCTTGGCTGCTGGTGCAAGATTGTTGATGTGGACTCAAGAAACTAAAGTTGTGAACAATCTCAATTTCTTCACCATCCATCCTGATGCTGCCAATTGGTCCAGTTGTGAGAATCTTTGTCTTCTTAATATTGAACCTCAATCTGTATTGAAGGCTGCAGTCCTCGACCCTCTGCAGCAAGTGTTTCAGGTCGTCCTCAATTTCAACAAGCAGAGTTGTGGCATCTGCTTAACGCAGATTGTTGATAGAGCTTCCACCA
The DNA here is from genome assembly GCF_000299155.1 of Elephantulus edwardii. Lineage (NCBI taxonomy): Eukaryota > Metazoa > Chordata > Mammalia > Macroscelidea > Macroscelididae > Elephantulus > Elephantulus edwardii. The sequence continues at coordinate 21,171,681 of NW_006399769.1, forward strand.
ATCCTGATGCCACACTTTTCAAGCTACTTTGAAAGAAATAGCAAAAAATAAGGCCCCAGAAATAGATGGCATACCAATTGATATATTTCAACTAACAGATGCTGCCCTGGATGTGCTCACCAAATTGTGCCAAGAAATCTGGAGAACAACCACTTGGCCAACTGACTGGAAGGGATCTATATTTGTTCCCATTCCAAAGAAGGGTGACCCAACAGAGTGTGGAAATTATAGAACAATATCATTGATTTCACATGTAAGCAAGATTCTACTGGAGATTATCCAAAAATGACTGGAACAACACATCAGCAGAGAACTGCCAGAAGTTCAGGCTTGATTTAGAAGGGGTTGTGGTGCTAGACATATTGTAGCTAATTTTAGATGGATCTTAGCTGAAAGCAGGGAATACCAGAGCAATGTCTATCTGTGCTTCATTCATTATGCAAAGACATTTGACTGTGTAGATCATAACAAACTCTGGCTGACTCTGAAAAGTCTAAGGTAGGTAGCCTTCCCTAATATTAGTACCTGGTATTAGGACTTAGAGACTCTTAATCTCAAAAGAGATACTGGTTGCAGCACAAGAAACTGGAAGCAGCTTCAGGTGGTCAGAATCACAGAGGCTCAGAAGGCTTGAGATATAATTCATCATAACAAGCATGAGATAGGGGAAGATAGGTGTTGAATGTCCTAGGTGGGAGAAGAAGGGAATGCTGGTGGAGCAGGGAAAGCAGTGGGTCAAGACACACGTGGGGACAACATTTAATCAATTGATTATTTCTATAATTAGGGAAATATCTTTCATCTGCTCTTTTCTGTAAAATGCTTCTCTGTCAGATACTGTTCTAAGTTTGATCATTCAAATTAAGACAGACAAGGAAGAATTGGCCATCCACTTCTGAAATAGCAGGTCTTTGAAAACCTTATGTACAATAGAGGACTTTTAGACCAACAGATATGGCAACTGTGGCTGAGCCCTCAAGTATGGAAACACAAAGGAGGAGGATACTAGAGATTGGAACATGGAATGTAAGATCAATGAATGTGGGAAAATTTGACACTGTTGAAAAAGAAAAGAAACATAAATATTGACATACTAGACATTAGCAAAATGAGATGGACTGGCATGGGACATTTTGAGTCAGATGATCATTTGATCTACTATGCAGGAGTTGAAAAGGTGAGAAAAACTGGGTAACTTTCATAGTTAAAAAGTCATTTCTAGGTGTGTCTTAAATACAATGTTGTGAGTGACAGGATACTATCCATATATCTACAAGGAAGTCCAGTGAATACCACTATCATTCAAAATATATGCACCAACAACTAGAGCCAAAGAGGTGGAAATAGAAAAATTTTATCAATTTTTGCAGTCAGAGATCAATTGGACACGCAATCAAGATGCGTTAATAATAATGGGTGACCGGAACGCGAAAGTTGGGAATAAAGAAAAAGGATTAGTAGTGGGAAAACATGGATTTGGAGATAGAAATGAACCTGGAGATAGACTTTTGTACACTGGCAATTTATTTATTATAAATACCTTTTATAAACACAGGGTATACACATGGATTTCACCTGATGGTATGCATAGGAATCAGATAAGTTTCATCTGTAGAAAGAATTTCTGGAGAAGCTCAATATCATCTGTGAAAACTAGGCCATCTGCTGGTTGTGGATAAAACGACCAACTACTCATAGGCAAGTTCAAGCTGAAGTTAAGGAAAATGAAATCAAAGCTACTGGAACAAAAATTTGACCTTGAGTACATGCCACCCAAATTTCAAAACCATCTCAGGAACAGGTTTGAGGCCTTGAACACTAATGAGAGAAGACCAGATGAGCTGTGGGAAGATACCAAGAATTTCATCCAAGAAGAATGCAGGAGGTCATTACAAAGACAGAGGAGGAAAAAAATACCACGACGAATGTCAGAAGAGACCCTGAATATTGCATTAAAGCACTGAGAAGCCAAAGCAAAGGAAGAAAGTAAGGGGTTAAACAGAAGATTTGAAAAGGCAGTAGGGGACGACAAAGTAGTATAATAAAATGTGCAAAGAACTGGAGTCAGATAATCAAATAGAATTCACTCAGCATTTCTTAAGCTCAAGGATCTGAAGAATAAATTCAAGCCTTGAGTTGCAATACTTAAGGACGCTTTTGGCAAAATATTAAACGATCTAGGAAGCATTAAAAGAAGATGGAAAGCGTATACAGAGTCATTGTACCAAAATAATTGGCAGACACAGCAGAATTTCATGAAACAATGTATGAGCAAGAGCCTATGGTGACGAAGGAAGCAGTTCAAGCTACTCTGAAAGAATTGGCAAAAAAAAATAAGGCCCCAGGAATTGATTGTGTATCAATTGACATATTTCAATAAAGAGACGTTGTCCTGGATGTACTCATCCAGTTATGCCAAGAAAATCAGGAGGACAACCATCTGACCAGCTGACTGGAAGAGATCTATATTTGTTCTCATTCCAAAAAAAGTTGACCTGACAGAGTGCAGAAATTATCAAACAATATCATTAATATCACATGTAAGCAAGATTCTGCTGAAAATGATAAATAAACCCGACTGGAATGGAACACGTCTGTTAAGAGAACTGCCTGAAATGCAGGTTGCATTTAGAAGAGGTACTAGGGATATTATGGCTAATGTTAGATGGATTTGGGCTGAAACCAGAGAGCACCAGAGGAATGTCTATCTGTGTTTCATTGATTATGAAAAGGCATTTGACTGTGTGGATCACAACAAACTGTGGCTGGCTCTGAGAAGAATGGAATCCCAGAACACTTGATAGTGTTTATATGAAACCTATACTTGGACCAGGAGGCAGTAGTCAGAACAGAGCAAGAAAACATTGCATCGTTCAAAACTGGGAAAGATGTAAGCCAGGGATGTGTTCTATCTATATATCTTTTCAATTTATATGCAGAACAGATCAACATATGTTGTTGTTGTTGCTATGTGCCGTCGAGTCGCCTGCGACTCATAGCGACCCTATGTACAACAGCCCTAAACTCCGCTCTGTCCTGTGCCAATCGCACTCTCTCTGACACTCCCATCCCAATTATCCCAGTCGCTGAATCAATCCACCTCATAGAGGGCCTTCCTCTCCTGCGCTGTCCCTCCACCCTCCCAAGCATGATGTCCCTCTCTAAGGACCGGTCTCTCCTCACAACATGTCCAAAGTATGTTAGACGGAGCCTCAGAATCCTTGCCTCCAGGCTGGGCTATATGAGGAGAAATGTGACATCAAGAATGGAGGAAGACTCATCAATAGCCTACATTATGCAGACAGCATAGCTCTGCTTGCTCAAACTGAGGAGGATCTGAAGCACTTGCTCCAGAAGGTCAAGGACTGTAGCCTTTAATATGGATTGAAGCTCAACATTACAAAACCAAAAATTCTCACCACTGGACTGATTGGAAGCATCGTGATAGTCAATGAAGTGATTGAGATTGTTAGCAGCTTCACTTTGCTAGGCCTCACAATCAAGTCTCTTGGTACCAGCAGCCAGGAAATGAAAAGATGAATTGCATTGCTACTGAATCTCCCCTGTCAGAAACCTCTCTAAAGTACTGAAGAACAACAATATTAGTCTAGAGAAAGCACATAAAAGCACAAGAGATCATTACAATGACGTGCACATCTTCAATCTGGACCACCTGCACGTCGACCAAGCTGTCGCCCTTGGGGATGGGCCTCAGCTTCAGGTCAGGCTGCCAGATGTCTGTCAGGGCCCGGCATGATCATCTTCGGGGGCCACTCGAAGCAGAGGGTCAAGAAGGGCGTGGACAGGGGCACACTGCACTTGGACATATTTCTGCTGAAGCCCGAGGGTGGGAGGGAAGGAAGGTGGACCTGGACGATGATTCCCCCTCGGGAATGTCAACCCTACCCTGAGGTCTGGCTTCTCAGTGGCCTTAGCCCTGAATCAGCACACTTTGTTGCTCTTTGGAGTGTGTGTGTGTATGTGTGTGTGACCAGGAGAAGTAGGAGAGCCTGGAGGGTGAATTTCCAAAGACCTGTACTTGTACGACTCAGCCAGGAGTCGCTGGTTTGCAGGGCAGCTCAAGGAGCCCAAGAGGGAGAAGTGGAAGAGGCGAAGGTGTGGTAGGAGGGTGGAGTCTCCAGGCAAAGAGAAAGCCCCAGCAGAGGAGCCTGGTCCCCCAGAGCCCCAGGAGGTGGTCTGCCAGGTGACCACTGAAGACGGCACAGTTGTCACCATCAGACAGATGCTCCCTGCTGAGGGCAGCGTGGGCAGACAAGGATGTGGACGTGGAATAGGACAGGCCTCCTGTGGAAGCCCGGTGTCCTCGCTGCAACGCCGCGCTGGCCATGAAGCGTGGGCAGCTGTACGTCTACAGGGACATGTTCGAGGCAGGAGACTGTCACTTCCCTCTCAGCGACCTCCACCACCTGGATCTGCAGAAGATGGACGGCTGGCAAGCTCTGGTGGACCCGGGGACTCAGTGCTGGCTGGAGGAGAGCGACTCGGAGGAGGACGCAGAGGAGGAGGAGGGTACGGGACAGGAGAGCAGTGAGGAGGAAGAGGAGGAGGACGCAGATGAGGCACCCCCACCGGTGGAGCATGCGGAGAGCTTCGGGGACTATGCATCCAGGAGCAAGGCCCACTGGACAGCAAGTGCGCGGGAGGGCCTGAGCCCCAACGCCAAGGACAAGAAGGTGCTAAGGGCTGCCCAAACAATGGCCAGGACCTCGCCTGCTGTGGGATGTCTGCACAGCATGGATGCCTGGACAGCGCCAGTCCACTCAGGGACCCAGAGGACACCATCTCTGTCACACTGTAGGGCGGGTCCCGTGGACCAGTTTTACTGAACAAACCACCCCGTCCCGCAGAGCCTGTGGCTTCTGGAATAAATCTCAGTGGATCGGGGGGTGGGGGTGGAGAGTGAAGAAAAAAGAAAGAAAACCACTCATAGCGACCCTACGAACAAAAGGCCTGAAGCCCTTCTATGACTACCAACATTTATCAAAGTTCATAGTTTCTGGAGGCAAGTCGTTTAGGAAGTGAGTTCTCCTAGTAGTCTGTGGTATATTCAATATTCTTCTCAGGCACCACAGCTCAAAGGCATTAATTCTCCTTCTGTCAGTTCTAGGCATTGTCCGGCTTTCTGATGCATAACAAATAATTGCAATGACCATGGCCTGGATCAGGCCTTAGTCTTCAGACTGACATCATTGTTCTTTAGTACTCTGGAGAGGACCCTGACAGCTGACTTTCCCAGTGTGATTCGTCTTTTGATTTCCTGTCTGTAGACACCCAGGCTGTTGTTGTGGAGCCAAGCAAACTGGAATTCTAATCGTTATTTTCAGTAATATCCAAGTTAGTTAATTTTGTTGTTGATGTACCATACTGTCAGAACTGACCCGTAGCTGACCCTCCAGAAGGTTTTCAGATGAAAAAATTACAGGAGAGTAATTGTGATAATTATTTAAT
>NW_006399769.1:21177347-21188459 GCF_000299155.1 Elephantulus edwardii
AATAGAATAGAATAAATTTAATAGAATTAATATAATAATAATTGTGGGTTAAAGCTAAACATCAAGAAAATGAATATTCTCACCACTGGGCCAGTTGGCAGCGTCAGTATGGATGGTGAAGAGATTGAGATTGTTAACAGTTTTAGTTTGCTTGGTTCCACAATCAACATTCTTCGTATCAACAGCCAGGAAATCAAGAGATGAATTGCATTGGGAAAGCCAGCTGTCAGGGACCTCTCCAGAGTACTGAAGAGCAACGACATCAGGCTGGAGACTAAGGTGCGTGTGATCCGGGCCATAGTCTTCACAATTGCGTGCTATGCATGCGTCAGAGAGCTGGTCAGGGACTAGGGATGATAGAAAGAGAATTGATGCCTTTGAGCTGTGGTGCTGAAGAAGAGTGCTGAATATACCATGCACTGCGAGGAGAACAAACAAGTTCATCCTGGAGAGGGTGAAACTGAGATGCTCCTTGGAGGCAAGGATTCTGAAGCTTTGTTTGATATACTTTGGGCATGTTCCAAGGAGGGACCAGTCCTTGGAGAGGGACATCATGTTTGGGAGAGTAGAGGGACAGTGCAGGAGATAAGACCTTCGATGAGATGGATTGATTCAGTGATTGGGGCAATCAGGAGTAGGTGTGACAGAGACAGTGAGGTTGGCACAGGATAGAGCAGGGTTTAGGGCTCTTGTACATAGGGTCGTTATGAGTCACAAGTGACTTGACAGCACATAACAACAACTATAATCATTGTAATAATTTAAATTTTAGTTATCTACAGAGCAACTGATGGATTAAAACTGCATATCTTTACATTGGCAGCACAATTTTTTATCACTAAATACATTCTTGGTTGAGGCACAAAAAGATATTCAACATCACTAGCCATTGCTACTGTTGATACGTACTGTCAAGTTAGAACTGACTCATAGTTGACCTTCTAGGTTTTCAGAGGTGGTGAACCACATGGGAGGTGACTGTGGTTCTACATAGGAGGTAGATCCTGTGGAGCAGTTGGTGGATTTGAATCTAGTGCCTTTTGGTTGGCAGTGCAACTCCTTTCCACTAGACCATTAGAGCTCCCTATTAGCTATTTTTATTTGTTGTTGCTGCTATGTGCTGTAGAGTCACCTTTGAATTCTGCTCTATGCTAAGCCAGTCTCACTGATTCCAACACACCTACCCCATTATCCTAGTTACTATGTCAGTCTACTTCATCTGGGGTCTTGCTGTCCTGCACTGTCCCCCCACCTTTCCAAGCATGATGTCCTTCTCCAAGGACTGGTGCCTCCTGGCCATGTGCCAGCAATATGTGAGACAGAGCTTAAAATCCTTGCCTCCAAGAGAAACTTAGTTCACCTCTTTAATACAGACCTGTTTGTTCTCTTGGTGATCCATGGTATGTTCAAGACACTTCTCCAGCACCACAACTCAAAAGCATGGATTCTTCTGTCATTCTTAATCATTGTCCAGTTCTGATGCATAGGAAGTAATTGCAAAGATCATGGCCTGGATCAGGCTAGTCCCTAGCCTCCCATAATTAACTCTTTAGCATTTTTTAGAGATGTCTGACAGCAGATTTTCTCTCCAATGCAATTTGTCTTTGTCCTGACTACTGGTGCCAAGAGTGTTGATTGTGGACTCGAGCAAGCTGATATTGTTAACAGCCTCATCCTTTTCTCTATAATAATGCTGCTAACTGACCCAGTGATGAGAAGCTTTGTCTTCTTGATATTGAAATTCAATTAATATTGAAGACTACTGTCACTGACTTTCTGTGCAAATACTTCTGGTTCATCTCAGTTTCAGCAAGCAAAATTGTGTCATCCACATATCGCAGATTGTTGATTCTACCTTCCTCCTCATAAACACCAGCTTTCCAAATGATCTGTTCAACATATAGATTGAAAGTATGGAGACAGAATGCATCCATGATGCACCGCTTTCCTGATTTTGAATCATTCAGTGTTTCTTTGATCTGTTCTGAGGACTGCTTCCTAGTCCAAGTATAGGTTTCTCATAAACATAATCAAGTGTTCTGGGATTCTTCTCAAGGTTAGCTACAACTAGTAATCCACACAGTCAAATGCCTTACATAGTCAATGAAAACCAGACATACCTTCCTCTGCTACTCTTTGCTTTCAGCCAAGATTCATCTGACATTGGTGATAATGTCTCTAGTGCTACAGCCTCTTCTAAACCCAGATTTTATTTCTAGTAGTTCTCTGTAGATTTTTGAATGCTCTTCAAAAGGTTTTTGCTTGGGTATATTAGTGATATTGTGTGATAATTTACACACTCTGTCACTCTGCTGGGTCACCTTTTTGTTTGTTTGTTTGAATGGGAGTAAAATAGATTCCTTCCAGTCAGTTGACCAGTTAATTATCCTCTAGATGTTTTGCACAATGTGGTGAGCATGACCAGAGCAGCATCTGTTTGTTGAAATATGTCAATAGGTATTCTGTCAATTCTTGAGGCCTTGCTTTTTGCCAAGTCCTTCCTAGTAGTTTGAACTTCCTCTATCACTATTGCCTCTTAGTCACATGTTGTTTAATGAAATTCTTCTATGCCAACCAATTCTTTTTGGTAGAGTGACTCCATGTACTTCTTCAATCTTCTTTTTTCTAGGGCTGTTATGGCCGTTTCTAGGGCAAGCAACTCAATGGCACAACAACAACAATTTAATTTTATATTGGTTTGTTCACAAAATTTGTATACATTGCGTTTCATACTATTTCTTATTCATATTGTGTTTCATACAATCATTCTTATACATTATGTTTTATAAAATCAATCACCATTGGACCTTGCCCATCATTACCAATCCTTTTAGGTCCCTGCTGGATCCTTCTTTTTCCCCTCACCCCCTCCCTCTACCAACCAAATTGTGCAACCCTGTGGTTTTGGCCTTACCCATGTTCATTCCTCTCCTCCCCCCCCCTTGGAATCCAATAGATGTTTTACTAGTTAATCTTTTATTTTCACAAACCTGGTACTATGTAGTATTTGTCCATATGAGACTGAGTTAGTTCACTCAGCATAATGCTCTTCAGTTTCTCTCAAGTTATGTAGTGCTTTTCAAAATCGTTGCTCTCAGATAAGTCTATATTCTGCCCATAACATCTTTAAGTACTGCAACTTGAGGCTTGAATTTGTTCTTTCGTTTTTCAGCTTAAGAACTAGCAAGTGAAAAGCTTCACAAAATTCCAAAATAACAATCAAATAAATAGAAAACAACAGGTGAAGGAAAGTTGTGAAGATATTTCAAACATTTCAAACTTCATCCATTACTGGTGAGACGGTAGAATCATCAGCCACTGTGGAAACTATTTGACAACTTCTCATTCATGCTTCTGGGTAGAATCCTACCTCCAACCTTCCTATTAGCTGTCAAATGAGTTAACTGCTTACAACAGCTAGGGAGCCCTTTGAGAAGTAATAGTCTACTTCATCCTCTTCTGGGATATCATGGATGTCAGTGCAGGTGACATATTGCTTGAAGACCCTACATCATAACTGATGCCATTTGTATAATAGCCTTTGTGGATTTACATTTGTACTGTAATGTTGTCATTGCAGATTCTTATTTATTCATCTTGTCCTAACTAAATTAGTATGTTTTGACAACACTTTATGAGATTAAATAAAATTTCTTGATAAAAGGGAACTTTTTCCAATTTTCAAGACAAATCAATATCACTGATTGAATGAACACTTTATGAGGAATAATTTATTGACACCTATTTATCTTGTCACAAAATGATGCACATTGGCTCTAGGAAGAATAATGAACACCTTGACGATATTCACGTTCCCAGAACATGGAATTAAAATTACCATTGAGCTAACCCTGACACAGATAGATTATCCTGAACTGTTTGTGTGAGTGCAATATATTCACAAGGTCCTTAAAAAGTGGAATAAAGAAGTCTGAGTGAGACAAGAGGAACTTTATTCACTGTTAATGGCTTTGAAAGTGAAGGAAGGGGATTAAGAGGATCCTAAAAATTGTGAGCATTTGTTAGAATCTGGAAAGGACTACAGAAAAATTCTCTCTTAGAGTCTCCAGAAAGGAACACAACCACACCAGCATCTTGATTTTATTGCAGCTAATAAAAGACTTCTAAATTAAGATCTGTAGTGGCAAGAAGCTGCACTGCAATCTTGAAGGCACACAGTTCAAGTCCACAAGCCACACTCTAGGAGAAAGATGGACAATCTCCTCAGCCATGAGTTGGTTTTGACTCCATGGCACACAACAACAACAAAAGCAATAAATTAGTGTTGTTTTAAACAATTAAGTCCAGGGTAATTTGTTTCAGCAGTAAATAAATGACATGTATGCTATTTATTTCAGAAAATATAGACAAGAAAAAAGACGAAAAGAAAAAGCACCCATAATGTTTCCTAACTTAATCTGCTAGGAAGCCTAGGAGGAAGGAATATCTCTATTGCAATGATTATGTCTTTTCTCAGATCCTCATGTGGAAAGAGAAAAAAGGGGATTCACTTCCTTAACCAAGAAATCATGCACCTGCTTATCTGAAATTGTGAAAAGGGCAATTAATCTTTGGTAATCTTCTAAAAACTCTAATCCCAATATAATCAGCAGAAAACAATCAGACAAGTGCAAAGTAAACATACAGGTAGAGAAAGTAGTTTTCAGTTTGACCTTTACTAAACTGAAGGTTGGTGGTTTAAACCATGCCAAAAGACCTGTTCTTTTGGTCCTGTAAAGACTGCAGTAATACTATTTAATACTATTCTACAGTGTGGCAAGTGAGGTTGCTATGAGTCATAATCAATTCAATGACATTAAGTGTGATTTTCAGTCTTTATAAAATACTGAGCCAATATGCCTCAGAGATGTCAAGAGTATGGATTACAAAGAAAGACTAAGAAAATGTCAAAGATCAGAGTATACCAGAGGAGTGTAAGGAGACAAGAAGTGGTAACTAAGTGTAACAGCATTTTAGAGCAAGAAAAGGGAGCTCTTGAGGCCTGCTGGGTAAAAACAAGTGGAGGCAGTTTGAATCCACCAGCTGCTTTTAAGGGAGAAAGATGGACAGTCTCCTTCTATGAGATTTAAATTTCTGAAAACCTGCTGGAGAATCAACTGAGTTAAATCTGACTTGATGGGCCATAATAACAAGAAGAGAAAAAGGATGTCCATAGAAAAACTGTTGTTGTTGTTGTTAAGTGCCGTTGAATAGTAAATGACTCATAACGATACCATGAACGAAAGACCTGAACATTTGTATGACTTTCATCTTTTCTCCAAGGTCATACAGTTTCCAGAGGCAAGCCATTTTCAAAGTGAATGCCACTCCTGCTTCCAAGCTTATTTTAGTCAGGAAGCTCCACCAAACACTGTCTACAATGGGTAACCATTTTCACATTTGACACATCAGTGTCACAGCAACTACAAGTTACCTCTGTACAGCAAATTGACATAACATTGCTATACCACTTAGAAGAAGAATGCTTGACCAAAAACAATTAAAAGCAGGCCTGAGGGCAGCAGATTAAAATCATCAACCTTTGACTTGGTAGTGTAACTTTCTATCCAGTAGGCCAACAGAGCTCTCTCATTGCTGTTGTTGTTGTTGTTAAGTGCCATCAAGTTGTGGACAACTCATAGGGACCCTATGAACGAAAACCTGAGTCTCACTAGAACCAGAAGTCAAAACTTCTGCAGAATCAGACTGCTTCAGAATACTTCCCACCTGGATTCCAGACCCTTACTGGTGAATAAAGGCATTTTTAAATAGGAGGCCTAATACAAGCATCTCACAGCCAACATCTAGTAAACAATGCCCCAGAATCAAACTAGAACCAGAAATCAAAACCTCTGTAGAGTCAGACTGCTTCAGAATATTCCCCACCTGGATTCCAGACCCTTACTGATGAATAAATAACTTTTTAAACAGGAGGCCGAATATAATCAACTCACAGCCAATGGCCAGTGGAAAAACTAGTGGATCTAAATAAAGTCTAGACGTCAATTGATAGTTGTTAGGTGCTGTCCAGTCAGCTAGGACTCATAGCAATCCTATCAACAACAAGCTTTGCCTTATCCTGTACCATCCTTACAATCTCAGCCATGCTCAGGTCAATTGTTGCAGTCATTATGTCAACCTGTCTCTTTAAAGGTCTCCCACTCTGTTACTGAGACTTTATTATTTCAAGCATTATGTCTTTTTCCAAGAACTTGTCTTCCTAACAACCTGACCAAAGCTTATGAGATGAAGTCTCACCATCATTACTTCTGAGAAGCACACTAGTTGCACTTTCTTAAAAAAAAGATTTGTTTTTGTTCGTTTGACATTCAACCCTCTCCACTAGTACAACAAATCAAAGACATCTACTTGTCTAACTTTCACATACATATAATAAAAATGGAGAATATTCCTTGATTTAAGCAAATATCCCGAAGTTATGTAAATGTTAATTGTAAAAGAAGCAAGGACAGCTTGAGGAAGGTTGAGTCCAACATCTACTTACTCTACAAAAGGGAATTGTCCCCATGAATGACATCCATATACCAAACAAATAGCTACAAGGCCAGACATATCCCCCCATGCTGCCACACTGACTTTTACTAATCATTGTGTCTGATATTCATTTACAAATTGACTCATAACAAGAGGAGGAAATAAAAGGCAACCAGATCAGCAAAGAAATGGTTAAACTGTCACTATATGAAGATGATATTATAGTGTACACAGAAAACCCCAGTGACTCAGCAACAAAAAAAATCTGTTAGAGTTAATAGGCAAATTTAGTAGAGTGTCAAGATATAAGATCAATATCCAAAAATCAATAGGATTCCTCTACAGTAACAAAGAGAATTCAGAGACAGAAATAAAGAAAGCAATACCATTTACAATAGCCAACACAAATTGAGATACTTGGGAGTGAACCTAACTAGAGATACAAGAGAAAACTACAAAGAAAACTATAGAGCATTTCTGAAAGATACAATAAGAGGCATTAAAAAAAATAAACAAATGTGCCCTGTTCATGGATAGGAAGACTCAATATGGTGAAAATGACAATCCTACCAAAAGCAGTCTACATGTTCAATGCAATCCCAATCCAGATACCAAATTTATTTTTCAAGGAGATTGAAAGGGAAATTATCAAATTTATTTGGAGAGACATAAGACCTCGAATAAGCAAAACACTTATAAGAAATAAAAATGAGGTTGGAGGCATAGCACTCCCTGACCTCAAAACCTGTTATACAGCAGTGGTAACAAAAACAGCCTGGTACTTGTACAATGACAGGGACATAGACCAATGGAACAGAATTGAGAACCCAGAAATAAATGCAGCTATCTATGGTCAACTGATATTTGACAAGAAAATAAAAGTTATCAAATGGGGAAATGAATACCTCTTCAACAAATGGTGCTGGCAAAACTGGACTTCCACCTACAGAAAGCTGAAAACAGGATCCGCATCTCATATCATACACAAAAATCAACTCAATGTGGATCAGAGACCTGGGAGTAAAGCCACAAAACATAATGTTCATAAAAGACAAACTGGATCAAGCTTAGAAGCACTAGTCCAAGGTATAAAGAAACTGACAAACCAGAAATGCACATTCTAAAGAAGAAAAAAAAAAAAAAAAGAAAACCTACAGACTGGGAACAAACATTTGGTAATACCACTTCAGACAAGACTCTTAAAACAAAAGTTTACAGAATACTCCTGGGCCTCTACAAGAAAAAGATTGGTAACCCAGTTACAAAATGGGCAAAAGACTTGGAAAGAATTTTCACACAGGAAGATTTTCCAATGGCAAACAGAGACATGAAGAAATGCTACAAATCACTGGTAATAAGAGATATGCAAATCAAAACCACAATGAGTTACCATCTCACTCCAGTAAGAGTGGTAAAGTTTAACAAGGCAGCAAGTAATAGATATTGGAGAGAATGTATTGAGAAAGGAATTCTTATACATTGTTGGCAGGACTGTAAAATGAAGCAACCATTCTGGAAAACAGTTTGGCACTTCCTAAGAAAGCTGAACATAGAAATTTCATATGACTCAGCTATTCTACCACTTGGAATATACCCTGAGAATATGAGAACTGAGGCACAAACTGAGATGTGTACACCAATGTTCATAGCAGCATTATTCACCCTCACAAGAATATGGAAACAGCCCAAATGTCCAACCACAAATGAATCAATTAAGCAATTATGGTAAATTCAAGCAATGGAATACTATGCAGCACGCAGGAGCAATAACTTTGTAAATTGTTACCTAACTTGAGAGGGACTGGAGAGCATTATACTGAGTGAACTAACTCCATCTCACAAGGATAAATATTGTATAAAATCATTATTGTTGAATGAGTGTAAGAATCCAAGAGGGGTGGGAGAAGCTGGAAGCAGAGGGATGTGGATATGCAGGGGGAAAGGGTTATTAATCTTTGGGTTGTACAATTTGATGAGTGGAGGGGTGAGGGAAATTGAAAGAATTTGTTCAAATTTGTATTCGAATTTTGTAAACAAACTAGTAGAAACAAACAAAAACAAACAAACAAAAACTCAACCAAAAACAAATTGACTCTCAGACTTTCCTTACTGTTGTGGGGTTTGTTAGGGACGTAAATTGGGGGGGTGGGTGAGGCAAAAGATAAAAAGTAAAAGTCCAGGTTTAGTGAACAGCAGCCTCAAGCCAGATTAACAGCAAGGCATAATGCCTCAATTAGTTAATAAAATGGCAAACGTACATCCACAATTGAGGTAGCTGGAGACCATGCCCTCCAGGGCTCTAAGGGTGATGAGTAGAGCCTCAAAGATTCACTTACGTGCAAATGTCTATCTGGCTGTGTGGTCAGGTCCAAGGTAATGGATAGAAAAGCAAAGAAATTGTAATATAACACTAATATTAAAGACTTTATGTTGTTGTTAGGTGCCATCAAGTCGAATACACCTCACAGTAACTCTATGAATAACAGACCTGAATCTTGTCTTACCCTGTGCTATCCTCCCCAGCTTTGATATGCTTGAGCCTATTGCTGCAGTCACCATATCAATTCATCTTGATGAGAATCTTTCTCTCTTTTTCTGACCCCCCACCCTTCCAAATATGATCTCATTTTCCAAGGAATAGACTCTCTTAAGTCTAAAGTTTGAGAGACGAAGTTTTGCCATCCTTCCCTCTAAGGATTATTCCAAGACGTAACTGCTTGTTTATTTGGCAGTCCATAATATATTCAGTGTTCTTCTCCAACACTGCAACTCAAAGAAATCAATTCTTCTTCTGACTTCCTTTGTGATTGTCCAGCTCTCAGAAGTATTGCAAGTAATTGAAAAGATTGAACTGAAAAGCCATGGCCTGAATCAAGTGCACCTTAGTTTTTAAACTGACATCACTGTTCTTCAGTATTTTGGAAAGACCCTTGACAACTGATTTGCCCACAGCAATATGTCTCCTTATCTCCTCACTTCTGGTACCAAGAGTGTGGATTGTGGATAAAAGCAAGATGAAATCATTGACAGTTTCAATCCTTTCTTCATGTATCAACATAGGCCACTAGTAAGGACCTTTGTCTTCTTGTTAAAATGCAATCCATATTGAAGGCTGTAGTCTTTGATCTTTTACAATAAATGCATCATTTCCCTTTTGCATTCAGCAAGCAAGGTTCTGTTATCAACATAGCATAGCATAGCATAACATAGCATAGATGTTGATGAGTCTTCCCTCAATCCTCATGCCACATTCTTCTTCATAATAGTCTGGCTTCATGAATTATTTGCTCAGCATGCAGATTAAACATGTAGGGAGAAAGGATGCACCACTGATGCACACTCTTCCCAATTTAAGCCATATAATATTTCCTTATTCCACTTGGATAAGAGCTTCTTGGTGTAGGTATAGATACTGCATAAGCACAATTAAGTGTTCTGGGATTTCCATTCTTCTCAGTGTTAGCCATTTGTTGTGATTTGACACAAATACCTTGGCATAGCCAATAAAACACAGATAGATATTCTTCTGATAGTCTCTGCTTTCAGCCAGGTTCCATCTGATATCAGCAATGGTAACCCGAGTGCCATAGCCTCTTCTAAATCCAGCTTGAACTTCTGACAGTTCCTTGTTGATGTCCTGTTCCAGTTGCTTTTTGATGATCTTAAGAAATATTTCACTTGCTTGTTATATAAATGATATTGTTTGATATGTCAGAGTCTTTTCTGACATCCATTTTGTTTTTTTCTGTCCCATTTGTCTTTGTAATGATCTCTTACTTTCTTCATGGATGATATTTTTTATATCATACCATCTAGTCTTGGATCGTTGGTATTCAAGATTTCAAACATATTCTTTTTTTAAAATATGTGTACTGTCATATCAGATCTGACTGGTAGAGGAGGCGATTGCTCCTCCTTCAGCAGAGCATCTGGTGGATTTGAACCATGCACCTCTGGGATTGCAATGCAGCTTCTTGCCACTAGACCACCAGAGCTTGCCAGATTTCAAACATATTCTTATGACAGACAATCTTGAAACTCAGATGGAATACATTCAAGAACATATCTTGATTCTCGTGGACTTAATTTCATTTTCTTGGGCCTCAATTTGAATCTACATATGACTAATTTTTGGTCTTATCCACAATTTGCCATGGGCCTAGTTTTGAATGCCGATATTGAGCTTCTCTAAAAAGTTCTTCCACAGATGTAGTCAGTCTGATTCCTATGCAGTCTATCAGGTGAGATTCATGTGTAAAGTGGTTGTTTGTATCTTTTTAAAAAGGTATTTGCTAGAGCAGAGCGATGCAGCACACAAGCAGAGCGATGCGGCGTGCAAGCAGAGTGATGCAGCAAGTCTTATTTGCTGAGGACTGGTGACTTGGCAGCTTAATATCTGGAAACAGACTGCAACCCCTAACTCCCAGCGCTGCCCAAGCCCTGCACCCCCCATCCAGGGACACCACCCCACCACCATCCCGCACCCCCACACTTTTGGCACATCCTGGTGGCCTCGCCACAACCCTGCACCCCCTGGCGGTGCTCCAGGGCCACTAGAGACTCCTTCACGCAATACAACAACAGCCGTGGACAATACAATTCTGAGTCAGCACACAA
>NW_006399769.1:21194464-21227561 GCF_000299155.1 Elephantulus edwardii
GGGTTGGGGGAAGACTGAGAAAGATGGGATAAATTGTGTATACTGCATTGAAACAGATGAGGGAAACAACTGCATAAAAGGTATATATGATTAGGTATTATTGTCAAGACAGAAATGCAGAATGAAGGCTGCACAGTGGAGCGGACTCGCGGGGGGAGGGATTGTATAACAATGAAAGAGTTTTACTTTTCAAGGAGAACAGTGTACTTGGGGGCTAGAATGGGTAGGCAGGGAGAAAAGAGCAACAATGAGTGAATGGAAATCCAAAATCTCTGTAAATTGTCATTAAAATCAATAATAATAGAAAAAAATATTTGCTATGAAGACCCGAGTTGTTGAAATTTTAACTGTTAACTGGAGGAGACTATCTTTCTTCCTCAAACCAGTTGGTGGATTTGAACTGATGAAAGTTCTTGACATTTTGAGGAACAGCATGACATGTTTCAGGTTCAGGAATGACAGTGTGCCAGCCCCTTAAAAATAATCCATAAATGAAAAAGTATGAAATATTATATTTAAAAATTAGAGCTATTCTTACTTGTATCCTTATTGTTATTTAATGCTAAAACTAAACAAAACTTGGATGTAATATTTTTTTATCTTATCTTTTTTCTCTCTTAAACACATCTTTGTGGGTAGAATTAAATTACAACCTAAAATAGAAATCTATTTGTTAGCACCTGGTACCATTGTTCTGAAAGAAAGATTTTCCAGCCCTATAATAACAAATATTCCTCACGCTAAGTATTATACAATTGCATTTGCATGTTAAAAACTGTGTGCACTGCTTTTTTGTAATTAGAGATAAGATTAACCTGAGTTGAAATTTCATGCAGCAACTTGAAACGTTTTCCTGTTAATTTTCCTGAAAACAAGGTGAGAGTAATGGGTAATTATTTTTTGCCAACATCCTTTCCCATTAGATTGAATGTGTGTTTTGGGACGGAGCTGTCAGTTTTGATTTTAACCTTGTTTTTATGTAGAGTTGGTGCACTGAGATTATTTTCCTATTATTGTTTAATATGTGCTTTTTTTTATGGGAGTAGAAGTAATTCTGGGCCAGCCTGTCAATCATGTCCCATAGGTTGGACACTTACATGAGAAAGAAAGTAGTCTTGAGTCATCTGCTTCAAATAGTCAAAATTATTTACATAAATATAAAAACGCTGGCTTTGTACCTTTGTTAGAACTGACCATAGCTAAAGTTAATGAAATAAAAATCTGTGCAGTGCTAACGTCATGAATAAAATCTCATTTTATTTGTTTATACAAATAAATTCATTCATTCATTTTCAATGTCATGCTCCTAAGTATATTGCATTTACTGAATGGTATTTATCTAGGCAGCTCAGAATAGAATGTGGGATGATTTGATCTTTTCCTAAACTTCTTAAAATTTTGAAGTTAGTAGCACATGAATAACTGCTGATTAATATAATTATTAATTCATAAGAGAAGTGTTCTCCATTTTAATTTATACACTGATGGTTAAATAACATTTTCTAATAATTTATTCTTCAAATACTTGCTGTGGGCCTACTGTATACGTCATTGTTGTTGTTACATTCTGTCAAATTGCATGCGACTCATAGTGACCCTATGTACAACAGCCCTAAATCCTGCTCTATCCTGTGCCAATATTATTGTCTCTGACACACCTACCCCCATTACCCACTTACTGAATCAATCCATCTCACTGAGTCTTCCCCTCCTGCGTTGTCTCTCCACCCTCCCAAGTACGATGTCCCTCTCCAAGGACTGGTCCCGCCTTGCAACATGTCCAAAATACGTCAGATGAAGCTTCAGAATCCTTGCCTCCAAAGAGAAGCCTGGCTTCATCCTCTCCAGGATGAACTGGTTTGTTCTACCAGTCCATTGTATATTCAATACTCCAGCATCATCACTCAAAGACATCAACTCTCTTTCTGTTATCCCTATTCATAGTCCAGCTTTCTGATGCATAGCAATTAATTGCAAAGACTGTGACCTGGATCGGCACATCTCAGTCTTCAGACTGACATTGTTGCTCTTCAATACTTTGGAGATTTCTCCAAAGCAGACTTTCCCAATGCATTTTGTCTTTAATTTCCTGGCTATTGGTACCAAGAGTGTTGATTGTGGAGCCAAGCAAAATAAAGCTGTTTGTAATGTCAGTCCCTTCCCCATGTATCACAATGCTGCCAATCGGCCCAGAAGTGAGAATCTTTGTTTTCTTGATTTTGAGCTTGAATCCATATTGAAGGCTTCAGTCCGTGACCTCCTGCAGCAAGCGCCTCAGGTCCTCCTCAGTTTCTGCAAGTGGGGTTGTGTTATCTGCATAACGCAGACTGTTGATGAATTTTCCCCCAATCCTGATGCCATGGCACATAACAACAACAACTTGATGCCACGTTTCTCCTCAGAGAGCCCAGCTTCCGGGATAATCTGTTCTGCATATAGATTGAAAAGGTAAGGAGATAGGACACATCTCTGGCATACATTCTTTCTAATTTTTAATGATGCAATGTTTCTTTGTTCTATTCAGATGACTGTCTCCTGGTCCAAGTATGGATTCCCATTCTTCTCAGAGTTAGCCACACAGTTCGTTGTGATCCACACAGTCATATGTCCTTGTATAACCAATGAAATGCAGATAGACATTCCTCTGGTACTCCCTGCTTTCAGCCAAGATCCATCTAACATTAGCTATAATATTCCTAGTACCATGGCCTCTTTTAAGCCCAGCCTGTACTTCTGGAAGTTCTCTTTTGATGTGCTGTTCCAGCAGTTTTTGGATAATTTTCAGCAGAATCTTGCTTGCATGTGATATTAGTGATATTGTTGGACAATTTCCACACTCTGTCAGATGACCTTTCTTTGGAATGGGAACAAATATAGATCTCTTTCAGGCAGCTGGCCAGGTGGTTGTCCTCCAGATTACTTGGCACAACTTGGTGTGCACATCCAGGGCACGTCTGTTTGTTGAATTATGTCAATTGATATGCTGTCAATTTCTGTAACCTTGTATTTTGCCAATTCTTATATATATGGTAGATTATTTGATATTTCTAATACATACATTTCTGTGGCTTCGTCTGATATACTTTGGACTTGTTGTAAGGAGGGACCAGTCCTTGGAGAGGGACATCATGCTTGGGAGGGTGGAGGGACGGCGAAAGAGGGGAAGACTCTCTATGAGGTGGATTGATTCAGTGACTGGGGTAATCAGGACGGGTGTGTCAGAGACAGTGCGATTGGCAAAAGATAGAGCAGGGTTTAGGGCTGTTGTACATAGGGTCACCAAGAGTCACAAGTGACTCGACAGCACATAACAAAACAACAAAAATATATACATTGTTGTACATCATCGAGTCTGACTCACAGCTGACCCCCTAATGAGTTTTCAGAGGTAATAAATTGCATGAAAGTTTTCCCAACAAGATTGTCTCACCTGCATAATGGAGGTTGTTGATGAGACTTCCTCCAATCCCGATGCTATATTCCCCCTCATAAAGTTCAACATCTCAAATGATCTATTCTACATAGAGATTGAAAAGATATGTAGACAGGACTCATTCTTGACACACTCCTGTCCTGATTTTGAACCATGAAGTATTTCTTCATCCTCTTTTTTTAAATTATTATTAAATTTTATTAGTTTTAGTGAACATTTACAGAGATTCATCCTCTTTTAATTATTGTTTACTGGAACAAGTATAGATTTTGCATGACCCCAATTAATTGTTCTGAGATTTCCATTCTTTTCAAGATTAGCTGCAATTTGTTGTGATCTACATACCTTTGCATAGTCAATCAAATACAGACAGACATTCCTCTTGTACTTTCTGCTTTCAGCCAAGATCCATCTGACATTGGATACAATGTCCCTAGTGCTATGTCCTCTTCTAAATCCAGCTTGTACTTCTGGTAGTTCCCTGTTGGTTTTTTTTTTCAAGTTATAGTTGGATAATCTTCAGCAGCATCTTGTTGGCATGTAATATATTAGTGATATTGTTCAATAATTTCCACACCACATTTTGTTGGATCACCTTTTTTTTTTTTTTTAAAACAGGAACACAAATAGATCTCTTCCAATTTGTTAGCCGGACAGTTGTCCTCCAGATTTCTTGGCAAAGCATAGTGAACACTTCGAAGGCATCATCTGTTTGTTGAAATACATCCATTGATATAACATCAATTCATGGTGCTTTGTTTTCTGTGAATTTTTTCAGAGAAGCTTGAACTTCATCATTATTGACTCCTGGTCACATGTTATTTCATGAAATTCTTCTGGGTCACCAATTCTTTCTGGTACAGTGACTGTGTATTTCTGCCATCTTGCTTTGATGCTTCCTGGATCATTTAATATTCTGCCCACAGCATCTTTAAATATCGCAACTCGAGGCTTGAATTTGTTCTTCAGTTTCTCACCTGAGGAAATGCCACGTAAGTTCATCTCCTTTGATTTTCTGACTCCAGTTCTTTGTACATTACTTTATTGCTTTGTCTTCCTGAATTGTCTTTTACAATCTCTTGTTCAGCTCCTTAACTTTCTGCTATCTTCCCTTTGCTTTGGCATTTTGGTAATCTAGTGGAATATTCAGAGTCTCTCCTGATATTCATCTTAGTCTTTTCTTCCTCTTCTGTCTTTGTAATGATCTATTGCATTCTTCATGGAATATACTCTCTCAAAGCTCTTCTGGTCTTCACTCATTAACATTCAAGGCCTCAAACTTGTTCCTGAGATCACTTTTAAATGCAAGTGGGATAGACTAAAGGTCAAATTTTGGTTCTTGTGGATGTGATTTAATTTTCTTAGTTCCAGTTTGAACTTGCATACGAGTATTTGATGATCTGTTCTACAATCAGCACCTGGCTTAGCTTTTGAAACTGATATTGATCTCCAATGATTCTTTTCACAGATATCAACAATATGATTCCTGTTATACCATCAGGTGAGGTCCATGTGTATAGTTACTGAGTCTGTACAGTTGCTGAGTCTGTTTTTATGAGATGTATTTGCAATGAATAAATTATTGATTGTACGAAATCCTATCATTCTGTGTCCAGCTTCATTTCTGACACCAAGTCCATGTTTTCTAACTACTTACCCTCCTTCCTCGTTTCTAACATTTTCATTCAAGTCACCCATTATTATTAGTGCATCTTAGTTATATGTTTAGTCAATTTGAAACTGCAAAATTTGGTCAGAATTCCTTCCTCTTTGGCTCTGGTAATTAGTGCATATCTTTGAATGATAATGGTATTAATAAATCTTTCTTCTATGTGCATGGCTATTATTCTGTCACTCACAGCATTGTATTTCAAGGTGATCTAGAAATGATCTTTTTAACTATGAATGTGACCCTGTTTTCCCTCAGATTTTTATTTTTGGCATAGAACATGTGATTATCCTGTTCAAAATGTGCTAGGCCAATCCATTTAATTTTTTTAATGCATCTAAGACCACAAGATGACATCTCTTTTTTAAAAAATTGTTTTATATTAGTTTGCTTACAAAGTTCATATACATAGCATTTAACACTATTTTTAATTCACATTGTGTTTCATACAATCATTCACATTCATTATGTGTTATAAAAATAATTACCATTGGAATATATTTACCATTACCCTATCTTTTCAGATTCTCACCAGATTTTTCTCATTTCCTTTACCCCCTCCTTTTACCCACTATATGGTGCATCTCTGTGATTTTTACCCCTACCCATACTTATCCCTCTACTCCCACCCCTTGCCCCCTTGGGTCCCCGACAATAAGAGAGGTGGAAATCAAAACCACAATGAGATACCATCTCACCCCAGTACCAGTGGCAAAATTTAGAAGAGCAGTAGGTAATAAATGTTGTTACTAGGTGTTATTGAGTAAACTGCAACTAATTTCAACTCTAAACAAAAATACAGACCTTGTCCTATCTTACACCATCTTCATGATCAAACCCATTGTTAAAATCACTCTGTCAATCCACCTTGTGGAGGGTCTTCCTATCTTTCTGACTCCTCACCCTTTCCAGTATGTTGTGTTTTTCCAAGGACAGTTCCCTCCTGACAACATGCCCAAAGTATGTGAGATAAAGTTTCTCCATCCTTGCCTCTAAGGAGCATCCTGATTGTATTTTCTCCAAGACAGTCTTGTTTGGTTTTTTGTTTTCCTGTTTCTCAAATTATTTGGTACTCTTACCCACATGACAAATCAAAGACATCAATGTCATCCTCATTCATTATCCAATTTATGGAAGCATAGGAAGCAACTGAAGATACCATTGCTTGGATCAGGTGCATCTTGGTCTTTAAGTAGATATCATTACTCTCTAGCACTTTGGAAAGATTGGACAGCTGCAACACTTTTTTTTTTTGACAGTTGCAATCTATTTCTGATGCAATATATCTAGTCTTTTGGTTTCTCAACTGTTGTTATCATATATGCTGATTGTGGATACAAGGAAAATTAAATCATTGACACTTTTAATTTTTTTCTCCATCTGTCTTAATGTTACCTGATTGTCTGACTCAATGGTAATGAACTGAGCTGAATTGAAACACATGAATTTATCATAAAGTAAACTAAATGTCTAAGTCCTGAAAACTAAGAGTTATTTATGATTTTTTCTTTTTTCTTAATGTCTGATCTCATTTACTTTCAAGGTCAGTTAGCAATACTTCCAAAATCTACCCTGAATCCAAACACTTTTTTTTTCTTCACCATCTCCACAGTAACTACAGTCTGAAATCCTCTCATCTTTCAATTGGAATACTGTGACTGTCCACATTGCCTACTCATTTCCACTTGTACTCCTTTCAAGTCTCATAACCATATGACTGGCAGCCAGAATGACCCTTTAAATGTTTAATCAATCCACTTTTCTTCTCTGTTCAAAATAATTTAAGGTTTCCTATTTTAACTAGAATGCAATACAAACTAAACTTCCTAGCAGGACAAGCCGCAAATGATCCTTATTTTTCACTGCTTTTCTTCTGTTTCTGAGGAAACAAGAGGAACTCTTTCTGGGCGTTAGCTACCTTGATAAAAATGTTTTCCCTAGATTCTTGTTTCTTTCCAGACTGTCCAAAGGTAATCTACTCAGAAAGTATATTTTTAACTCCATATCTTATGTCAAAGGTGTATTGCATTGGAAAAATAAGCTGTAAAATATTTCTCTAGAGTGTTTAAAAGAAAAGCTATCACCTTGAATACTAAAGTGTTCATATGATTCACAGAAAAATAATTTTAATTTCCTCATATGCATGCAAAAGCTTCACAATGAATAATCAACACAGAAGAAGATTTGATACATTTCAATTATGATGCCAGTAAAGAATATTGAATATACATGGACTGCATAAAGAAGAAAAAAAAGACAATTATTTTGAAAGAAAACCGCAAGATTGTACCTCAGAAGTAAGACTTGGTCTCACATGCTTTGCATATGTTATCAGTAGGACTCTGTCACTGGATAAAGCTATCATATTCGATAAAGCAGAGCGTCAGTGCAAAGGAGGAAGACCCTCAGTGAAACGGATTAACACAGTGGCCACAATAAAGGTCTCAAACACATCCACAAGTAGGAAGAGAGTGAAAGATTGAGCAATGCTTCTGTTGTATGTCACTCATTCTCACAGAGTTAGTTGTGACTTGTAGTGGCCCTCCATCCAGTTTCTGAAGTTGTAAATTTCATGGGGAGCAGTATACCCACCATTCTCCTGTGGCCTTTGGAATAGTAGTACAACTCATTCAGGATTAAGTAACCAGAGATGATTTTAGTGTAAGTCACTATAAGGATCACTGTAAGTTAGAACCAACTCAATGGCACCTAATAGCAGCAGCTTACCTAAATCATAGTTCTAGCTACCCTTACTACCTCTTTATCTTGGTTCCGTTTTCTTTGAGTATTTGTTTACTCCTGAATTTGCAGAACATTTTATTAGCTTTATTATTTCTTCCCCCTCCTCCCCATTCCTTTATATTTGACTGTGTGGAACATCATAAAATATGAATAATAACTGAATTGAGTGAAAATTCCAGAACATTCAATTGTGCTCATGTGAAGCTTGTAAATGAACAATGAAACTATTCTTTGAATGGAACAAGAGATACTGCATGCTTTAAAATCAGAAAGAGCATGTGTCAGCGTTACATCCTTTCATTACACCTGCTCAAACTGTAGGGAGCTCAAGTTCATAGTCTGCAGGAAGTTGCACTCCCAACCAAAAGGCAGAGCATTTCTGGCAGTTTGGCCATCAAGGATTCCTAGAGAGAAAGATGGTCAGTCTTTTCCTTTTGTGATTTGTGGCTTTAAAAATCTGATGAAAGTCTGTTATGAGTTGGAATAAACTTGATGACAATATTTTCTTCTTCTTAATCTATAGGCTAAAAAAATTGATTCCCAAGACTGAGCTACATGAAGAAGAATTTGGCAATAGAACTGTAGGAAGATTCATCAGGTTAGAGAAAGGCTCCAACCTATGATACACAAATGACACAGTCCTGCTTGCTGAAGGGGTAGAAAACTTGAAGCACTTACTAAAGAAAAGCAAAGATGATAGTCTTCATTATGAATTACACTTCAACACAGAGAGCATGGATCTTCACAGCTGGACCAATAAACAACAGCCAAGAGTGCAGTTCTATACTAGAACACATGGGATCAGTTTGAATCAGAATCTACTTTAAAGTGATGGATCTTTTACTCAGCTTGACATAGCACCATACTTGGAAAGGCAGAGTGTTGTTGGTGAAAGAGAAAACAACCCTAGACCAGATGGATTGACACAGTGACTGCTGCAAGGGGCTCTAATGTGTCAGGAAATGTGAGGATGGCATGGGATAGGACAGGGTTTAGCTGTGTTGTTCATAGGGTTGCTATGGGTTGATGGAACCTAAAAACAGCAACAACAACAACATGAGTTACTGTAGTGGCTGAATAATGTCTGTAGCCCTTTCTTTCTCCATTTTTTAAATTCTTCTGTCCACAATATCCTTTAAAGTGAATCTTAACTATAGTTGTTAAGTATTTTATTCTTTTACTTTCTGTATAGGGAGCTCTGGTGTGTTAGTGCTAAGGAGTTGCACTGCCAACTCAGAGGCATGCAGTTCAAATTCACCAGCTGTTCCCTGGGGGGAAAAGATCGGCAGTCTCTTCTTGGGCAGTTATTTCCTTTGAAAACTTTATGGGGAGTCAGCTATGAGTTGGTACCAACTTGACAGGACATAATAACAACAAGAAAAACATCAACTGCCTGTATAATATAGGGACAAGCAAATTTAATTCACTGTGAATGGTTTAGCTTCTAATTGGGGAAAATAATCTGTCATCATCCTGATGAAATAATCAAATGGTGTGAAGCTCAAGAGCTGTGGTTGTGCTGACACTCGTGCCCAGGAGTTAATCTTAAATATCTTTTCCCAGTTTTTCGTTCAGTCACATCACACTATACTGATAGTTCTGGTCATAGGGGGAGTATTGTCACTACAGAAACACTACAAATCAGGATGTCTCTCATCTTCTGAAGAACTAGTTTTTAAATACTTACCAGGACACTACTGAGCAGTCACACTAATCTCATCAGCATTAGATAAATTAACTCAAAGATGTGTGTGCTTTATAGCAGCACATAATACTCATGAAATGCAGAAATTCACATATAGAACCAAAACTATCAGTGTCATAACTATTTATGAAAATATTTTATAAGAATTGTTTAATATTGACAGCTACTCATGAAAGTATTGTTATTTTCTTAAAATTTTTGTTGTTGTTAAGTGCCATCAAGTCTAGCATGACTCATAGAGACCGTATGAACAAAAGACCTGAATCCTGTTCTTTAAATATTGCTGTCTCTCTATGTTCATAGGGTTTCCAAAGGCATATTATTTAGGAAGAGAATGTCACTCCTGCTTCCAAGCCTAACTCAGTCTGGGAGCTCCGTCAAACACTGTTCATGATGGTTAACCATAATAGCAATGGCATTTGACACATCAGTGGCATCACAGCAACTCCAACTTGCTTCAGAACAGATGATTGACGCACCAGTCCTGTGCCACTTAGGAGAATGTTTTTTCCAAACACAATTAGCACCAGGCTCGTAGGCTCAACTGCCTTTTAAATACCATGCCTGTCCACCAGGTCTTAGGTCTTAGCTGACTCTAGACAAGAGGCTTCCAGCCCACAGCTCATTGTTAGCTAAACCCGGAAAATCCAACTAGCTCACACATTATTATGAACAAAAGAAAAACACTGTGAGAGGTTAAATAACCTAGCTGTCATTTTAAAAGGCAAACATATGCCTCACCCAAGCCAGGATGTTTTCTATTGCTTTATATGCATCTGAAAAATAGACAATGAGTAAGGAAGACTAAAGAAGAAGTGACACCTTTGAATTGCGGTGTTGGTAAAGAGTACTGCATGTCCTATGGGATGCAAAAAGAACACACACATTCTTTCTTGGAAGAAGTGCAACCAGAGTGCTCCTGAGAGGCAAGGATGGTGAATCTTTTTCTCACAGATTTTAGGCATGTTATCAGGAGGAGATGCTAGTCATTAGGAAAAAATACCATGTTTGGAAAAGCGGAAGGTCAGTGAGAGAGAGGAAGAACCTCTATGAGAAGGATTGATAGAGTGACAGCCACTGTGGATTGACCGTGGTGGATGTTATGAAGATGGTACCAAATTGCGTAAGGTTTCTAACTATTACTTACAGGGTCATTGTGAGACAGAATTTACTCAAGAGCACCTAATAGATTATAAGAGATCATGTGGCAAGAAAGGTAAAACTCTGTCTTACTTAATTTGGATGTACAATAACTTGGAGGATCAGAGAAAATGCGTGAAATCATCTATGAAATAGACTGACACAATAGTTGTAAAAACAGAATCATAGATATGAACGATTGTGTGGCTGGTGTAGGAACAGGTGATGTTAAATTTTATTATTCATAATGTGGCTATAAGTTGGGATTGATTCAGTGCATTCAGAACAACAGATCACAACACTGTTAAGTGAGAGAACTTATCCTCAGATTTTTATGATCCCAGCAACTATTAGCCTATACTGCCTTCTATTTTTTAGTATCCAACACATTCAAACATATTCTTAACTATATGCACTTTAATGTTTCTTTTTTATATTATTGTTATTTTTTAAACTTTTCTTCTCCCATCTGTTGTTGCTATTTTAACAAAGTGAAAATGTGATAAATACAAATATCATATTGGTCCCTAAAACTTCTTAAAATTCTCTAGGGACTAATTGAAAATATAACTAAAGATATTACTGAGTCAAAATCAATAGGAAATGCATGTGAGTTGCAAGATACACATACTTTTGGTCATAGAAAATCTCATCTCTCCTTAGTAGTAAAATACCTATTTAGTAAATAACTTAAAGTGGAGCACTTTACAATCAAAATAAATTGCTTCTAAAAACCAGTAAAGTAATTGTCAGGAATTTAACTGACTCTCCCCTAAAGTATGTGTCTACTGGCCTGAGCCATATTTCTAAGCAGGTTGACTGTTAATTAACAATACATTTTGGTGGTTATGCAAAAACGTAATCAACAGCCATAATGGGATTTGATATGATCAGCCAATCACATCAAAAGGGGTTAAGGTGGAATGCAACATAATTTTTCACATCATAGTCTTGGTCTTATACAAAAAGAATTTTCTTGAGATGGTGTTATTGTTATGTGCCATCGAGTTGCCTATGACTCACAGTGACCCTATGTACAATAATATCGTGAAGCCTTCCCTATCCTAAGCCAGTCTTCCTGACTCTGACACATATACTCCCATTGCTTTAGTTATTTATCAATCTATTTCATCTGGGGTCTTCCTCTGCTGTGCTGTTCCTCCACCCTTCTGAGTATGACCTGCATAATCAGCTATCTTGTAAAAAGTAAAAAAAAAAAAAAAAAGAAAAAAGCAAGTAGAGAAGGAATGACCTATTATTAAGGAAGATGAGCCAGGAAAAGAGTTTGGCCTTTGGACACTGGATCCTACCACAGAGAACCTCCTAGATTTATGTATATATTGATACCAAGAAACACAGAGATCTCCCAAGTATGTTGGGCCCCTTAGGTATTGAAAGGAAAGAAGCACCTCCCTTCTGTGTTGCTAGATGACAAAGGGAGACTTCCCTTATAACTAGAGCCTTGAATTCAGATTCTAGCTTTCTAAACTTCAGGAGAATAAATTTTTATTTGTGGAAGCCATCCACTTGTGGTATTTCTGTTATAGCACCACTAGATAGCTAGGACAAAAAGTGTTAACTTAAAATTCAAAATCCACAGGAAAAAGTATTAGTAGTACTGTGTTGAGCATAGAGGAAAGTGTCCACTAGCCCTCAGATCATGCAAAGGAAGCTAATCTCAGACAAGATGAAAGTGGCAGGAATATAGCCACAAGCTTTGATCCAATGCACATATGGCATTCTTGACAGGATTATGTAAATGTCCTTTAAAAAAGTATTTTGGATCATGCAGACCTGGAAACATTTATAGACTTTCAAATCTGAATATCTATTCAGATGAGAAAGAAATGAAACTTTTCTTTATTTACTTGAACTAGAAGTGCACTTTCCCAAATTTGTTTCCTTACATATGAATCTCCAAAGATGACTAAACAGTTGGTAGAATTACCTCCAGTAAAGAATAGAGAAAAGGACTAGTTGGATATAACTAGCTCATTAAATATGTTGGAAAGACAGGGTAATGATGGGCATGGTGCAGTGGAGATTGATTTTATAAAACATTATTCAATGACTGGGGTAAAGGGTTAGGTGTTTCAGAGACAATAAGGTTGACACAGGATAGAGCAGGGTTCGGGGCTGTTACACACAGGGTTGCTATGATGGGCAAGTGACTTGAAGGCATGTAACAATAACAACAATGCACTGAAATAACTGTATGAAACACTATGTGAATAAAGAATACTGTGAAACACAATGTATATTAATTTTGTAAGCAAATAAATATAGGATAAAATAATTAAAAAATATTGACCCATTCTCTGTCCTGGGAGAATTTACCTTAGAAGTTTGTAAGGGGTTTTGGAAATCAGGCTCAAAGTGCCCACCTGACACTTTAACCCCAGTTGTTATATGTGCGGTGTCTAGAGGTTTGTAAGAAATAAATATGGTAATCTATCAGTTTGCTATTCTACTGTAAATATTCTTTATCTCTCTGTACCACAGTGCAAGACATAGGAGAGTAATTTTCCCCATAATCTTGAGTTGTTCATAGATCTTTTCACAATAGAACAAAATGTCTGAATCACAGGAGTTCAAAACAAACAAATACTGTTTTTGAGTTTGAGCTAAAGCACATTTGATTCTCTAATGGATTCTGAGATAGGAAATGATCAGATTGTGTATCTTTCTACTGAGGAGCAGCTTGTGAATTTAAAATGTACAAGAAGAAGAGCCTTTGGGTTAGGAATGTAAATTATCTAGGGCTATACCCCCAAATCTCTCCTTATAGGAAGCAGAGGGAAGACAAAGATGAGAATTTGTATTTCTAGCAATTTCCTGGTTGTGCTAATGCTATTGGTCCAAAGAGCAAACATTAAAGTTACTTTAATTAAAGTTACTTAAAAAAGGAAAAACAGGGCTTCTTATGAAGTTTATATACATTGTATTTAAACTTCTTAAGCAAACAAATTAAAAAAGTAATGTAAAATAAATTAAAATGTATATGAATGATTGTATGAAACACAATGTATATGAATTAAACATAATGTAAATAAATTATTATGTGAAAATAAAGAAAAATATTTTTTTATAAAAAGGATCACTATTAAGAAAATAGCATCACAACTGAGCAAGACATGTAAAAATATTCAATAGGGGAAGCAGAAAGGGAGAAAGAAGGTCGAAAACAGGAAAGGATGAAATTATTAAGATAGCAAGCAGGAGTTAATGGGCAAGGAGGTTGAAGGAATAGGAAATATTTAATGAGGCTTGAAAAGATGGGTTGATAATAGACATAGACTGGTAGTATTTAAGTATATAAGACACAATGTATATAAATTATATGCCACAACCCAAATAGTGTGAAAATACTAATTTGTGTTTAATGTAGAATACATTGATGGTTTTGTGGCTATGTACCATTGAGTTGGAACCAATTCATAGCTGGCTCTCCAGTGGTGTTTCAGAGGTGGTTGTTGTTGTTGTTATTAGGTGCCATCAAATCAAGTACCACTCGTTGTGACTCTATGAACAACAGATCCATACCATGTCCAAATTTTTATGGCAACGGGCTCTAGTATGTCAGAGATGATAAAGATGAATAGGATATGGTGCACGTCTGTTGTTCATAGGGCCTCTGTGAGTCACACTTGGCTTCATGAAAACTCACAACAAAAAAGTTTTTTAAAAAAGGCTGCTGAGCCTTCTCTCCCAATTCCAGCATTGGTGTGACCTAGTTATAGGACTCAGATGGGAGCCCATAGGCCATGGCCACCACTGCTTGTGAGCTCACCCTTCACCCCACCCATAGGCCCAGAGATACATGAGCCACAAGCTTCCTGTCCTGAAGTCAGCCTGCAGCCTTTATTGCTAGACCTGCATTTTCTGCCCCAGTCTAAGAGAGTGCCACTGACAGGTTTTCACAGAAGCCCTCAGCTGATAACTGCTGAGAAAATTGCACTCAGGAAATGGATATCATAAAAATAAGTAGCTGGCAACTACTTACACAGATACTACAGAAGCTACCTTATACATACCAAGGAGAAATCTACATAATATCAAGGAAACAGCAGTCAAGATCAAACCCTAAGGAAAAGCAAAACAAGCCTTTCTTATAAAAGTAGATGATATTGAGACTTCACTGAATACCTAAGAGACAGGAAGGCAGAGGAATACACTTTTATGGAGATTCAAAAATTGATAATAAAAAAGTTACAAATGATGGAGGAGAAATAAAACCATAAGTAAAGAGATACAAGAATTTAAAACATCAGTACAAGACAGAGAGGATACAACCAACACAGTATTATAAATAATAGAAAAACATAAAAATGCAAATTGAGTAAGACTTATATTGAAGAAATCTTCACATGATAGAGGGACAAAAAACAGGATAAAGACATGGAATAGTGAAATAGAAGACTAGAACCTTGTATAATATAAAACAGAAAATTGAAAGAAAATTATGAAAACATAAGCATCATGTGTGATGGCATTAAATGAAACAACATGTCATTGAAATTCCAAAAAAGAAGGAAAAGGGGGAAAAACGATTGAGAAAATGGTGGAAGAGGTACTGGAAGAAAACTTTTCAAGTATTAAAAATAAAGAGGAAACACACATTCAAGAAACTCAACAAACCCCAGACTAGCCTCAAAAGTAAAGACAACAAAGCATGTATAGTCAAATTCTACAAAATCCAAACAAGGATAGAATACTAAAATCTGTGCAAGAAAAGCAAGTAGTCACCTAGAAAGGCAAAATAATTAGATTAAGCTCTGGCTTCTTGGCAAAAACTGTGCGATCTTTTGAATCTCTTGTTAGATATACTCCAAAGTGTGGTTTATTTTCTATTTGTGCTTGGCTATTGTAAATGGTTTTCCTTTGCTTCCTTTTTTTTGTCTCTCAGTAGTGTGAAGGAGTTTCACTTATTTTTATATGTTGATCTTGTATCCTGCCACTCTACTAAATTGGTCTATTAGGTCCAGCAGGTTTCTTTTCAGTCCTTCAAGTATTCTGTGTACATTACCATATAGTCTGCACATAGACACAGTTTAGCTACCTCTTTGACAATTTGGATACCTCTTACTTCTTTCTTTTTATCATATTGTCCTAGTAACTATTTCCAATACAACATTGAAGAGGACTGGTGCAACTGGACATCTTTGTCTGGTACCTGTTTTCCAGGAGAATGAATGCCTTTAGTCCTTCTCCATGAGAAAGATTTTAGCTCTGTTTTTGCATAAACATTTTTCACTATGTGAGGAAAATTCCCTTCTATTTCTATTCTGCATAACTTTTCAATTAGGTAGGGATGTTGGATTTTTTCAAAGGCCATTTCTACATCAATTGACAAGATCATGTGGCTCTTGTTCTATGCTTTGTTAATGTGATGAATTACAGTAATTGTTTTTCTTATCTTGAATCATCCTTGCTTAACTCTTATAAATCCCATTTAGTAACAAAAGTTTACAGAATACACTACAGTGCCTCCACAAGAAAAAGACTAATAATCCAATTACAGAATGGCCAAAATACATAGAAAGACTTAACAGAGGAAGACATTAGGATGGCCAACAGACATATGAAGAAATGCTCAAAATTACTTGCTATCAGAGAGATGCAAATCAAAACCACGGTGAGATATCATCTCATCCCAGTTGCAGTGACAAAGTTTAGCAGGACAGAAAGCAATAAATGTTGGAGAGGATGTGGAGAGATTGGAACTGTCATACACTGTTGGTGGGATTGTAAAATGGTATAACCACTCTGAAAGTCATTTTGACATTTTCTCAGAAATCTTAACATAGAAATTCCTTATGACTCAGCTATTCCACCACTGGAAATATCCTCGGAGGATAATAAAACTGAGATACAAATGGATATTTGTTCACCTATGTTTATAGCAGAGTTACTCACAATCATAAGAAAATAGAAATTGCCTAAATGCCCATCAATAAATAAACAGATTGAGAAATTGTGGTGCATTCATTCATACAATGGGATACTATGCAATGGAGCCCTCATGAACAATAATTTAAAAAACAAAGCGAAACTGTCTAACAGGGGAGAGACTGGAGAGAATTATGTTGAACAAACAAGCTCAGTCTCATAAGGACAAATATTGCACAAGACTAATCCTGTAAAAATAGAAGGACTATTAATTAGATGTGTATAAAAGAGTTTATAAAAATATAAAAGAGGAGGAGAAAGAAGGAGAGGGGCTGAGGATGGGAAGAGAGAAAATAATAAGGTTGCAGAGTTTAATGGGCAGAGAGATGGTTGAAAGAATTGGGGAAAGATCCATTGGTGACCTGAAAAGACAGACCAATGATGAGCATGGATCCAGGATGATTAATTTTATACAACACATTGTATAGGAAAGATCATGTGAAATAAAATGTGAGTAGAAGCATGTGTGCAACAAAATGCATTTAAGCTAAACACAATGTATGCAAATTTTGTGTGCAAACCAATATAAAATATTGTTTTTTTAAAAATTATGTGTTCAAGAAGTCAATAATATATATATATATATATGAAAGAAAACAATTGCCAATTGAAGATCCTGTGCCCTGCAAAGTTTTCCATCAAATTTGAAGGAGATGTTAAGTCATTTGCAGAAAAACAGAAACTTAAAGAATTTGTGAGGGAAAAAAACAAACCGAACACCAAAAAACTCTGTGAGAAAGACTAAGGAAAGTCTATCACATAAAGATCGCAAAGGAAAGTGAATAAATCCAAGAAAACAGCAAGCACAGAAAAAGGGACAGAGCAAAATGGAAACCATGAAAACTTGCCTGCCAATAATCACACTCAATGTGAATGGTTTAAATGCACCAATTAAGAGAAAAAGAGTAGCAGAATGGATAAAAAATAATCCTAATCCATCCCATCACTATAGTATTTTACAAGAGACACGTTTAACAAATGAGGAAAACAGCAGACTCAAAATCAAGAGGTAGAAAAAGCTATCCTAAGCATATGCTATCCACAAAAAAAAGGTACATAAATGGTAATATTAATATCTGATAAAATAGACTGCAGGGTGAAAACCACCACAAAAGACAAAGGGGACTATATAAGGATTAAAGTACAATAGAACAAGAGACTATAACCTTAGTTAATAGCTACACACCAAATTATAGACCAGCAAAATAAATAAAAAATCATTGAAATAGACAACACCACAATAGTAATAAGAGACTTTAACATGCCACACTCACCAGTTGGTCAAAAGACAGGTTAAGTCAAAGAAACTCAGCAAATCTGCAGAAAAACTAAACCATAAATTGATGCAGAAAAGGCCTTGAAAAAAATTCAACACTAGATAAAAACAGTCAGCAAAATAGGAATAGAGGGGAGTTTCTCAACATAGTCAAAGTAAAAATGCAAAAACAAGAGCCAACATCATTCCTAATTGAAAGAGACTAATGGCATTTTCCCTTTGAGAAGGGACCAGGTAAGCATGTTCACTATCATCATTCCTATTAAATATTGTATTGGAAGTTTTAGGTAGGTAAATAAAGCAGAGAAGGAAATAATAGGCATAAAACGGTCAGTATGTTCAGACAATATGATAGTATATAGACAGAACCCCATAGATACCACACAAAACTGTTAGAAGTCCAATTTAGTATAGTGACAGGATGTTATATCAGCTTACAAAAATCAGTTGCATTTCTTGCAGAAACAAAAAAAACAGAAAAGGAAACTAGAAGGCAGTACCACTTACAGAAGCCAACTACAAGTTGAAATGGTGTTATGAGCAGTTTAAGTATAAGAAAATATAATAAATTTGTTATATGTTAGAGAAAAGAATAAGAAATGTGTAGGAAACAGTTTAACATGTCCAAACAGAGCCTTAGTAGCCATGAGGCCTCACTGGCCACAACATGTGTAGACTTGGAATTGTGACTTATTACTGCCCATGTTACCAAGGGAAAGCAACTGGTATAGAACATAACTAGTCAGACTCATGTTGTTTTGGAACTAATATGATTGATTATACAACTTGCTTTGAAGCTAATATGGTCAGTAAAACCCAAAGTTTGGATACTGTTATTCTTAAAATTTTTGGTTGAACATAATGAAACCCTGACTCTAAGTCTAACAAAACTTGACTCTGAGCCTGAGCCTGACTCTGAGCTTAACTAAATTTCACTGTATACCTAAACCAAACTCCTAATTAAGTCTGACTCCAAAGTTAACTAGGCCTCACTCTGAGCCTAACGAGGCCCTACTGTGAACCTAACTAAGCAGCACTAGGCCCCAAACTGAGCCTAAGTAGGCCTGACTCTGAGCCTAACTAGGCCTGACTCCAAGCCTAATTAGGCCTGACTCCAAGTCTAACAAAACTCCACTCTGAGCCTAACTAAGCCTGACTCTGAACCAAACTAAAACTTACCATATACCTAGCCCAACTCCTACCTTATCTAAGCTCCACTCCAAGCCAAACTAGGAACTACTCTGCAACTAACTAGGCCTGACTCCTAGTCTAACAAAACTCGACTCTGAGCTTCTCTAAGCCTGACTCCAAGCCTAACTAGGCCTGACTCCGAGTCTAGTAAAACTCGACTCTGAACCTAATTAAGCCTGACTCTGGTCCTAAATAAATCTTACAGTATACCTAGCTCAACTCCTATCCTAACTAAGTTCTATTCCAAGCCAAACTAGAACTACTCTGCACCTAACTAGGCCTGACTCTGAGTCTAACAAAACTTGACTCTGAGCTTAACTAAGCCTGACTCCTAGCCTAACTAAGCCTGTCTCCAAGCCTAAGTAGGCCTGACTCTGAGTCTAACAAAACTCATTTTAATGTAATTTCAATAAAGTTTTAATGTATTGGTTGAATATATAATACCCCCAAAAGTATATAAACTCTGGCATCCCTACTAAAACTAAACTTCTGCCAAAGACAATTAGCTAAGTATGGAACTGAACACTGAAGACCCAAAGGGTCGTTTCAGAGCCAAAGACCCAGAAGATCTTTTCAGAGCCAAGGACTCTGGCCTACACTGGTGAACATGAGCTACTGAGACAGCTGGGGATTCTGGCCACACTGAACTGCTGACCTAGCCGAGAATCCTGACTCAGCAATGACCATGAGAGGCAAAAGAAGGAGATGAGTTGGGATCCCTGGGACGAGTGAGTGTTCCTCAGTATTAATGAATCAGTATGTTGTGATGAATTTATGAACTGCAATGTAGAGAAATTGCAATTAACTGTTTAAGACTTGCTATGAATCAATATGTTGTGATGAATTTATCAATTGCAGTATAGATAAAATACAAGTGATTATTACTATTAATTAATTAATGAATCAAAAAATTATAATTGGTTTTTGTAATATGTGTATGGGTAATTAATTAAGGCTCAAGACTCATGACAAATAGTAACAGGAAACATTAAAAAGGATGTTGAATAGGCAGAGTGATAAAAGACATAGATAAATAGCAATTAATGATCTCAATTACAATGTAAAAAGAAAAAGGTCCTTTTATCTAATTCAGACTAGTGGATTCATAGTCTTCCTCATGGAGCTGAAATGTCAGTGCTTTTTACCAGCCCCTCAGGTGATGCTAATGTGCAACCATGAATGAAGCTATTGACTTAGTGTCCCTGTTTCATTTTATAAATGTAGTAACTTGCTTTCAGATGTGATTAGGACAAATTATACTCAATTTAGTTGTTGTTGATAGCCATTGAGTAGGGAATGACTCACAGTGACCCTAAAAACAGAAGGCCTGAAGCCTTACTATAACTATAATAATTCACAAAGTTCATAGTTTCCAGAGGCATGTTGTTTAGGAAGTGAATGCCACTCCTGCTTAATCACTCTCAACTATGAGTTGGACAGCTCAAGGATAGCAAGATGAAGCCACTGCCAAAGGGGAAAGGCAGGGTTTGTGCTTACCTAAGTTGCCACTTCCTGAACTCCTTGGAGCCTTCACAGGGCTCTATAGACCTTCGGTGAGATGGATTGATTCTGTCTCTGGGGAAATGAAGATATGTATGTTAGAGACAATAAGACTGGCAAGGGATAGAGCAGGGTTTAGGGCTGTTGTACATAGGGCCGTTATAAGTTGCAGGAGGCTTGACAGCATATAACAGCAACAACAACAGAGTGTAGTATGATAAGTCTGGTGGCCTACTGGCAAGAAGTTACACTGCAATCCCAAAGGCATGTGGCTTGAGGCCACCAGCTGCTCTGTGGGAGAAGGATGGACAATCTCCTCCCATGTGATTAATTGCTTCTTAAAACCTGCTAAGGGGCAAGCTATGGGTTGGTTCCAACTGGACGGTACAAAACCACAACAGAATGTGGTAACCTTAGTGATCGTAAGATAATGTCAAGCTCTGACACTACGGATCGGTAGTGGTTATTGCATTTAACGTCTAGTGTCTATTTGCAATCTTAACTCCTTTACTTTGACTATGGTCACACAACTATACTCTGAACATCACTTCAATCATGTGAAAATGAGGCAAATGCTAACTTCTTAGTTATAAAGTTGTTTTGAAAATATTAGCAAAATTCCTATATAAGACAGGAAAATAAGGCACTATAAATGCCAGCTGTTATTCCTAGAGTATGTTTATCTCTTCATTCTTTTTTCCACAAATTCTTCAAAACTATGTATTGATTTTAATGCTGTGTTGCATTAGATTGTCAATCACTCAATATTCCTGTCAACACTGATAATTATCAAAGTGAATAGGAAAAAAAATTAGGTACTGTATTACTTTTCTTTGTTGAAAACAGTCAATTAGTTGAAGTAATGGGTATTTCGTGTTGCCAAGCAGATCCATAGTGGGCTGAATGGGAGAGGGAGATTCAGAGAGAGATGCAATGATGGAAACAGAGGAGTAAAAGCTATATATGATGGGGTATTATGGTTATCACGGGAGTCCAGAAATAAGGTTGCATATTGGAGTGTACTCAGGGCAGTGGGAGGGGTGCGGGGGAGTTGTATACCAAAGAAGAAATTTTTCTTTTGCTTTTCGAGGAGAGGAGCAAACTGTTGGGGTGAGGGGGAGGGCTGGCCAGGGAGAAAAGTGCAACAATGAATGAATGAAAATCCAAAATATCTGTAAATGTTCATGAAAATGAATAAAATAAAATTTTAAAAAAGAATGATAAAATAGATTACTTTTCTTTGCTTTAAAGAAGTATATGGGAATATATAGCTTTAATGTGTATGCATCATTAAAACATAAAACTGGCAAAACAAATTGTCAACTTTATTACTTCTAATATACTGAGCAAAACTTTCTTAAAAAGTATTTAGATTTTATGTAAATAGAGAGGACTCTGGGTGAAAAAGGTTAACAAAAATGGAACCATTTTGAGCAGGATTTATTTGTTGATTCGTTAAAAAACTTAACATTAAGAACAAGCAATACAAAAATATGGTTTCAAATATTCCTCATCAATAATTAGTGGTTATGTCTAAGGATGGGAAAATATAATCTCTGATGAGAAATGTTTTTATGTGTAATGTATGTTATTGTTGTGTGCTGACTCATAATGAAATTTAAACACTTTCTCATAGAGTCCATTTGTTTGGTGCATTCCAGATGATTATGTCTCATAGTGACACTTTGATTGAAATTTTGCTGGATCTCCTAATGTCCTCACCATGTCCACTGTGCTTAAGTCCATTGGTGCAGTTACTCAATCACTCCATCCATCGAGTAGTAGTAATTCATAACCTTTATTTTTGCCTAAGATCTTTAATAAGTCTGTGAAAAGTTCTCACCTAGTTCCAAAAAATAGACATCTAGATGCATGTAAAAAAATTAGTGAGTTCAAAGGCCTTTCTAAATTAAAACACTAAGGTATGGACAGTTTTAGTTCACAAATTCTGACATATAATATACCAGGACTGTATGTTTATGAAATGAGAAA
This sequence comes from Elephantulus edwardii, assembly GCF_000299155.1. NCBI lineage: Eukaryota > Metazoa > Chordata > Mammalia > Macroscelidea > Macroscelididae > Elephantulus > Elephantulus edwardii. Next base: position 21,217,062 of record NW_006399769.1, read on the forward strand.
TTTTCTAAGCAACTTCAGGAATCCTGTCCCTCAACTTTGAAGTCTTGAGGCAGATGATCTATAGGACCTACTTTTTTGGTAGTTACATGGGAAGAACTTCAGGTAGATGGATTGAAACAGTGACTAGAGAGGTGAGTTGGAATGAGTTGAGAGGATGGCACAGGATAGCATGAGATTCAGATCTATTTTTCAAAGGGTGGCTATGAGTCACCAGGACTAGACACAGCAACATCATAGCAACCCAGAAGAGCTGTTCTGAGTCATACCTGGTGGGGTTAGAAAATTAAAAGGGCCAAACTCGCTTAGCATTTCTTAAGCTGAAGGAACTGAAGAACAAATTCAAGCCACAAGTTGCAATATTTAGGGGCGTTCTGGTGGCCTAGTGGCAAGGATCTGTGCTGCAATCCTGAAAGCACACAGTTCAAGGCCACCAGTTGCTCCATGGGAGAAGGATGGGAAATCTCTTCCTGTGTGATTAGCAGCATCTGAAGACCCACCAGAGGGTCAATTCCAACTCTGTAGTACTCAACAACAACCATAATGGTCTAGGAAGAATTAAAAAGAAGAAGAAAAGAGTCACTGTACCAAAAACAATTGAGAATTTCAAGAAACAATATACGATGAAGAGACAAAGGTGATGAAGGAGAAAGTTCAGACTTCTCTCAAGGACTTGCAAAGAAAAAAAAGGCCCCAGGAATTGATGAAATACCAATTGACATAGCCCAACAAACAGATACTGCCCTGGATGTGCTCACTAGATTGTGCCAAGAAATCTGGAGGAAAGCTACCTGGCCAACTGATAAGAAGAGATCCATATTTATTTCCATTCCGAAATAAGGTGGCCTGACAGAAAAAAAAAAAGACTGGAACAGTACATCAACAGAGAATTACCAGAAATACAAGCTGGGTTTAGAAGAATTTTATTAGCAATGTCAGACAGATTGTGGCAAAATGCAAATAATAAAAGAATACCAGTGGGGGTTGGGGGGAAAGGACATGGGAATTGTATACTAATGAAGGAATTTTTTTCTTTTTTTTTTTCTCTCTTTGGAGGGGGAAGCAAGCTGGGGGAGAGGGGTGGGAAGGGAGAAAATTGCGGCAATGAAAGAATGGAAATCCAAAACCTCTGTAAAATATATATATAAAAGAATGCCAGATGAATGTCTATTTGTTTCATTGACTATGCAAGGGCATTTGACTGTGTGGATCACAACAAATTATGCCTAACTTTGAGGAGAATTGAAATCCCAGAACACTTATTTGTGCTCATGTGAAAACTGTACTCAGACCAAGAAGCAGTCCTCAGAATAGAGAAAACAAAAACAAAAACAAAAACACTGTGTGGTTCTAAATCAGGAAAGGAGTGTGCTAGGGATGCATTCTGTCTCCATATCTTTTCAATATACATGCAGAACAGATAATTTGGGAGGCTACACTTTATGAGGATGAATTTGGCATTATGGTTGGAGGAAGACTCATCAACAACTTATGTTATGTAGAAGACACAATCTTCCTTGCTGAAAGTGAGGTGGACCTGATGTGCTTGCTGCAGAAGATCAAAAGGTCTTCAATGTGGATTGAAGCTCAACCTCAAGAAGATAAAGAGTCTCACAACTGGGCCAACTGGCAGCACCATGATAGATGGAGAAGAGATTAAGCTTGTTAACAATTACAGCTTGCTTGGCTCCACAATGATGATGACATCATGGCACCAACAGTCAGGAAATCAAAAGATGAATTACACTGGAAAAATCTGCTGTCAGGGACCTCTCCAGAGTACTGAGCAGCAACAATGTCAGTCTAGATACTAAGTTGTGCCTGATATAGGCCATGGTCTTCTTAATTACTTGCTATGTATCAAAACTAGACAATGACTAAGGATGACAGAAGAAGAATTGATGTTTAAATATACCATGGGCTGCTAAGAAAGCAAATTTATCTGTCTTAGAGAGGGTGAAACCAATTTTCTCTTTGGAAGCTTGGATTTTGAAGCCCTGTCTCACATACTTTGGGCATATGGCCAAGGGGTACTGGTCCTTGAGGAAAGACATCATGTTTGGAAGGGTGCAGGGACAGTGTAGAAGAGGAAGACTTCAGATGAGAATAATTGATCCAGTAACTGGGGCAATGGGGATAGGTGCATTGGAGTCAGTGAGACTAGCTCAGGACAGGGCGGGATCCAGAGCTTTTGTACATAGAATTGCTATGAATTGCAGGTGACTCGATGGCACATAACAACAACAACAACAACAACAACAACTTATCTAAAACTGAAGACATATTCAATGTTGACGATAATTCTCTAGAAATCTCTTTGCTTTTTAGTTAGTTCCTTTTTAGTTGTGTAGGGATTCAACAGAGGTTGTTGAAGGCAAATTATTGCTGCCAATGGTAGAACCTCATGGCATGCATAGGAATCAAATAGATTACATTTGTGGAAAGATTCGGTGGAGAAGCTCAATATCAGCAGTGAAAATCAGGCTGGGTGCTGATTATGGGACAGACCACCAACTACTCATATGCAAGTTCAAGATGGAGTTGAGGAAAATTAAATCAAGTCCACGGGAACCAAAATTTTATCTTAAGTCTATCCCACTCAAATTTCAAAACCATCTCAGGAACAGGTTTGAGGCCTTGAGCACCAATGAGCGTAGGCCAAACGAGCTCTGGGAGGATATCAAGAAAATCGTCCATGAAGAATGCAAAAGATCATTACAAAGTCTGAAAAAGAAGAAAAGACCAAGATGCATGTCAGATGAAACTCTGAATATTGCATAAGAGGGCCGAGAAGCCAAATCAAAAAGAAGAAAACAAGAAATCAAAGAGCTAAACAGAAAATTTCAAAAGGCAGCCCGAGACAACAAAGCAAGATACTATAATTAAATATGCAGAGAGCTGGAGTCAGAAAATCAAAAGGGCCGAACTCGCTCCGCGTTTCTTAAGCTGAAGGAGGTGAAAAACGAATTCAAGCCACAAGTGGCAATACTTAAGGATATTTTGGGTAGAATGTTAAATGATCCAGGAAGTATTGAGAGAAGATGGAAGATTCACAGAGTCACTGTATCAGAAGGAATTGGCTGACACAGAAGAATTTCATGAAATAACATATGAGCAAGAGCCTATGGCGATGAAGGAGGAAGTTCAAATTGATCTAAAGGAATTGGCAAACAACAAAGCTCCAGGAGTTGACGGAATACCAACTGACATATTTCAACATATAGACACTGCCCTGGATGTGCTCACTAAGTTGGGCCAAGAAATCTGGAGAACAGTCAGCTGGCCAACTGACTGAAAAAGATCAATATTTGTTCCCATTCCAAAGAAAGGTGACCCAACAGAGTGTGGAAATTATCTAAAAATATAATCAATATCACATGCAAGCAAGATTCTGTGGAAAATTATCCAAAAACGTTTGGAACAATATGTCAACAGAGAATTGCCAGATGTACAGGCTGGATTTAGAAGAGGTCGTGGTACCAGGGATATTATAGCTAATGTTAGATGGATCTTGGCAGAAAGCAAAGAATACCAGAAGAATGTGTATCTGTGCTTCATTGACTATCAAAGGCTTTTGACTGTGTGGATCACAACAAGTTGTGGCTGACTCTGAGAAGAATGGGAATCCCAGAATATTTGATTGTGCTAATGCGAAACCTATACTTTGACCAGGAGGCAGAACAGAGCAAGGAGACACTACATGGTTCAAAATCAAGAAGGGGGTTGACAGGGATCTATTCTGTCTCCATACCTTTTCAATCTGTATGCAGAACAGATCATCCCAGACACTGGGCTGTATGAAGAGGAATGTAGCATCAAGATTGATGGAAGAGTCATCAACAACTTGCGTTATGCAGATGGCACAACCCTGCTTGCTGAAATTGAGGAGGACGTGAGGTGCTTGCTGCAGAAGGCCAAGGACTGCAGCCTTCTATATGGCTTGAAGCTCAACATCAAGAAAACAAAGATTCTCACCACTGGGCCAATTGGCAGCATCAGTATGTATGGTGAAGAAATTGAGATAGTTAACAGTTTTAGTTTGCTTTACTCCACAATCAACACTCTTGGTAACAGCAGCCAGGAAATCATGAGATGGATTGCATTGCAAAGTCACCTGTGAGGGACCTCTCAAGAGTACTGAAGAGCAATGAGGTCAGGCTGGAGACTAAGGTGTGCCTGACCCGGGCTATAGTCTTCGCAATTACATGCTATGCATCAGAGAGTTGGACAGTGAATAGGGTTGATAGAAAGAGAATTGATGTCTTTGAGCTTTGGTGCTGGAGAAGAGTGTTGAATATACCATGGACTGCTAGGAAAACAAACAGGTTTGTTCTGGAGAAGGTGAAGCCAGAATGCTCCTTGGAGTCAAGGATTCTGAAGCTTTCTTCTGACATAATTTGGGCATGTTGCAAGGAGGGACTGGTCCTTGGAGAGGGACATCATGTTTGGCAGACTGGAGGGGCCGCGAAGGAGAGGAAGATCCTCGATGAGATGGCTCGATTCTGTGACTAGAGTGGTGGGAATAAGTGCATTTGAGATGGCTAGGTTGGCACAGGATAGAACAGTGTTTCGAGCTCTTGTACATAGGGTCGCTATGAATCGCAAACGACCTGATGGTACATAACAACAACAACAAATGGTAGAACCAATGATAGTGGTTGCTGTGATGCTGACCACAGTGACACTGATGTGCCAAATGTGGCAATGGTCACCCACGGTGGACAGTGTTTACTGGAGCTTCCCGACTAAAACAAGCCTGGAAGCAGGAGTGGCATCCACTTCCAAAATGGCTTGCCTCTGGAAACTCTCTGAGCAATGCTCAAGCCTTTCATTCATAGGGTCACTATGAGTCCGCTACAACTCGACGGCACCAAACAACAACAACAATGATAGAACTGGCTTCAAATTTCGCAGATTCCACTGCAAATGAAAACATTGGGCCTCCTATTGAAGGAAAGAAAAGTTAAGAATTTGAAGGTAGAGACAGCCTTGCCTTTAAACAAGGAGTGGTATTCTTCCAATCATGGGGCCCTGGGTGGCAGTGCAGTCTGGATGTACCCAAAGCTGACTATGAACAGAGGTGACACAGACACATTGATGCACCACAGTAACAAATATAAAATTAAAGCTTGAGAGAAAGAAGACTAATTTCATTTTGGGTGGACAAATAGAGGCAGGGAATAGAATGGATGAGAAAGGATTTTATCATGCTGTTCTTTCTCTTTAGCCTAGAATTTCCTGGATGGACTTGATACTGGAAGTTCAGTGTAGAGAGTCAAAGAAGTTTGCCAATTCTTCTCACATTGACCAACTGAATTACACCAGTCATGCCAGGCAGGTAGGATAGAGATTTTGTAAAGTGTGGAGGCAATCATCACGCGAAAGTAGGTGCAATTCCTACATAAGATTTTTTTAAAAATAAGTGATGACTGCCCCACTGCTGCTAAGAGCGGTACCCAGAGGAGAGAACCCAGAAATGTGGACATGTTGAACTTGAACAGCAAGATGGGTGATCTAGACTGTAGTTTTGCTGGTGCCCTTTCCCATGGTAATCTCCTTACCACCTTCACATCCCAAATAATTCAAACTAGAGGCAAAGCACCCAGACCCAAAGGAAAACAAGATGAACTACTTTTATCAAATTTATAAGGTATATGGAGAACACAAGCCTAAATCAGAAAGCCACTAAAAGAATAATGTTTTCCAGGATAAGTACAGATAGTGAAACATCTTTATTTAAAATGGTCCTAATAAATACTTTCTCAGAAAAAATGCTAAAGAAAGGTTTAGACTCAGAATCAATCTTGGATAATTAATAGAGATGAAATAAGAGTGAAAAAGGAGTAAAAGTTAATAAACAGATAAGTTAGGTGAAGGGAAAGGTAGCTTTTAAAAAGTTGGCATTTATAGCTGGAAATTGAGATCATGAAAGGGACAAACAAAACTAAAATAATTTTCTATCAATTCGAAGCTTCCAGAGACAATGAATACTCTTTTTGTTGTGTGGCTTTGAGTTGGAACTGACCTACAGATAGATGACTCTCCAGCCGGTTTTCGAAGATAGTAAATCACACAGGAAGTGATTGCCCACCCATCTTCCTGGAACCAGCTGGTGGATTTGGACTTCAAGTGTTTGATACTGCAATACAGGTTCTAACCACTAGGCCATGAAAATTCCCTTGCAATGAAAGAGCTGTTAAAATACAGAATTTGAAAAAGTGTGTCCAATAAAATTTTTTAAATGTACTATAAGTAAATAACACTTTTTATTTTAGTTAGGGATACTGATCCACTGGAGATTCATTCATTACTGTATACATCTTCTTAAAATACAGTATTTTAAATAGGAAAAAAAATCCCCTAAGGAGAATCCTAGAAACAAATATAGAGGGTAGTTTGTTTGTTGTTGTTGTTAAGTGCCGTCGAGTCACAGGTGACTCCCATAAATTTTCCAGTTCACTGGCTCCCCAGTTTAGGGCACGAGAACAAAATAACATGACTGATTTTTTTTTTGTCATAAGTGATATAAGATAAAAAAAAAAACAAACCAAAACCCACCCTTCCTATATTCTCAGAAAGATAAGAACTGTTGAAATAATATAGCAAGAACTAAAGCAAATTAAAAAACCTGAGTGTTTAAGATTAAAGACAGCAACAACAATAAAACTAGGAGGAAGATTTGAATTGCAGAATAAGGACAGCTGAAATAAAAATTAGTGAGCTGCAAGATTGGGTTGCAAAATTTTCCTGTCAGACGTCAGGAAGGGAAAATATTCTAAAGAGATGGAATACTATCAGGAAGGGAAAATATTCTAAAGAGATGGAATACTAAGAATGTTGAGTGTTTTGAAACCCAGAAATGGAAGTGTAAATGTCTATATACCAAGGGCCCAAAAGCTGATACAGGAACAGTCAGAGAGGAAGGGCTGATGAACTAGGATTTCCCAGAATTAAAAAAGTCTAAGAGCACAGGATTAGAGGCTAATTGAGTGTTGAGCAGGAAAGAAAGTGAAATTCAATATTCAAACACCTTATAGTAAAACTAAAGACAAGAGACAATTTAAATAGCTTCCAGAGTGTAAGCAAAGACCTGAGCCAGTTCAGATTTGTGGTAGGATTCTCAGAAGCAACACAGGATCTTCAAAGTATTGAAGGAAACAAACCTAGAATTTTATATCCAGATAAACTATCATTTTAACAAAACTTTTTGAGGTCTACAAAGTTTTAGAATGTTCTTTACAAAACCTTTGAGTGCAGCCCTGAATCAAAGGATCAAAAAAAATGATTGACATAGAATCCTAAGTGTATATGAACAACAGAATTTATAAAACATGTAGTTATATTCATTAGTGCTTAACAGAGTAATATTTTAAAGCATCATATGATTCTAATAATTAAGTATTAAGTATTAAAACTTTAGATTGTACAACCAAAGTGAGGATGAAGAAGATGTAAGAAAAGCTGTGCTCAAGATTTTGTCTTGTTTGGGAACATGAACTTCAATAAACTTAAGCCTCAATAGGGAAAATGAAACTTGACAATGGGTCTGATGTAATGAGGAATAATCCTCAAAAGAAAAATGTCAAATATGAATGTTCAAATGACAGAAGATTTCATCTAAACAGAGACTTGTTCTATGTCATGAAGATTAAAGCACATGGTTTGAGAGAACTATGCTGAGGTTCACATTCTGATTAAATCACTAATTGTGTGGACAATTACAAATAACCTCTGTGACTCTTGCTTTTGTATTTGTAGAACTCAAATGGCAATACTTTCTTTGAAGGATTTTAATAAGGATGAAATCGGATACTATTAATATTGAGTTGAATACAATGCTGGGAACATAGGAAATGCTCAGTATGTGACAGCTCGCCAAGAAGGAGCCTTGCTGACTCAGGGGTCAATGTTCTCTGCCATGAACTGAAATATTGGCAATTTGAACCCATAATCCACTCACTCCATGGGAGAAAGATGTGACAGCTTGCTTCTATAATTATTTCAGCATTTGAAACCTTATGGGGAAGTTCTATTCTGTCCAGGAGGGTCCCTCACACATTCACTGCTGTCTACTGGTTCCGACAAAGTGTTTCCAAGTCTGTAAATATTTAAGGAGGAAATTGTTCATCTTTTTTCCTCAAATAAACTGGTGCATGAGAAATGAGTTGACAACAGATTAAGTCCAACAGACAATAGATTTAGTCCAATTTAGTCCCCCAGTGATGCCAGAGTCCTGCTTGGTCTTTTGTACTGAGGGCTCTGAGAGATTCCTATTGGAGCCTTTCCTTTGTGACATCCTTACTTTACAATTTAGAGGTGACTATCTCTAAATTCTCTCAATTACAAACTAAAAATAACAAACCTAACCCAAGATCATCAAGTTGATTCTGAGGCTATAAATCTTTATGAGAACAAACTGTCTATCCAGGGGTGAATTTGACCTGTCAGACTTTCTGTTTGCAGCCGACACTTTACACGTTGTGCCATCAGAGTTTTTTTTAGTTTAATAAGGGATTGAAAATACCACTAAGGTTATTGTGAGGATTAAATAAATTAATACAAGTGAAATGCTTAGTGTCTAGAAGTGCTTTGTATATTATCTACAATGAATATTCTTTATGCTTAGTCTTAGATTAATACTTTCAAAACAAGGGGTGAACTGGGGGTGGGGGTAGAGAAAAAAGTACAACAATGAATGAATGGAAACCCAAAATCTCTGTAAATGTTCATTAAAATTAATAAAATAAAATTAAAAAAATACTTTCAGAACAAACCATCTGTTCCTTGGGAAATTCTCTCAATGTAGTCAAAGTACAGATGTTACTAATCTTAAAACATGTAAGGCACAATGGCAGTGACCTTCTCTAGAACATATACCTGGTGTGGTCTCTGTGACAGGGAAGTCATTCATCAAAAAAAGACTTCAAGTTCTCTTTGTGTAAAGAATTCTTGGTCTTGAACTCTGACATATGCATCGTTGAAACAGAAGAATAAAATAGCTTTAAGAAAGATGGTTACCAGCTGGTTAGAATTTAAAAATTCCAACATGTCTGCCTTTCCATTGTACATAAAAAGGAACGCAAGATCTTCACAACTGCTTGGTTAGCTGAGGTAGTGTTGTGCATGGTATTTCATGCTGTTTTCCATATGTAATTATGTTTTTGTTAACTTGTCATTGGTTAATATGTAGTTTACATCTTTCTTGAAGAAACTGGTAGTCTATACCTCTCCTCACAAAGACAGAATCTAGTGGATTATGTTAACTTGTTTAGACCCAGATTCATTCTGTTTTAAGCTTCAGTTCATTGACATTGACAGAGTCATTTAGTTTTAATACACTTCATTTCACTTTTCTGTACTTTGACTGTGAAGAATCCCTAAGTAAGAGTTGGACTATTGACTGAAGGCTGGCAGTTTGCATTGATGAAGAGGTGGCTCCGAAAAAGGGCCTGATGGTCTACTTCTTCAAAGTCAAAATCATTGAAAGTCTTCATCTGACACACATGTGCGTGCCATGACTCAGAATCAGCTCAACGGTGACTGGCAACTGGTTTGATTTTTTTCTTCTCTTTTTATTATGATGGCATTACTTACAGAATATATCTCATAGCCTATTTTGAGGATTAAATAGCATTCAATAGGCAAAAGACAAGGGACATACTACTCATTGCCATCGAGGAGGAACCAATTCACATTTGGATCATTCATTGAGTTTCCAAAGTTATACATTGTATGAGATTGACTGTCTTTCTCCTGCACAGCCACTAGTGGATTTAAACCACCAGAGAGGCAGATCTTTTGTTTAGTAGCACAACTCCTTAAAGACTATGAATTTAAAGCTCCTTAGAATCATGCTGTTGTTTTTGTTAGGTGTCGCTGAGTTGAGTATGACTCATAGCAACCCTATAAACAACAGGTCTAAACTCTGTCCTATCCCATGCCATCCTCATAATTTCTGACACATTCAAACCCATTGCTATAGTCACTGTGTCAATCACCCTAGATGAGGATTTTCTCCTCTTTCACCATCTTTCCACCTTTCAAAGGATGAATGTCCCTCTCCAAGGAATAACTTCTCCTAACAACATGCCAGAAGTATGAGAAATGAAGCTTTATTATTTCTGCCTCCAAGGAGCACTCTGGTTGAATATTCTCCAAGATATATCTGTTTGTTCTCTTGTCAAGTCCATAGATGTTCGATACTTTTCTCCAACATCATAGTTCACAGACATCAATAGAAGCATAGAAAATACTTAGTAATTGCTACCACTGAAGTCAGTATTGGTATAATAAGGAACTCTGGTGGTGTAGTCCTTAAGGAGTTGTGTTGCTAAACTAAAGACAGCACTTCTCTGCAGTTTGAATCTACCAGCTACTCCTCAGGAGAAAACTGGACAATATACTCCCACTCCCATGTGACTTATAGCTTCCAAAAACCCACTGGACTATGAGTGTGTTCTGATTATACAGCAATGAGAGAGAGGGAGGGAAGGAGGGAGGGAA
>NW_006399769.1:21227845-21274325 GCF_000299155.1 Elephantulus edwardii
GAAGAGGAAAGAGAAGAGAAGAGACAAAGAGGAAAGAGAGAGAAGAGAGAGAATGAGAGCTGGTATAGTGCTTTATGTGTTAGATTGCTATTTGAAAGGTTGATTGAATTAATCTAGTAATCATTTCTCAGTGAAAGATGAAGTAGCTTTGGAAACCTGATGGAGGGTTTCTATGAGTCAGAATTGACTTAGGGTCAGTGGAGAGTTGTTGCTATTTATTATTGTTAATTTTTCAATGTATTAAAAATATTTGCAATGTTAAGAATTGTCATGAACTTCAAATTGATTGTGACTCATAGTGACCCTAAATGACAGAATAAGATACTGAAATTAAGCCAAACCATGCTAATCAACTAATCTAAATTTAAGAAAAGAAATGCTTACGTTCCCCTCTTCCTTTCTCTAATAATAATCCACATAAATAATTCCAACTTTATAATAATCTTTAGAGATCAAGGCCAGTGCTAGTTCTACTTTTATATGGAGTGAGGTGCCTTGTCCAAGGACACAATACCCAGAAAAAGTAAAGGTTATGCTTACTGTGAGACCTGGAAAACATGTTCTTCCTCCACTATTTCATTGACAAAAGGTGGCTCCCTGCCAGTTTCCATGCAAGATTTCTTAAATTGTCATGGAGTCATGCATATTCTAGCAGAAGATGCTGATAATGGTTCTAAAGATGCATTCTTTTGTAACCTTCAGGCAATAATAGACTAGACACCAATGGCTGACATGAAACTCCCAAGAAGACATGGTGACAGAGCAATGTGTCAATAAAAGTGAAGTTTCAGATTTATTTTATGTCATGTAACACTTTATCATATGGAAGTAATGCTGAATAATGAAAGGGTAACACAGTGCATTTGGCTAGAAGTAACATTATGAAAATAAAAAAAAATAAAAGGGAACCAGTATATAAAGAAAATTGGAAAGGGAAAAAAGGTTCTAGACAATCATCAGAGCCTAAAATAACCAGTTACCTCAGCACACAGGGCTTTGATAGAAAGATGAGAAAGCAAAATTCCTGTCCTATTTTCTTGCAATAAACAAAACAAAACAACTCACTCATTGCCATTGATTTGGAACCTACTGAGAGACAACCTTCTAGTAGGTTCTCTGAGGCTGTAAATCACATGGAAGAATATTGGGCATCTTTCTCCCCTGGAGTCACAGATGGATTCAAACTGCCAGAGAGTCACCGCCTTTGAGTTAACAGTGAAACTTCCTACAGACTAGTTCACCAGAACTCCCCGAACAAAACAAAGCAACTATTATAGAGTTGATTTCTCACTATACAAGTTCCAAGAGGTTTTCAGGGATTGGTGGTTTTAGTAACAGGTGACCAAAACTTTCTTTGGAGCCACTTCTAAGGGGACCCATACTTCTAAACATTTTTCTAGTAGTTGACTTTGTTAGCCATTGCCACCATCCAGGGACTTGGAAAAGGGTGCTTCTTAAGGGAATACTCTGTGTGAATCCTTCATCATTAATTTTTATCTATTAACTGATTTTACCCTATAGATTCCTTTGAGGCATTTTCAATAATTGGTACCATTTAGTAGATGAGGAAACGGAGGCATTTGTGAGCCCTCAGAGCTAGCAAGCTAGTGACAGAACAAAAGTTCAAGAGCGCCTCATACTTTTAAATGATTTAATTTGTGACTCTGTTGAAATAAATTAATATCCTGAGGAGGATCTTTGTGTCTAAGACCTAGGGCCACGGAGTTCTGTTTTCTATTCCCCGGAGTGTTATCAAATGTCTTCACTTTTTTCTGAGACAGCCCTGGCCCATTATTGACGTTGAGACACCATCAAAAGTAGTGCCCTAGTGTGGAAGAGAAAGCATTTAGGCACCATACGTGCACAGATAAACATGTACATACTGGCTCAGAGAAAATCCACTTGAAAAGGCTACACTAAGGGAAAAGTGAGTAGAGGGTTAGGAAAAAGTGCAAGACCCTCAAGAAGGTGTGTTGATTCAGCGGCTGCCACAGCGACTTCATCACAGCAGAAACTGTAAGGATGGCACAGGACCAGCGGTGTTTGTTTGTTGTTGCTACAAGTCAGAACTAAATAACACAAAACTACAGCAGTGATTTCTTACATACGAACATGATGGGGGAGCTCGCTCTTCAGTAGGATTGCTAAGAAAGTAATACCTTTAAAGCCCAGGTACAGTACAGAGCAAAACAAAGCAAAACACAGAAACAAATAGAAAACAGCAGCCTCCTCGAGCAAGGCAGCATAATTAGATTTAGTAAAAACTACTCCAAAGAGGGCACTTTTATTGAGTTTACTCTGCCAAAGGCATAGCTAGGATAAAAGAGTGATTTCCTCAGAGAAAATCTGAGGTGAATCCCAATTCATTCAAATCTAGGCTGTTTTACACTCCATCCAGGGATCAGGACTCAGACTAAAATATTATAAATTAAGGATTTGGGATGGGGATGGTTTATTGCAGTATGTGCACAGCTTATTGTAGTGAATCTGAAGCCATTTTGCCAATGCCTATGTATTAGTCCTCAGAGAGGGCTCACATGTGAGGTTGGGGCTCAGTGAATGAGGGCATAGCAGCTATTACTTTAATAAACTGATGATAAAACTATCTCAAAAGAGGGAGTTAGTGCTTCTTCACTTTTGCCTGCTTTTTAAAAAAAAAAAACAAAAAAAACCCCAAACCAAACAAAACATATTATTGTTAGGTGGTGTCCAGTGGAATGCAACTTCCTGTTAATGATTTCCGGTGCTGTTGAGTTGACTCCTCATAGGAACCCAGGGTACAACACATGGAAACATTGTCCCTGCACCAGTGTTACTCTCTCCACTGTGCTTGTTCTCGTTGCAGTCACAATCTCACTGAGGCTTTTCATCTGCTTCGCTGACCTACCATCTTTCCGTGATGCCCTATGCCTACCCTTTCCACGTGCAAAACAACTATAAATACGCAAGCATGCCCCTGAGCTAAGCCAGAGCATCATCTTTTTTTACCCAGTCCATTGTTGCCAGACTAGAAGAGGAAAGAAGCTACAAGCTTCCTTACATAACTTGCCACAGTGTGTACAGCAACATTTCTGAGCAACACTGCTTAATTAGAGGTTTTGCGATGTGGTGGTACTAACGTGAAAAGTTTAGTCAGCTTCTGGTGAACCCATTCTTCTTGCCAAATAAATCAACAGTTCTATGGTCGGAGCAGGAAGCTTGAGTCTCTGAGGGATCCTTGAGAAGACAGACAGAAGGCGGGAAGCCTAGATATATTTATTTCTTCACATCCTTAGCACACAAAGAAATTAAGAAAACAATATACTCAGTGAGACTCAAAATACTGAATTTTTATTACAAAATTTGGAATCCTATTGTTAATACGCTGTTGTTGTTGTTAAGTGCCGTCGAGTCGCTTGTGACTCATAATGACCCTGTGTACAACAGACTTAAACTCTGCTCTATCCTGTGCCAATCGCACCGTCCCTGACACTCCCATCCTGATTATCCCAGTCACTGAATCAATCCACCTCATAGAGGGCCTTCCCTTCCTGCGCCTTCCCTCCACCCTCCCAAGCATGATGTCCCTCTCCAAGGTCCGGTCCCTCCTCACAACATGTCCAAAGTATGTTAGATATTGTTAATATAGCAGAATGAAATATTTTTATAGGACATATTGAGATGAAAAGGCATTTGCTTGGTGATAAACGTGCTAGAATCTAATTTTTTACAATTTCCAGGTAGGGAATTTCTTAGAAAGCTATACAAACCTGGCCAAGTAGAGTCATTTGTTTTTCACTATTCATGATTATGTTTTATTTCCCACCTAACTTTTCATTGCTAAAGTTGGCTCAAAGAGAAAAGTATTTTTGTGCGATTAATATGCACTATGGTCTAGTCTTAAGGATAGTTTAAGTAATTGCTGATATATTGGTTCAAAATCGTGAATTACTAACCTCCAGAGAGCTTTCTTTTATTTGCTCTGAACTATTTTCAAGTGTGTGACTTCTGCTACTACTTTCCTTAAAATATTGCATCAATTTTCCTTTTTTCAGGTAACCTTTGTGACAATTTTGTAGGAAACCAGGTGCAGAGTTTAGCTATGCAATTGTGGCAAATCAAATGCCTCCCTACAGTGACATGCCATTTTTTATCTCCTACCTCTTCTGCATCTCCAAAGGCATGTAATTCCCATCTGAACATGGGTCTGTGTTGGGCCCTAGATAAACAATTTAATGGAAACAAATCCTTCCCTCTAAGAACTTCCCTTCTATTTTTGAAGAAAAAAAAAATCTTCTAGCTCTAACAAACAACTCCTAATTCTCAATGGGTAAACACAACAGAGGCTCATTTCTTATTCATATCTCAATCCAGAAAGTTTGGTAAAGTCAGTGGTCCATATAATCATTTAGGGACCCAGGTCCCTCCCATGTAGTATTCCCTCATCCCACAGGAACTCAGAAGTTGCCATTGTAACTTCTTGTGCCAAAGAACCAGGAAAAGGTCAGTGTGGAAGAAACACACAGGACGTTTCAGAGGTCAGACCTGAGATTCAAGATCTCATTAACTCTAAGAGCCTAAACAGTGTGGAGCCAAAGAGGAAAAATTAAATGTATTATCAGAGACATAGCCTTACCTTAAACAACATGGTTAGTAAATATCATTGTTTCCTTTAATTCTTCCATATTTTATTTTATTATGGCAAAATTGGTGCTCAGACTAGTGGGGTCTTTTTTTCAATGTGTGTACTGTTTATATACAATGTGGCTTAGCTTAAAAAATAAACAATTGCTTCTGTACTCTCTTAATATTGAACTCTAGCTCTTTCTGAAAACAATATGGCAAATCCGGGATACGGTGAATTATCAAGTGCATTTACAGGCTGAATGATTGAAGCCAAAGATTTATTTGTCATAGTAAGTGATCAAGGGACCTAGAGAAATATATTATAGGCACCTGCCCCACGGAGGGTCTTTTCTCCTCTTAAATCTCCACCCAAATAGCTTAACATCAGGGGATTGCAAGTTCTTCAATACAGCTCCTTTCAGGATGTGGAGTTTTATTTCCCTCCTGTGGCCTATAGTTGGACTGAATGAGCTTAATGACTTGCTTCTATGGAATAGGTTTTGTAAAGGAAAAAAAAATAACTTTGCAATAAAGAATGCTAGCGTATACTGCCTAACCAAGTAAGCAAGTATAACAGAATCAATGGTAAGTCTCTCTGAAAACATGCAAACATGGGTACATCACTTCAATTCATAACTTCAGTCTTACGCAAAGACATCAGACATCAGATCCCAAGTGAAGGATATTCTGCAGACTGTCTGAACAGAGCTCTTCAGAAGCTTCAAGATGGTGTAAGATAAGGTACTATGGAAAGTACTTACAAATTGAAAGAAAGTAAAAATGTGAAAAATGCAGTGTGAAATTCTGAATTGGATCACAGAAACTGAAAAAGGATATTATTGTACAGAAAAAAATTGAGATACTCTATAGTATCACACTAGTCATTTTTTTTTGTAATATATCATAGATATGTAAGATGTTAACTTTTGTCAAGGATGGATGAAGAAAATACAGAAATTCTAGATATTGTCTTTTTCAGATTTTCTGCAAATCTTATATGATGCCAGTAAATAATAATTTATAAGAGAAGAAAGTATGAAAAAAATAAAAGAATTTACTAGAGGGTTCAAATAAAGTTAACCATGACAGAGAGAATTTGGAACATTGAAGAGACATTTTCAGTCATTATAATTTAACTATTCACTTTATAGAATAAGAAAATGATGATAAGAGTGAGAAAATAGTCACATATTTTAGAAGAAGAAAGCAGGAATCAAGGCAAACAATGAAACAAATAAAGTAAAAGCAGTTGCTGGTGAGTCAATTCTAACTGATAATGACCCTGTGCCATTTAGAACTTGGATGTTTTCACCTACGACACACGTAGGAAAGTAGCAAACCAGGAGGTTCAAAGCTTGAAAACATTTTACAATTGTTGTTATGTGCCATCGAGTCGCTTGTGACTCATAACAACCCTATGTGTAACAGCCTTAAACCCTGCTCTATGCTGTGCCAATCTCACTGTCTCCAAGACACCTAACCCCATTATCTCAGTCACTGAATCAATCCATTTTATCAAGGGTCTTTCTCTGCTGCACTGTCCCTCCACCCTCCCAAGCATGATATCCTTCTCTAAGAATGGGTTCTGTCTTGCAACATGTCCAAAGTATGTCAGACAAAGTTTCAGAATCCTGGCCTCCAACAAGCAGCCTGGTATCACCCTCTCTAGGATGAACACGTTTGCTCTCCTACCAGTCAATGATATATTCAATACTCTCCAGCACCACAGCTCAAAGGCATCAATTCTTATTTTATCCATAGTCATTGTCCAGCTTTCTGAAGCATAGCAAGTAATTGCAATGATTGTGGCCTGGCTCAGGTTCACTGTACTCTCCAGAGTGATATTGTTGCTCTTCAGTACTTTGGAGAGGTCTCTGACAGCTGACTTTCCCAATGCAATTCATCTCTTGATTTTCTGGCTGCTGGTACCAATAGAGTTGATTGTGGAGCCAAGCAAACTAAAGGTGTTAACAATCTCAATCTCTTCATCCTCTACCATGATGCTGCCAAACGGCCCAGGTGTGAGAATTTTTGTTTTCTTGATGTTGAGCTTCAATCCGTATTGGAGGCTGCAGTCCTCGACCTTCTGCAGCAAGCTCTTCAGGTCCTCCTCAGCTTCAGCGAGCAGGGTTGTGTCATCTGAAGAGAAAACAAAAAGCTTCAAATCTGGACCACTAAACAAGGCTGTCAAAGGTTTTTTTGGTAGCATCTCTCAAAAATCAAATGATGTACTGCATTGGAAAAATCTGCTGCAAAAGAAGTCTTTCAAAATGTTTAAAAAGAATTACAGCACTATGAGGACTACAGTATGCTGACACAAGTCATTATATTTTTAATCACTTTAGAAATTTGTGCAAGCTGGACGAAGAATATGGAAGACAGAAGAACTGGTGCATTTGAATTATTGATGAAGGATATTAAAAGTAAAAACAGCAACAAAACAGACCCCAAACTCTCACACTCACTGCCCTTGAGTTGATGCTGATTCATAGTGAAGCTTCTTTGAATTTCCAATGTTATAAATTTTACCAAGGGAAGAGTAACCATCTTTTCCCATCAGGACTTTTTTCTGGTAGATTCAAACTGCAGGGAATATGTGGCCTTTTAGTTATCAAAGAAATCAGATACTGTCAAAAGAGCAAACAAATCTATCCTGAAGAAGTGTAGCTATAATGGTTCTTGGAAGAGAAGATGACAAAAGTTTATCTCAGTTACTTATGGTGTGTTATCAGAAGGGGATAGTCCGTGGAGAAGGACATCATGCTTGGTAAAGTATAAGGTCAGCAAAGAAAAGAGTCCCTTAACCAGATGAATCAGCACAGTGGTTACAACAATGGGGCCAAATATAGCCACATTTCCGAGGATAGTGCAGGATCATGTAGTGTTTTATTCACTTATACATAGTTCTTATATGAGTAGGAACCAACTTGTTGGCATCAAGCAATCACATTTATACAGCATACACTGCAGATGACACAACTTTCCTGACAGTAAGTAGGAATTAAAACACTTGCTACAGATGATCTAAGACTGCATCTTTCAATATGTATCACATTTCAGCATCAAGAAGACAAAAATCTTCACCTCTGGTCTGATAAGCAACATCCTATTGAAGAAATAGAGCTTTTCAGAGTTTTAGATGGAGAAAAGATTAAAATTGATAATGACTTCATCTTTTTGGCTCCACAATCAACAGTGGTGGTACTAGCAGTCAAGAAATCACAAGATATATTGCATTGGGAGAGTCTGCTGTCATTGACCTCTGTAAAGTTACTGAGGGGTAATAGTTTAAAGATTTCATTTGAAGAGTAAGATATGCTTGATTAAAGCTATGGTCTTTTCATTCAATTGCTACCTGTTTGAGAATCGGACGGTGAATAAGAATTAAAGAAGAAAAAATAGTGCCTTTGAGCTGTGGTGTTGGATAAGAGTACTGAACATTCCTTAGACTGCCAAAAGAACAAACAGATGTGCTTTGAAGAAGGTACATAGAGTGTTCCTTAGAGGCAAAGATGGCAAATCTCCGTCCCACACACTTTGAGCATGTTGGTACAAGGGGATATTCCTTGGAAATGGATATCATGCTAGGAAAGGTGGAAGGTCAGAGAAAGAGAAGAAGATCCTCAACAAGACAGAGAGACACAGCGACTAGCAATGGTCTCAACTATGTCAAAGATGGTGAGGATGACACAGGATAGGATCAGATAGTATAGGATTTAGTTCATAGAGTTGCTTTGAGTCATACTAGATTGCACCTGACAACAACAAAGGACAATGCAAATAGTTCTGATAATTTGTTAACTCTTTATCCTTCTTCTTTATATCACTGACTCCAGAGCAACTACCTCACAAGGCACAATTTACTACTTACAGCTTCAAGATGAGTAGAATAAGATTCAGATAAATAGCCTTGCCAGGGTTTCATGGTCAGTAAATGGCTAAGTCTGTACTGAAATATTTATGTGTACAAAACCACAGCTAAAGCCCTTTCCATTGTAGTATGTTGAGTCCTTCATTGAAAAGAGAAGTAGAGGAGTGTTAGGAAAGATTAGAGAAGGAACATTTAGAAGCAGCCAGCTGGGTGGGTGGCAAGGGTTTCTTTCTTCCTTTTCTTTCTTTTTTTTTTTTTAGATTTTAATGAAAGTTTATAGAGAATTTGGATTTCTATTCATTCATTGTTGCATATTTTCCTCCCTGCCCTTCCACCCTGCCCAGTTCACTTTTTCCTATGGAGAAAAAAAAATATTCTATTGTTTTACAGTCCCCCACCTCCAGTCCACTTTTCAGTGCAGCTCTTATTCTAGACTCTTGTAATCCCAATAATACTTAATTAGATATTCCTTTTATACAGTTCTCTCTCATCTGTTTCAATGCCATGTACATTATTTATCCCCTCTTTTCTTAGTTTCCCCCCAAGCTCCATGTCAGGCTTATTTTATAACAGTGGAATTATGCAGTATTTATCTTTTTTGTGACTGAAATATTTCACTCAGCATAATATTCTCTGTGGTCTCTCATTTTATATACTATTTCACGAGTTCTTTGTATTTCATTTCTGCATAGTATTCTATTGTATGAAAATACCACAGCTTCTCTATCCATCTGTTTGTTGATGGGCACTTGGTGCATTTCTAAAACTTTTAAAATATTCCTTAGGCCAGTAAAATTGTAACTGATGCCTTTAAAACTCTGAAAAGCTTTAATTCTTCAATGAATGAGTGAATTTGAGGCTAAGTGGCTCATTGTCTTTAGTTTTGGAAGCTCTCCTTTGAGAAAAGATTCATATGATTTCTCTCTTCAGTAACTTATAGTATGATCAAAATATTGGACTAAATGATATACTAAAATAATCTGATGAAACAATAATACTCTGTTTGACATAACGCTGAATCTTCATAATAGTTATATTGGCCAGGACTACACCCTTGTTCTGTGCCTGGTGCTGTTATATATTACACTATTTTTATTCTACACTGTAACTCTAGACATAAAATATTGTTTCCTTTTCACAAAAGAGCATGCCAAGTCTCCTTTACTCTTTTTCTCAGACCTTTGATACATGTCAACTATAAAATGAATCAAGTGTATATGAATAAGCATGTCAAATGTATGTAAGAAAGGAAGCACGTAAGAAAGATGGTTATGTTAAGGAGCATTTCTAAAAGTGACAAGAAGTTGAGAAGGTTCCTTCCATTAAGATTCACAGTTTCAGAAATCTAATGGAGGGTTGCTGTGAATCGGAATGGGCTCAGCGACAGGGTTAGAGGCACAACATGTCTCTTCGAACAAATTTCTAACACCATTCTTTGTACACAGTCACTTCTAAGTACTGCTGAGTAATGAAATTTCTAGTAAGCAATGAACTATTTAAAATAACCTATTTAGTTGGTGGGTAGTTTGTCTCTAGAGTAGAAAAAAAAGAAGGCGCTAAAGCCTAAAATAAAATAGTTATCCATAACTAGACTCTGAATTATGGTGGCCCCATGATGGAGTCAAGCTATGCTCCATAGTATTTTCAATGGCTTAGTAATTTGGGAACAGACCCCAATGTCTTCCTTCCAAGATTCCTCTCGATGGACTCATCTTGTTAGCAATTGAGCTTGTTAACCATTTGCAACATTCAGGATCTCTAAAGCATTTGCTGAGTAACATTTGAGCAGTAAAGTTAATGGATTAAAATATAGCCTATAGAATTCTATAACTTTCTATATGTCTTCGACTTTTGATGTTAGAGGCTATGGAAGCTTCTTTCTCTTAGTGTATCTATGGGTGTCTTTCTATTCCTCTTCCCCATGGTGGGCCCAGTGATATGCAGCGTTCAGAGAGTGAAGCTGAGAAAACATCCCTTCCTCTTCCCCTTCCCGAGGGTCCTAGAAATTCTCAGATGGATCCAGGTTTTCGCTTCTACAACAATTAGTTTTGCCCAGTGACACTACATCTTCCTTTTTCTTGCCAACCATAACTCTATCAGACACCAGTAAAACTGAATGAAATTTGCAACCAACCTCTAAACTCTTCCATCAAGGCAATGTTGTCAAAAGAAGCCCTTGACTCAGAATTTTTATTATTTAATATTTATCTATGGGATACACAACTGTTAGTGTATCAGTTGAGTTTCCCAAAGAACTATTTTTATCATTATTATTTTGAATGATGTTCTTTATACTCATCTGAATATCACTGTCCACTAGTGTAGCGTGGGGAATTTATAAAGGAAGCTTCTTCAAGTACCTCAAACATAGCAAGATTGTTAGGACTGTGCAGGATCAGGCAGTGTTTTATTCTATTGTACAGAGGGTTATTAAGAATAGGAGCCAACTCAACAGCACCTAAAAATAAAAAAAATAAAATCCTAAACTTCCAGACTTCAGATAACAACAACAACTTATTCACTAGTAAAATCTACTAATTCTTAACCTCATCTGGGAGCAAAACCTGACTAGAACAAAGGAAAATGTAATTGTTGTCTTGTTTCCACTTACAGTGAATAGCTAGATACAGTGCATAAAAATTCATATTAATCATCTTTGTAATCACTGGTGATGTTTGGTAACCTTGAGTATAGTTACCATCTTGTTGTTGTTGTTACTATTGTTGTTATGCGCTGTCAAGTCACCTGTGCCTCATAGCGACACTATGTACAACAGCCATAAACTCTACCCTATCCTGCGCCAATCTTATTGTCTACTAGTGTCTGCTTACATCTGTTCCTCATCCTTTGTGTTTCCATACATGACGGCTCATCCTCAGTTGCCATATCTGCTAGCCTAAGTGTGCTCTATTGTACATAGGGGTTTTGAAGGCTAATTATTTCAGAAGTGATGGCTGAGCCTTCTTCATAGTCTGTCTTAATTTGAATGCTCAAATTTAAAACATTATCTGACAGACAAGCATTTTATGGAAAAGATCAGATTGTTGTTAAGTGCCGTTGAGTTGTAGGTGACTCAGAGTGACCCTATGAACAAAAGACCTGAACACTTATATAACTTTCATCCTTTCTCCAGGTTCATAGGGTTTCTGGAGGCAAGCTATTTCAGAATTAGACACCACTCCTGCTTCCAATCTTGTTTTACCTTTCTAAAATCTGGGAAAGTATGGATTCAGATCTCATATCATAAGGGTTTCAAAGAAGAAACTGTGGACCCAATTGTTTATGATCAAAATGAAGCAAAAATTAAAAACATGACATTATAACAAACAAACAACACCACAATATAATTTACTACATGTAATTAGCAAAATAAGGAAAAAGATTGGCCATACACTTCCAGAATAACAGATCTTTGAAAACACTATGTACAGTAGAGCACACTTGATGTACACTAGCAGATATGGCAACTGAGGCTGAGCCCTCAAATACATAAACACAAAGGAAGAGGAGTAGTTATAAGCAGATGCTAGTTATTGGAACATGGAATGTGAGAAGCACAATTGCAGGAAAATTGGACGTTTTTAAGGAAAAAAAATGCAATGCATAAATACTGGCATACTAGGTACCGGTGAAATGAACGGGTTGGCATGGGACATTTTGAATTGGACAATCATTTGATCTACTATTCCGGGGATAAAAAGGTGAGGAAAACTAGGGTGGCTTTCATAGCTAAAACTGTCATTTTTAGATATATCTTGAAAGACAGTGTTGTGAGTCACAGGATTAATAGCCATATGCTAACAAGGAAGTTAAGTGGATGCCACTAGCATTCAAATATATGCACCAACAAGCAGAGCCAAAGAGGAGGAAATAGATTATTTCTACCAACTTTTGCAATCAGAAATAAATAAAAAATGCAATCAAGATGCAGAAATAATAATGAGTGACTAGAATGCAAAAGTTGGGAACAGGGAAAAAGAATCAGTAGTCAAAAAGCATAGAGTTGGTGACAGAAATGAGACTGTAGATAGAATAATGGGATTCTATGCAGTCAATGATTTATTTGCTGCAAGTACCTTTTATAAGAGACATAACTGCAGACCATACACATGGATTTCACCTACTGGTAGGCATAGGAATCAGATCAATTGCATCTGTGGAAAGAATACTTGGAGAAGCTCAATATCAGCTATGAAAATTATGGAATAGATCATTAACTACTCATATGCAAGTTAAAATTAAAGATAACAAAGATTAAATCAACCTACATGAACACAAATTTGACCTTGAACCTATTCCACCTGAATTTCAAAACCATCTCAGCAACAGATTTGAGGCCTTGAATACTAATAAATGAAACTGTGGGAGGACAACAAGGATGTCATCCATGAAGACTGCAAAAGGTCATCACAAAGACACAGGAGGAAGAAAAGATCAAGATAGATGTCAGAAGAGACTCTGAATATTGCCCTAGAGTTCTAAGTAGCCAAAGCAAAGAGAAGAAATAAGAAAAGTTAAGGACCTAACCAGAGGATTTCAAAAGGACAGCTCAGGAAGACAAAACAAAGAGCTGGAGGTGAAGAAAAAGGCCCAAATTATCTAGGCATTTCTTAAGCTGAAGGAACTGAAGAACAAATTCAAACCTTGAATTGTAATTCTTAAGGATATTGGTAGCAGAATATTAAATGATTTAAGAAACATTAAAAGAAGATGAAAAGATTATACAGTCTCCCAACCAAAAAGAATTGGCTGACATAGAATAATTTAATGAAACAATACATGATCAAGAGGCAATGATGACGAATGAGGAAGTTCAGGCTGCTCTGAAGGAATCGGCAAAATATAAAGGCCTAGGAGTTGATGGAATGGCAATTGACTTATTTCAACAAACAGATGTTGCCCTGGATGTGCTCACAGGATTATCCCAAGAAATCTGTAGGACAATTGGCCAACTGACTGGAAGAGATTAATATTTTTTCCTATCCCCAAAAAAGGTGATGCAACAGAGTGTGGAAATTATTGAACAATATCACATACAAGGAAAATCCTGCTGAATATTATCCAAAAATGACTGGTACAGTACATTAATAAAGAACTATCAGAATGACAAGCTGGTTTTAGAAGCAGCTGTGACAGTAAAAAAATTATTGCCAATGTCAGATGGGTCTTGGCTGAAAGTAAAGAGTACCAGGGGAATGTCTGTGCTTTATGGACTATGCAAAGACATGTGATTGTGTTTATCACAACATCATGTTTGAAAGGGCGAAGGGACAGAGCAGAAGAAGGAAACCATTAATGGGATGTATTGACACGGTATCTGGGGTTATGGGATTAGGTGTGTCAGAGTCAATGAGACTGGTTCAGGATTAAGGGAGGGTTCAGAGCTATTGTACACAGGGTCGGTATGAGTTGCAGGTGACTCGATGGCACATAACAACAACAATTAGCCAACACGTATTCAACTCCTATTAAATACCAATTGCTGGACTAATAGTGAGACATAAAATGGACACAGTTTTTCCCTTCTTTAAGAACAAGAGCAAAATAAGCTAAGAAGTTACACATCAATCCCAGTTTATACCTACTACAGAAAAGGAAATGATTAACTATAGAAGCTAGTATTTGAAGGCTGACAGAATTTCTCCTGAGTTGAAAATAATTGAGGGATTCTACTGATAGATGCAAAAGGGATAAGATATGTGGGGGTGTAGTGGGAGCACACGTTATAAACAAGAAACTTTAAAGAGCTTCTGGTCATGGAAGGGACAAGGACCAGCCCTGAAGATGGAGATTGGAAGAGATTGCTGAAGGGTTTAGTAACGAAGAGATTGTGATGAATCAGTAAAAATTAGCTAAGTACTCAACACTATGTGGAATACAGAAATTTTTGGACCAACTTCCTGTCCTTAAAGTATTTATGATCAATGAGAAGAGAGAAGAGAATCCGATATACGCAATAAGAACACAGTCAAGAAGTCATTGATGTGCAGTCAGACTTTAAAGAAGGTACAGAAACTAATTAACTCAGAATAGTCAAATACTTGAAGAAAAGCTTGGAGGATTGAATGGTGTAGGTTGGTAGGTCTGAAAGAGTCAGGACCTGTGCTGCCCCTAGAGGCATTTGAACTGCATCTGACTCATATGCAAGTTCAAGCTCAAGTTGAGGAAAATGAAATCAAGTCCATGGGAACCAAGGTTTGACCTTAAGTCTGTCCCACTCGAATTTTAAAACCATCTCAGGAACAGATTTGAGGCCTTGAGCAACAATGAGCGTAGACCAAATGAGCTCTGGGAGGATATCAAGAAAATCGTCCATGAAGAATGCAAAAGATCATTACAAAGGCTGAAAAAGAAGAAAAGACCAAGATGGATGTCAGATGAGACTCTGAGTATTGCATTAGAGCACCAAGAAGCCAAAGCTAAAGGAAGAAACCAAGAAATCAAAGAGCTGAACAGAAAATTTCTGAACACAGCTCCGGATGACAAAGCAAGATACTATAATGAAATGTGCAGAAAGCTGGAGTTAGAAAATCAAAAGGGCTGAACTCGCTCAGTGTTTCTTAAGCTGAAGGAATTGAAAAACAAATTCAAGCCAAGGGTGGCAATACATCAGGATACTTTGGGTGGAATATTAAATAATCCAGGAAGTATCAAAAGAAGATGGAATGAGTATACAGAGTCACTGTATCAGAAGGAATTGGCTGACACAGAGGAATTTAATGAAATAACATATGAGCAAGAGCCTATTGTGATGAAGAAGGAAGTTCAAGTTACTCTGAAGGAATTGGCAAAAAAACAAGGCTCCCGGAATTGACAGCATACCAACTGATTTATTTCAACAAACAGACGCTGCCCTGGATGTGCTCACTAAGTTGTGCCAAGAAATCTGGAGGACAGCGAGCTGGCCAGCTGACTGGAAGACATCGATATTTGTTCCCATTCCAAAGAAAGGTGACCCAACAAAGTGTGGAAATTATTAAACAATATCATTGATATCACATACAAGCAAGATTCTGCTGAAAATTATCCAAAAATATTTGGAACAATATGTTAACAGAGAACTGCCAGATGTGCAGGCTGCATTTAGGAGAGGTTGTGATACTCGGGATATTATAGCTAATGTTAGATCGATCTTGGCAGAAAGCAGAGAAAGCCAGAAGAATGTGTATCTGTGCTTCATTGACTATGCAAAGGCTTTTGACTGTGTGGATCACAACAAGCTATGGCTGACTCTGAGAAGAATGGAAATCCAAGAACATTTGATTGTGCTAATATGAAACCTATACTTGGACCAAGAGATAGTAGTCAGGACGGAACAAGGAGACATCATTACATGGTTTAAAATCAAGAAGGGGGTCTGTCACGAATCACGAATATATTTTTTTCTTCATATCTTTTCAATCTGTATGCAGAACAGATCATCCGAGACGCTGGGCTGTACGAAGGGAATGTGGCATCAGGATTGGTGGAAGAATCATCAACAACCTGCGCGACGTGGATGACACAACACTGCTTGATGAAACTGAGGAGGACCTGAAACGCTTGCTGCAGAATGTCAAGGACTGCAGTCTTCAATATGAATTGAATGTCAACATCAAGAAAACAAAGATTCTCACCACTGGGCAGATTGGAAGCATCATGACAAATGGTAAAGAGATTGAGATTGTTGACAGCTTTAGTTTGCTTGGCTGCACAATCAGCACTATTGGTACCAAGAGCCAGGAAATTAAAACGCAAATTAAATTGGGAAAGTCTCCTGTCAGAGACCTCTCCAAGGTACTGAAGAGCAATGATGTCAGTCTGGAGGCTAAGATGTGCCTGATTCAGGTCATGGTCTTTGCAATTACTTGCTATACATCAGAAAGCTGGACAATGACTAGAGGTGATAGAAGGAGAGTTGATGTCTTTGAGCTGTGGTGCTGCAGAAGAGTATTGAACATACTATGGGCTGCTAGAGGAACAAACAGGTTTGTCCTAGAGAGGGTGAGACCAAACTGCTCCTTGGAGAGCAGCTTAGTCTGACATACTTTGGACATGTTGCAATATAGGTCCAGTCCTTAGAGAGGAACGTCATGCTTGGGAGGGTGGAGGGACAGTGCAATAGAGGAAGACCCTTGATGAGGTGGATTAAGAGACTGGAGTAATAGGGGTAGGTGTTTCAAAGACAGTAAGATTAGCACAGGATAGAGAAGGGTTTAGGGCTGTTGTACATAGAGTCGCTATGAGCGACAGGCAACTTGATGGCATATAACAACAACAACAACAACAACAACAGCAATGACAATTAAGAGGAGGGAACTCTTGTATTTTAGTGGCAAGGAATTGTGCTGCCAACCCAAAGGCCTACAGTTCAAATCCACCAGCTGCTCCATGAGAGATGGATGAGCAGTCTCCTTTTATGTGATTTACGGCCTCTGACAAGCCACTGGAGGGTCATATGGGAGTTGGTTCCAACACATAAGGCACTCAAAAACAACAATAACAATAATGAAGAGAGAGGATTTTTTAATATCTCCTTTGTTCGACCAGACATAGGGAACTCTGGTTGCTTAGAGTAAAGGTTGTTGTGCTGTTATACACTAGTAGCTTTTCAGGAGAAAGATGGGCACTCAACTCCCGCACAGGATGTCCAACTCAGGTATGAGACAGGTCTTATGAAAATATTATGAATTCCAACACCAAACTTCAAAGGCATTGATTCTTCATCATCCTTATTCATTGTCCAAATCTGTAGGAAACTTTGCTGTCTAGAACCTCTTCAAAACTCTGAAGAGTAAGGATGTCAGTTTAAAGTTGAAGTTGTGGCTGGTCTAAGCCCTGGTATTTTTATTTGCTTCCTTCCTGTGCACCAGTTCAGTATAGTGGTGTCTTTTTCCTTTAAGATTCTGGAGTCCTTCACCTCCATTGCCCATCTATTATGAAGAGACTCAGAGTTTATTTTTATTTTACCTGCTCCTGATAGTTTTCTAGTGATCTCTGGTGGAATAGTCTGTAGGGGTTGCACTGATGTTCCAAATGCTGATATTCTCTAGCAATTCTAACCCACTAGCAGCTCTGAGGGAGAAAGATGAATAATCCATTCTCATGTGATTTACAGCCTTGGAAATCCAATGGAGGATCAACTGTGAATTGGGTCCAACTTGATGGTGAGGAGTGAGAGCTGTAGGCTCTTGTCTGCGCATGTCTTTTGTTTACTGCCCTCTTTCAGAGTCTGACAGTCCTTGGGTTGTGAAAACAGTTAAGCACAGAGCTACTAACTGAAATGTTGGAGCTTTTAGGCCACAAAGACCTGACATTCCACTTCTGAATAAGTTAGCTATTGAAAATAGGGTAGTTCTGCTCTGATACAGGCTGTGTGTGTGTGTGTGTGTGTGTGACTCACTGGAATTGACTTGATGACAATTTGATTTTATTCCAGATCCTTTCAGTTTCTTCTCTTGACAACAATTATTGAATCTCATTATGTTACTTTCAGACTCTCCAGATTACTTGTCAGATAAGTTTGGCCCAGGACTCCCTTTCTCAACATGCCTGTCCACTCTGTGCAGCCGTTCTACGCTGCACACAAGATGTAGCCAAGAACCAGAACCAACTTGCTGATGACAGTTGACTGTAATAAAAGCAACATAGAACTAATATTTTAGACTGGGACTGTGAATTGAACATATTTTTAGGCCTCCCTTGCTAAAATGTCTCAGAGTCAAGATTGATAAAAATAAATAACGTCATAACCATGTAAAACAAGGTTTATAACCTGGTGGCCTGCCAGCCCAAATGGATCCAGGAATGTTTTGGCCAGCACTGGCTTTTGTAAACATCTAAAAGAGGGCACATGACGTGGAGGTCTTAAAGGTGTCCACCAATCCAGAAGAACCTAGTCAAAGAAGTAGACCCAGCTGATGAGTGCCACCTCACAGCAGACAAAGTGCAGGTGTAGCAACAGGCAGAGTGAGGGGATGAGGTCAGCTGGGCCATGTTTTCTTTGGCCTGTAAGTTTCACGCTTTCACTTCACTTCTTTTAAGGTAGTCACGCTTGCCATGCTGTCCGACACCTGCAGTCACACGGCGATCTCTTTCACCTGCATGTAGGCCTGGTCTAGTGGGAAAAATAAATGTGCACTTAGAAGTCTAATTAAAACACACACTGTCAGCAACACCATGCTGAAAGCCCCATTAAGCATCTTCTGAATGCCTAGGAGTGCCCTGGCCCCTGTTTGGAGTGACACATTTTGGCTCTGTTGGTGACAATTAGGATCAGACCCAGGACACTAGAGAATATGTGCTGCATCCCATATGGCTTAGTTTGTAGGTGGATTGTTCCCAGGTGGCTGAAACTCAATGAAAAAGCTCTAGGTAGGAATTAGATAAAAATGGTGGAGAATGCAAATTAACGCACTATGGATGGGCCTTCTCCATGTATGGCCGCATTATGGATTGAATTCAACTGTCAGATGGTTATGTATTATTCATGATTGAATTCAGGGTAAAGATACCAGATGGCAAAGGCTTATTCATGGTCAGATCATAGTTGTTATATTAATTATAAATCTACATGAGAATCAGATAATAATAATCTAGACTGCTCTCAAAAGGATACTCTGTGGATCATCTGAGCAAAAGTATTTTAAAATTAAGGTGCATAGGTTATTAGGCGACACTAAACCTTTTATGTTGCCATAAGTTATTTCTCAAAAGATGCTCTGGTAACATAAAAATGTTTCATATTTCACTAACCTGTGGGCTTGCTATTAATATCTTGTATAGATGGTGGTAACAGTGCCTTTTTAAAAAAAAGTCATTGCAGATGATACACATTAAACAGAATGCCATAGGATCAACAGACCTCTGCTCAGCAATAAAAATGTTTTCTGTCTGCATCACTGCAACTCATCAAGTTCTAAATGACTCTCTGAACCCAGGTTCTATCTAAATGTCACGGGCATCGCTGTGTGCTGGCTATCTTCTGAAGTCCCTGCATTGTGCTCTGTGGGGATGTAATGGCTACAGCAGTGAGTTTCCTTGTCTGCTGTAGCCTAGCTTGTTTACTTATGAGAAGCATCAACAAGTGACCACAGAGGGAATAGTGAATGTTTATTCCCTTGGGTCTCTCTGCAGGGTTTTATCTGGTTGGGTGTCTTCTACCACCAAGGCCTCAGCTCCTGTGTTAGGCTGGTTGGCGGGGCTATAGAAATCTCATGGATGATTATGGCTTTCTGTTGTTCCTGGGTCTGGGATTCGACAACATCCTACGTGGTTTCGCTACACCCCGCCTACAGCTTTGTAAATAGTCCTTTTATGAAATTCCTCTCAAATACTCACTTTGATTGTGCCATCTGTTTCCTGCTGGGAACTAGACTCAAACACACCCCGAGCACCGAATCATAGACTCACAGAAGATGTTGACTGCAATGTCTTTTAGTAATGATCTATTCCAACACTGTCTGTCAGTTTGTTATACTGGGGTGGGCAGCATGCTGCTTGGGAATCTCAGACAAGAAAAGGATCACCTCTGGTGAATAGGTTTCAGAAGAGCATATAGGCTGAGACAAACGAAGAAGGACCTGGAAATCTATTTCTTAAAGCTAGCCAGTGAAAACCCTATAGAAAGCAATAAAGCATTGCCCAGTATAGTGTAGGATGAAGGGCCTTACCTCCTACTCCAAGTTCAAAGGCACTCAAGAGACTCCTCAAAGCCAAGTCAGCCTTAATGGTGTGAGTGGATCAAAGCCTTTAGGACCTTCATTTGCCAATTAAAAAAGAGAAGTAACAGGAATTAGTAATTGGATCAATCTGGAATACTTTGCTTTGTTATAGGTAAGGTTGTCCCATGAGTTAGAGTCAGCATATCAACAACTAATAACAGCAACAATGATCACTCTCAGTTCAGTAAATATCATTTTATATGTAAGAAACTGAGGCAGTAGGTGCCTGAAATTACTAGCTCTTTTATGACAGACTAGAGGCCAGAACCTATTTCTTCTCTAACTGAAGAAACTCATTGCTGATAACTCAGAGCTGTGCATTCATTGGATTTCTGAGGCTGCAAATCTCGTGGGAGGAACATGCCCATCTTTCTCCCTTAGAACTGCTGGTGGATTTCAATCAACAGAGAAGCTTGGCCATTGAGTTAAACTTCCTTACAGACTGGGCCACTAGAGCTCGTGTTGTGGTTGTGAGATGTTGAGTTGGAACCGACCCATAGCTGACCTTCCAGTGGGTTTTCAGAGGCAGCTCATCATACAAGAGGAGATTTGCCTATCCTCGGTCTCATTAACCTGCTTTTCACTACAGAACCCTTCATAAAAGAACTTGCATAACTATGAGACATGCTTGCTGAGCATGTCTATCATGTCCATTTTACCCTGGGGAGCTGGGCAATGGGGAGATTTTTCTAAATTTAGCAGTTTCTACCTGGAATATTATTGGCAGCTTCAGGAAGGGACTCAATAAAGATAGCTGTGGCATTCAAAATCCTGACGTCCAGACAATATTTTCAAAGATCACTCCCAATATTGCACCCCAGTTAGTATGGTTGACAAAAGAGAATATGTAGGAAGTAGAATCTTTAGCTTTTAGTAAAAAAGCTTTCTCTGCTGACAGGAAGGGGGTTGGGCAGGGGAATTGTAATTAAGTGATGCAGGTGTCATTATAGAGGCAAAAGGGAAGAGAGACAAGGATTAAATAATGACCGTGAATTGAATACCTGACTGCCAAGAAGTGCATGAAGGGTTTTGCATTTATATTGTATATAGCCCTAACCATAACCCTCATTTTACAGACGAGCAAATTTAAAAAGCAAAAGGAATTTATAGCAGCATTGAGTGGAAAAGAGGACAGCCCTAGAGAAACCTGGAGTCTAATCACATGAAAGCATACAAACAGTGCCAACAAAGATGATACGAGGTTTATTACTGCTAGTGTCTGAGTCAGATGCTGCGGATGAACAGAAAAGGATTAGCAAAAAGCAAGACCCATCCGATTGAAAGACCTAGTTACTGTCTCTACAGATCCTCTGGCCTGTGAAATTGTGCGTATTGGAAAGCAAATAGATGAGTAGAATATTCTTGAGAAGCATTATGATCTGAAGGGGCAGGATGCCAAGGGGACACAGAGAAGGGACAAGCAACTCAGGCAAGGAGGGAGGGTAGTAAAGGAGGAAGAGACACCTGAAATAAGAACAAAAAGAGAAATAGAACTTGTTGGGCAGAGAGAAGGGGAAGCACACTTTGGGCAGAGTAACTACCATGAGAAAGGAAAGACCTGAAGCCAAGAGAACTGACTGACTGGAGATGCTCAAATAAATTCATTGAAGCTGTTCTTACAGATTAGAATGAAATGGAAGAGGGAGTGTTTGGACAGATATTCAGTCATTTTGTGGTGAGCTGACTGTAACTCATGTGAAAGAATTTGGAGTTTCCCCCTCCCCTCCCCAATTTATTAGAGAGCTCTGGTAGTTTAATGTTAAGGAACTGTGCTGCCGACTCAAAGGCAGGTAGTTCAAATCTGCCAGTTGCTCTGCAGGGGAATGATGGGCAATCTCTTTCTGTGTGAATTATAGGCTCTGAAAATCTGCTGGAGGGTCAGCTATGGGTCATTTTTAACTTGACAGTGCATATAGCAACCGCAAAGATATTGGAGAGTCACTGGCAGTTTGGATTAGGGAAGCGACTTGACCAGATATCAGGTCACTGATCCATGCACAGAAGCTATGCCCTGGTTTTGTTGATCAAATGGGGACTATGCTCCATTCGAGTAGGTTTGTAAGGCCTGTGTATGCAGCCAGCACACAGGTAACCACACGGACCCATAGGTGTTAATTATCCTTGACTGAGAACCAGATCTCTCCAGGAATTCCAGTTGTTCTGTGTCACCGACACTGCTTCATTGTATTTGTCAGGTGGTTTTGCCTTCTTTGTCTACCTCCACTAAATTATAATTTATATGTTCATCTTGCTATCTGTAGAGTTTTGTTCATTTTTAAAAGGAAAAACCGATATGGTGTTCAACAGAGCTGTTCAAGTGTTCTCATGGTGTGATATTATAAATATAAATAAAATATTTCCTTTTAAATAAATCTCTGTATTTAATTTTCTTTTTGTTTTTCCACCCAGTAAACTCCATTCATGAACTTGGAAAATTACTTGGAATATTTAGCACCTTTGGTGGTTGTAGAAGACTAGACTTTGAATTTAGACCAGACCAGTAAGACTAAGCTGAACTTTGGAGCCATTATGGGAGAGCTATTTCAGGACAGGAATGAATCAGATAAGTTACCTCTTTATAAAATGTGAATGCATACAAGGTCCATACTTCAATTATTTCATTCTGTATGTTGGATTGTGCTCATTGGAAATCTATTCTTGGGCCAGGAGGAAGTCATCAGAACAGAGCAAGGAAACACTGCATGGTTCAAAATCAGGAAAGGAGTGTGTTAGTGATGCATCCCATACCTTTTCAAATTATATGTAGAATAGATAATTTAGGAGGTTGCACTTGATGAAGAAGAATGTGTCATTAGGATTGGAGGAAGATTCATCAACAAAACTGCATTATGCAGATGACACAACCTTGCTCTCTGAACTGAGGAGAACCTGAAGCATTTGTTTTAGAAGGTCAAGGACCGTAGTGTTCAATATGAATTGAAGTTCAGCATCAAGAAAACAAAGATTCTCACCAAGGAGCCAATGGGCAGCATCTTGATATATGTAGAAGAGTTTTAGATTGTTAATAATTTCAGCTTGCTTGGTTCCACAATCAACACTGTTGGCACCAGCAGTCAGGATGATATTGAAAGAAAAATTTCACTAGGAAAATCTGTTTTCAGGGACTTCTCCAGAGGTCTAAAGAGCAACAATGTCAGTCTAGAGACCAAGGTATGCTGGATCCAAGCCATTGTCTTTGAAATTACCTGTTATGCATCAGAAAGCTGGTCAATGACCAAAAAGGAGAGAATAATAATTGATTCCTTTGAGTTGTGGTGCTGGAGAAGAGAACTAACAGTCTGTCCTGGAGAGGGTGGAGCCAATCTTTTCCTTGGAAGCAAGGATTTTGAAGCTCGGCCTCACATACTGTGGGCATGTTGCCAAGAGGGATCAGTCCTTGGGGAAGGACATAATGTTTAGAAGGTTGGAGGGACAGTGCAAGAGAGGAAGACCCCAGACGAGAGAGATTGACATAGTAAGTAGGGTAATAAGAGTAGGTGTGTCAGACAGTGGCCCAGGATAGAGCAGGGAGCAGGGTTCAGAGCTATTGTGCATAGGGTTGTTATGAGACATGGTCAACTTAACAGTACATAACAATATTATGTCAGTGTTAGATTATTTAGAGGAGTTAATCAGAATATAATTACTTAATTAAAGAATAAAGTTTTTGGCAATGCTTTATAATGGAAACAAAACATTCATGAAATTCTACTTGCCTTTTTACATGTGCATTTTCTCCCTCCCTTTCTTCTCCTCTAAATTTCTGTTCCATTCTATTATCAAAAACGTTGATTTCAAGCCACTATTTTTATTTCAGTTCTCGCTAACAATTGGTTTATGACCTATACTTTGGAAAAACTCTTATAGAGGACTTAACAAAAATATCCAGCTATGGCAAAGAGCCTAATGGCTCCTGAGCTCTGCAATGTCTAAGCACTGTTTGATTTCTTGGAGTGTCTGACGAACTGGTGAAGATTTGCCCAGAGGACTCTTGATTCATTGGAAAGGTGGCAGTTTCATTTTTTAAAAATAGTAATACTAAACTTTGTATGACTATGAAAGAATGAACTTTTGAATCTCACTGCCTTAAAGAGCACACTCAGTAGCGCTTGCTCACTGGGTAATGGGCTCTTCTCATAAAGAATCAATTTCAGCTCTGGCTCAATCTCTAATCAGAGGGTTATTCCTCCGACAGAAACAAATGGCAGTATGGACAGACTGCTGATCACTAACTCTGAAATAGCTGAGTAGAACTTAAAATACTGAGTTCAAAGAGAAGAAGCTACAGGGCCAGGCATATTGAAAAAAAAGGCATTTTTGAAGTAACTAGAAACATGTATTTTTCCATTTGTTAAAGAAAGAAGTTCCATCCAGCATTATTGCCGATTCTTAGTTCTGAAAATAAGTCATTGAACAGAGACTCTAGAATTTTTTATGTGCCATGATGGAAAAAAAAAAACAACCAAAAACAAAACCCATAAAACTTTTCCAACCCGTTAGTGAGGAATAAAATTATGTAAATGGTGGAATTTTGAGAGGAAGATTGGCACCGTTAATGTAAAAAGATAAACCTAGATGGAGTAGGCTGGGATGAAGTCATCTTTTAACTGTTCTGGTCTAGCGAATTTCTATCAAATTCTTATAAGGTGCTATAACGTTGATTTTGATTCAAGTGACCCCACGTATGAAAACATTGCCAGTTCCTGGGCCACCCTCACAACTGTTGCTATGCTCATAGCCACTGAGTCAATCTTTCTAATTGAAGTTCTTCCTATTTTTCATTGAGTTTTACCAAGCACGATGTCTCTCTGAAGGAACTGATTCCTTTCTATAAATGCCCAAAGTACATGATACAAAGTCTTACATCGTCACTTCTAAGAAAAGTTCTGTGATTCATCCAATACATATTTCTTCATTCTAGTAGGCCCAATCCCTTAGAAGGAGGAAGAATTTAAAAATTATATCAGAATTTCAACATGCAGAAATTTTTACATGCAATTATACTTTATTATTATAATGCATCTGTAAATTCTCTATGGTTCTCCTTTCATATTGTCTATTCATCCTTTCTAATCATATCATTTGTGTGACTTTCATAATTCATAGGTCTATGACCTAAGTCACATATTTTAAAACTTGTCCTATATTTGTTCTTTCTGTTGCTGAGTGTAGTTCTTTTCTTAATCTTCCCATAAATGAAAAAAAATCCCCTTCAGATTCTTGAATCTGAGCTATTGTATGTCCGAGGAGCAAGTGTTAGGATGGGAATGAACATATGTATATTCTCCACAACAATGTGTAACCTACAATGCCTACTTGTAACAAACTATGGCTAACATTGAGAAGAATAGGAATCCCACAACACTTAATTGTGCTTATCCAAAATCTATACCTAGGTGAAGAAGCTATTGTATAAATGAAACAGAACACTGTATAATAGCTTAAAATCAAGAAGTGTGTGCATCAGGGTTGTATCCTTTCCCATATCTATTCAATATGTATGTTGAGCAAATTATTTGTGAAGCTGGAAGAATCTTAAGAAGAATGTGGCATCAAGATAGGAGGAAGACTCTTCAGGAACATGCATTATACAGATAAAACACTCTTGTTTGCTGAAAGTGATAAGGACATAGCACATTTTCTGCAGAATATTAGAAGACTAGCGCTTTTGATATAAGTTACATCTCAACAATAAGAAAGCAAGAGCCTTACCACTGGGCAAATAGACAACATCATGGTAGATGGAGAAAGAATGGAAACTGTCAATGATATCTTACTTGGATCCACAGTCTACATCCTTGGTACCAGCAGTCAGGAGTTCAAGAAACATATATAATATTATCAGGAAATCTCTAAAAATTGTTGAAGTGCAATGAATCAGTTTAAAGACTAAGGTGCACCTGATTTAGGCTGTGGTCTCTTCAATTACTTGCCATGTATCTGAAAGCTTGACAATGAATAAAGATGACAGAAGAATTGGTAATTTTGATCTATGATATTGTAGAAGACTACGAAATATCTCATGAACTTCCAAAAGAATGGACAAGAATGTCTTGGAAAAAGTGCAGCCAGAGTGCTCCTTGGAGGCAAGAGTAGTGAAGCTTGATCTCTCATAATCTGGACATGTTGCTAGGAAAGGTTATTTCTTAGAAGTGGAAATCATGCTTTGAAAGGCAGAGGGTCAACAAAAGAAGACCATCAATGGAATGAATTGACATGTTAACTGAAGCAATGTGCTCTCGTGTATTAGAGATGGTCAGGATGGCACAAGATAGGACAGGATTCAGGTCTGTTGTTTATATCGTCTTATGAGTTGCACTTGAGTCAATGACACTAAACAACCAATTGTCTGTCAAGGTTTGGATTGGGAGGTTGGTTTGTTTTTGTTTCTTTTTTTTTATTTTTAACCAATTTACAAGTTTCAGCTAACCTATGCAGCCATGAATAGTCTATGCCAGGTAAATTGAAGGACATCTGCTTGGCTGACTGACTGAAAGATATTCATAGTTATTTCCATTTCTGAGCAAGATGATCCAACATAATGTGGAAATTATTAAACAGTATCATTAATATTCCACACAAGTAAAATATTACCGAAGATCATAAAAAACTAGCTAGAACAGTACATTGAGAGAGAACTATCTAAAGTTTAAACTGGATTTAGAAAAGGCTATGGCATCAGAGATATCATTGCTGATATCTGATGAATCCTGGCTGAAAATACAGAATATCAGAAGAATGTCTATTTGTGTTTTATTGACTCTGTAAAGGCAATTGACTGTGTGAATCATTACATATTATGACTAACACTGAGGAAAAGAGGGATTCCAGAACACTTAATTATGCTTATATGAAACCTATGTCTAGACCAAGATGTTGTTGTTTGATTGAAACAAGGCAAGAGTGCATGGATTATGATCAGAAAAGGTGTGCTTCAGGGTTTTATCCTTTCTACATGTCCATTAAGTCTATATCCTGAGAAAATCAATTGAGAATCTAGACTCAGTGTAAAAGAATATGCCATCATCAAGATACGGGGAAGAATCATTAATAATCTGCACTATGTATATGACACAAACTCTGTCAATTTGGATACCTCTTATTTCCTTCTCTTATCTTGTTGCTACCACTATGATTTCCAATAAAATATTGAATTGAAGAGGTGATAGGGGGCATCCTTGCCTAGTTCCTGTTCTCAAAAGGAATGTCTTTAATCTCTTTCCCTTGAGAACAGTGTTGGCTCTCAGGTTTGCTTATACACTTTTTACTATGTTGAAGAAATTGCCCTCTAATCCTATTTGTTGGATGTTTTAATCAGGAAAGGGTGTTGAATTTTGTCAAAGGCTTTTTTAAAAAAAATGAATTAATTTTAATGAAAGTTTACAGAGACTTTGGATTTCCATTCATTCACTGTTGTATTTTTTTCCTCCTGCCCAATCTTGGCCCCCCCATCCCAGTTTGGTCTTCCAGTCAAAGGCCTTTTCTGTAGCAATTGCTAGAATCATGTGGTTCTTGTTCTTTGCTTTGTTGATGTGATGGATTTCATTGATTGTTTTTCTTTTGTGGAATCATCCTTGCATACCTGTTATGAATCTCACTTGGTCATGGTAAATTCTTCTTCTTTTTTTTTCTTTCTTTTTGTATCATTGGATTCTATCAGCCAGGATTTTATTCAGTATTTTTGCATCTATGTTCATGAGAGATATTGGCCTATAGTTGTTCCATTTTAGTGGTGTCTTCACCTGGCTTTGTTACTAAGGTTATGATTGCTTCATACAACGAGTCTAGGAGAATTTCATGTTTTTCCTATTTTCTGAAAGAGTTGATGTAGAATTTGGTTTTGCTCTTCAAAGAGAAAAGCAAACTGGAGGGGAGGATTAAGAAGAGAGGAAAATGTGAAACAATGAATGAATGAACGGAAATAAAAGTCTCTGTAACCTTTCATTAAAATTAATTTTAAAAAGCAAAAAAAGAAGAAATATTAAAATAAAGTTGTTGTTGTTTTTGTTGTTGTTGATTGCCATTGAGTCGAGTACAACTCATGGTGACCCTATGAACAAAAAGTCTGTAACCTTTCTATAACTATCTACATTTCTCAAAGTTCATAGTATTTTCAGAGGCATGCTGTTTAGGAAGTGAAGGCCACTCCTGTTTCCAATAAAAAAAAGGTAACAGTTCCTTATTACTGTACCAGAGTATCAGTGTACCAGAAATAACTTATATAAGTGGAAAAGTTTCAGAAAGTACCACATGAGCAGGAGCCAATGGTAATGAAGAAGGAAGTGGAAGCTGCATTGAAGGCATTGGCAAAAAAATAAGGCCCCAGGATCGATGTGATACCAATTGATTTGTTTCAATTAACAAATGTGGCCTTGGATGTGCTCACCAGTCTCTGAATGGATTGGATGAAGTCCATATTTCTTCTCACTCCCAAGACAGATGATCCAACTGAAAATGGAAAACTATCAAACAATATCTTTAATATCAAATGAAAGCAAAATACTGCTGAAGGTCATTAAAAAACGTCTAGAATAGAACATAGATAAAGAACTGTCAGAAGTTCAAGCAGGATTTAGAGGAGGCCATGGCACAAGGGTTATCATTGCTGATGTCAGATGCATCCTGACTGAAAGTAAAGAATACCAGAAGAATGCCTATTTGTGCTTTATTGACTATTCAAAGTCATTTGACTGTGGTTATCATAACAAATTATGGCTAATACTGAAAAGAATAGGAATCCTAGAGCATTTAACTGTGCTCATGTGAAATCAATATCTAGACCAGGAGGCTGTTGTGTGATAAGAACCAAGGGAACACTATATGGTTTAAAATTAAGACAGGAGTGCATCAGAGTTGAATTGTCTCCCCATACTTATTCAATCTGAATGCTGAGCAAATTATTCTAGAAGCTAGACTCTGT
The DNA here is from genome assembly GCF_000299155.1 of Elephantulus edwardii. Taxonomy (NCBI): domain Eukaryota; kingdom Metazoa; phylum Chordata; class Mammalia; order Macroscelidea; family Macroscelididae; genus Elephantulus; species Elephantulus edwardii. Next base: position 21,256,944 of record NW_006399769.1, read on the forward strand.
AAAGAGGAATGTGGCATCAGGATTTGAGGAAGACACATCAACCACCTGTGCTATGCATGGACACAATCTTGTTTGCTGAAAGTGAGGAGGACTTGAAAAATTTGTTGCAGAAGATAAAAAAAATGTAGCTGTCAGTATGGATTGCATCTCATTATCAAGAAGACAAAAATTCTTATCACTGGACCTATAGGCAACTTCATGATGAATGGAAAGGAGATTGAAACTGTCAACAGCTTCATCTTGCTTGGATCCACAATTAACACCTTAGTACCAACAGGAAATAAGGTGATGCATTGCACTAGGAGAATTTGCAATTAGAGAACTCTGCAAATTACTGAGGAGTAAAGATATCAGTTTGAGGACTAAGGTGCAACTGATTCGGGCCATAGTCTTTCTAATCACTTGTTATGCATATGAGAGCTGGACAATGAATAAGGATGACAACAGAAGAATTGATGCCTTTGAGCTGTGGTGTTGGAGAAGAGCACTGAACATCCCAGAGATGGCCAAAAGAATTAAAGAGATATGTCTTGGAGAGGGTGCAGCTGGAGTGCTCTTTGGAGGCAGGAATGATGAAACTTTGCCTCACATACTTTCACAAAGTATCCTGCTAGGAGGGACTATTCTTTGGAGAGGGACATGATGTTAGAAAGGGTGAAGGGTTGGTGGAGAGGAAGACCGTCAAACAGGTGGATTGGTACAGTAACTGCCACCATCGGCTCTTGTGTGTCAGGAAGTGTGAGAATAGCATTGGATAGAACAGGGTTCAGATCTTTTTTCATAGAGTCGCGATGAGTCATAGTGGACTCAATGGCACCTAGTGATAACAACAGTAGTCACTTAACAAAGAGCATGGAATTGAACCTGAACATTTCTTCTCAATTTCTGTTATGGAGCAAAAGCTTTAAACTGGCATGAAGAGAAATTAACACAATTGCTTCTGTTATACTGGGGGAAATTTTTTTGTAGCTGGGGGAAAGGTGGATGAGGACAACTACCTCAGGGGTAAGGGGTGAAAATAAGAACTGAGTTCAGAACTATAGCCAGAAGAGTAGATGTTGTTGTTGTGTACAGTAGAGTCAGACCGACCCATAGTTGACTCTTCAGCAGGGTTTCCAAGGAGATTTCCCACCCTTCTCCTGTGGAGCAGTTGGTGGCCTCAAATCACGTGCCTTTGGTATTGCAGCACAGCTTCTTTAAATTAAGCTTCCAGAACTTCATATAAGAGGAGTAGAAATATTGAAATTAAAGCTTGATCTTCTGAGGATGCCTAAAAAAACCCCAAAACATGACAACCTAGTTACAGCAAGCATGTACAATACTCAGACCTTGGTCTGTAAATAGTATTCTTTATTATAAGACTCCAAAGTTCTTTGATTCCTTCCAAAAGTAGTCCAATTTAGGGATGTGCAAGGGAGAAATATTTCTCCAGTTCAAGCTGAGGTGACAGAGCTGGAAGTGCTAACAAAAATGCCAAGTGTATGTCAGGGAAGCTCAGAAGAGCCAAAATCACTTTCAGGGGCCTAATCTATTCTAAGTAAAGCAACAAAATAAAAAGGAATGGTATATGATTATAATTAAAAGAATAAAAGAATTACCCACCAGTCTTCATTGATAGAAATAAATAAATACAAGAATGAATAAATACATATGTAAATGGAGAGGATGGGACTATTTTCCTTATAGAAAAAAATCCCCCCAAAATGAGAAATATTAAGTCAAAATCTGTTGATTGCAACAGATAGCAACTCAACAGGGCAGCACAGGTATGTTTTGTGAAGTTTCCAAGACTCTTACATGGAAGTGGATCACCACATATTTCTTCTACCAGTGGATGGTAGGTTTAAACCACCACCTAAAGCTGAGCATTATGCCAGTAGGGCTCCTTAGTAAAAGTTAAAGCCACGGAAAAAGTAGAAAATTTTCCATTAAAACATCAAAGTTACTGTAGTCATGGAAGGGTGGAGGGACAGCGCGGAAGAGTAAAAGCCCAAATGAGATGGATTGACACAGTACCTGGTGCAAGGAGATTAGGTTTGTTGGATCACTGAGACTGGCTCAGGACAGAGCAGGCTTCAGAACTTTTGTACATAGGGTCACTATGAATCACAGGTGACTCTATGGCATATAACAACAATTACAAAACATGATTCACAGAGAGGTGTAAGCTCAGATAAACTGTGCTTATTTTTCTCCACATTTACATAGCTCCTGCTTGGTTAACCTGAATTATAGTGCCATTATGAAACAGTTCCTATCATTCCAGACTCATGATTGCCAGCATGTCAAATTCACTGTTGAGAATATACCGACCCTTCTCGTTGATGATTTTCCTTTGACTCAATGACTTGACCAAGCATGTTGTCTTCCTTTGAGGATTGGTATCTCCTAATGACATGCTCAAAGCAAGAGTTAGGCATTATTACGCTGTAATTAATTATGCTAATTTTTATGAATTATGCTAATTCACTCATAATTTTAATGAATTCATTGGCTGGTGAGTTTATTTTTATACCAATTAATTGGCTAATTTTGGACCTAAATCACCAGGTATTTCTTGCTAATCATTCTTAGTTTGGAAGCTCTGCTAAAATCTGTCCACCATATGTGAACTTAGTGCAATTTGAAATCTTGGTGGCACAGTTTTGAGTGGCATAGCAACATTCAAGCCACCACAGTCTGACAAACTGACAAATGAATGGTTGTCTCCATCTTTTCTGTTGTTTGTTGCTGTAGAATCATCTGTCATTCATAATGACCTTTTGTATAATGGAATGAAATACTATTTGTTCCTGTACCACCTTCAAGCTCACTGGTATGTGTGAACCCATTGTTGTGGTTATTGTGTCACTTTCTATCATTAAGGATACGTCTAATTTTTACTGACCCTTTTCTCTACCAAATAGGATTTCCTTCCTAGTGACTGATTTCTAGTAATGATGAGTCCAAAACAGGCAACGTAAAGTCTCACCATTCCCTCTTCTAAGGAACATTCTAGTTACATTTCTTGTAAGACTAATTTGCTCATTCTCATATCATATTCAATATTCTTTGTGAACATCACCGTTGGAATACATCAGTTCTTCTTTACATTCCTACATAGTCCTGATTTTAAATGCACATTGTTCATCTTGGTTGTCATCAAATTGGCTCCAATTCATGCAAGTATGTGAAGAGTAAATGCCATAGAATTTTTAAGGTTGTGGCCTTCAGGAAGTAGATTGCCTATCTTTCAGGATGACTCTGTGTGCAATAAAATTTCCAAACTTTCAGCTATTCATTGAACTCCTAGTGATTTGAATCACCCCAGGATTCCTTCATACGCAGAAAGGCTTTAAAAAGGAAGAACAAATACTAGTCATAAGTGCTAATAAAATAACTTATTGAATATTATATGCAGCTCAGCATTTTCTTGTTCCCAAGGCAAAATGAGAATCTCGATGATTAAATATTCAATTTTATGAATGAGATGAAGCAGCCTATATTATTGTAGTTTATTTTTGCATCACTCTAAAACTATATTTTAAAGCTAGGATGCAAGAAAAGTACCCTATAATTGTACTTCTATTTTATTTAAATAAACATATTACATATCTGCAATAAAAGTGTTGAAAGTTTTGATATATTAATGGACGTCTAAATCTATTAATAATGGAGCTCTGACCCATAAGTTGCAGCAACTAGGCCAGGAAGTCCAACTGCAACATTAACCCATCCTCATCAAATGATAGGAATTTGATAAAAAAGTATCCACAACCTCCCTGATTTTTTATCTATTTTCTTAGCACCAATAAAGGAAAATAACATGAGAATTTCTTCATGTCTTGGCTCCAGCTTCCACACGCCAACATGAAGGTTTACTAGAACCCTTTCCTTTTCCACTATAGACCTTTTGTACTCGCCTACTTGTCTTTGGCCTAATGGATAAGGAGTTGTACTATCAATCTAAAGACAGACAGTTTTAATCCACCAGCTGTTCACCAGGAGATATATGGACACTCTATTCTCAAGTGATTTTATAGCTTTTGAAAATCTCCTGGAGGGTCAGCTATGAGCCAGTTCCTACTTGAATAGCAATGAGGAGAAGGCCTGACTTTGAGACCTTGACAAACTAATGTGACAGTGGCTGACACTTTTTAATATAGTGCACCAAATAAATAGTTTGCATTTGCTCTCATTTGGGTGTTTTTAATTTATTTCGACAGAGCAGATGTCATTTTTTATTCTGTTTTATTCACTTTTGTCATAAATATTATCCAACTTTCTCCACTGTCTTCCAAATGATCATGTAAGTGCATGCATAATATTCTGCCAGGTGAAAAAAACTCCATACTTTATTGATGCTTTCCCCTATTCCTGGACAATTAGACACTAAATACTAATTGGTATTAAAGTCTGAATGATATTTTCACAAGGAAACTCTAAGAGGTTTACATGGTGCTTTTGGTAGCACTTTTATAAAGCAGAGAGGAAATTCTTGTGGCCATTTCTCATAATCACCTTCTCTAAGAGCTATGGATATGATCCTAAAATGAAAACCAGTGAAATTAATTTGCCAAAGACTTAATAATTGCAAAGCTGAACGGGAGGTGTTAAGAGGTTTTTTAAAATACTTTTTAGTGTTTAACATGGAATTTTACACACATTTGAATAAAAAAATAAAATTACTGACCATTAGGTTCTGCTTTATTGTGAACTCATAGGGCGGTACCGTAATCTATGTGGAAATAGGTTGTTACATCTTTCTCCTGAGTAGATGCTGGTGAAGACAAACCATTGACCTTTTGATTAACAACCAAATATTTAGTCCCTGTACCATTAGTGTCCACAGTGTTTGTTGATGTCAGTGTGTTCCATCCGTTCTTGTTATCCCATCCCTGTACTTACTTTGGAGGAAAAGCTATTGTAAAACCCATTAATTTCTAAGCACTGATGTCAGTCATGTGGTAGTGATAAGAAATGAAGCACCTCTGTGCAACAAAAGAATTAGAATGTCCTTGGTGTTAGAAAGGAAAGGAACTTATATCAAAAGATTTAAGTGAAAAAGAATAACAAACTTGTATTTGGTAGTAGTTGCTATTGTTCTTATGTGCTGTCGAGTCACCTGTGAGGCATAGTGAACCTATGTACAACAGCCCGAAACTTTGTTCTATCCTTTGCCAATCTTATTGTCTCTGATACACCTACCCCCCCCACCATCCCAGTGAGCGAATCAATCCATTTCATCCAGGGTCTTCCTCTCTTGTGCTGTCCCTCCATTCTCCCAAGGATGACATCTCTTTCCGGGGATTGGTCCGTTCTTGCAACATGTCCAAAGTATGTCAGAAGAAGCTTCAGAATCCTTCCTTCTGAGGAGGAGCCTGGTCTTACATTCTCTAGGACAAACCTGTTTGTTCTCCTAGCAGTCCATGATATATTCAACACTCTTCTCCAGCACCACAGCTCAAAGACATCAATTCTCTTTCTATCATCCCTAGTCATTGTCAAGCTCTCTAATGCATAGCAAGTAACTGCAAGGCTATGGCCTGAATCAGGTGCACCTGATTAGTCTCCAGACTGACAATGTTGCTCTTCAGTACTTTAGAGAAGTCTCTGACAGCAGAGTTTCCCAATGTAATTATTCTTAGTGCAGTATATTAATATTCTTCAAAATACAGTACCTTTCCACACTCTCATCCAAATAAAATGAAAATGTATCAAGCTTTCAAAAATTTTCCAGTTAATTATGTAGATAATAAGAATATGTTATGCTTGAGGTATGAGAAACTCACTTTGGAAAACACTAACAAAGATCTAATCTTCGCAAAGATGTCAAACATTCTAAAGGGGCAGGTGTCTGCTGATTTAAACAAAGCTACATTTTTAACAGACTGTTTCACATTTTGAGTTCATCCGTGAGCTCCAAATCTTTTATTTAAATATTCCATCACATGATTAGAGTGATTAATTAAAAATTGCAATAAAATACTTTTATAAATATTTTAACCTTTGGTTTTTCTAGCCATAAAATTACATTTTAAAAAATTGTTTTTGAGGTTCTGGAATTCATTTGTCTCAAGTGTTAGATTTTTTTATATATATATATAAATTCTAAGCTGATAACATATTACCTTTGATGACTTGTATTTTTCAAAGCTGTATATCGGATTTAAAACTCTGGATTCTTTCTGTATTCCTCTTTTGTGCTCACATATGCTTTTCCTGAAGTGTGGCATCAGAATTGGTGGAAGATTAACCAACAATATATATTATGCAGAAGACTCAAACCCTGCTTGCTGACACTGAGGAGTAACTGAAGCACTTGCTATAGAAGGTCCAGGACTGCAGCCTTCAGTATGTATTGAGGCTCAATATCAGGAAGACAAAGATTCTCACCAATTGCAGCATCAAGATAGATGGTGAAAAGATTGAGATTTTTAACAACTTTTGTTTGCTTGGATCCACAGTCAAGACTATTGGCACCAGAAGCCAGGAATTTAAAAGACGTATTGCAATGGGAAAGTCTGCTGTTAGGAGCCTTTTTAAAGTACTGAAGATCAGTGATGTAATTCTGGAGACTAAGGTGTGCCTGATACAGGCCATGGTCTTTGCAATCACCTGCTATGCATCAGAAAGCTAGACAATGACTAGGGAGGATAGAAGGAGAATTTATGCCTTTGAGCTGTGGTGTTGGAGAAAAGTGTTGAGTATACCATGGACTATTAAGAAAATGAACAGGTTCATCCTGGAGAAGGTTAAACCTGGCTGCTCTTTGGAGACAAGGATTCTGAAGCTTTGTATTATATACTTTGGACATGGTGCAAGGAGGTACCAGTCCTTGGAGAAGGATGTCATGCTTGGGAGGGTGGAGGGATAGCACAGGAGAGGAAGACCCTCTTCTAACAGGTGGATTGATTTAGTGGGGTAATCAGGGTAGAGATGTGTTGGAGACAGTGAGATTAGCAAAGGATAGAACAAGGTTTAGGGCTGTTGTACATAGGGTTGCTATGAGTCACAGGGCACTTGATGGTACATAACAACAACAACAAAAGAATCAAATAACTGCTTCTCAATATCAAGAAATCAAAGATTCATACCACTGGACGAATAGGGAGTGTCATGATAGATAGAGAGGAGACTAAAACTGTCAACAGCTTCGTCTTGCTGTTGGATCCACAATTAACACCTTTGGTTCCAGCAGCCAGGAAATAAGGAGATGTGTTTTACTGGGAAAATCTGTAGTTGGGAACCTTTGCAAATTACTGTGGAGTAATGATGTCAGTTTTAGGTCTAAGGTAAGTCTGATTCAGACCGTAGTCTTTCTGATTACTAGCTATGCATCTAAGACCTGGACAATGAATAATAAGGATGACAGAAAAAGAACTGACACCTCTGAGCTGTCGTGTTGGAGAAGAGCACTGAAAATCTAATGGACATCCAAGAGAAATAACAGGTATGTCTTGGAGAGGGTGCAGCCGGAGTGCTTTTTGGAGGCAAGAATGATGAGGATTCACCCCACATATTTTCTAGGAGGTGCTATTCCTTGAAGAGGGACATGTTGTTGGGAAGGGAGGACGGTCGGCAAGGAAAGGAAGACCCTCAATCAGGTAGACTGACACTGTTACTGCTGCAATAGGCTCTTGTGTGTCAGAAATGGCGGGGATGGTGCAGGACAGGACAGGGTTCAGGTCTGTTGTTCATAGAGTCGCTACGAGTCATTCTCGACTCAAGGACACCTCACAACAACAATAGTTAACAAATCAAGTAACCATGGCTGACAGCGGGTTAAACATTAAGTTGCTAACCCAAGTTGGTAGTTCTAACTTATCAGCCATTTTTATAAGAAAAAGAGATGGCAATCTGCTTATGTAAAGTTTTACAGTTTTGTGTTACATGTGTTACACCTCAGGTTTGGTTACTTAAACCTTACAAGGACACCAGGCACAGATGACTGACCTTGAGATAAGACCTTCCTGTTATTTTGGTGGTTCAGGCCCAAGATGGAGGCTAGGCACAAAATAGAGTTTATACAGTTCTTTCACGAGTGATTGTAGGAAACACAATGAATATTAACTTTGTCAGCAAACGTAAGCTTAAAATAAAAATGAAAAAATTAATAAACCATAAACCAAAACAAAAAAAAGAGAGAGAGAAGAACTTGTTCTGCATTTCTCAAGCTGAGAGAACTGAAACCCAAATTTAAACAAGTCACAATATTGAAAGATGTTATGGGGAGTATATTAAATGACCCAGAGAGGATAAAATGAAAAATGGAGGGAATATACAGAATCACTGTACCAGAAAGAACTGACTGACTCTGAAAAATTTCAGGAAGTACCATACAAGCAGAAGCCAATGGTAATGAATGAGGAAGTTGAAGCTGCATTGAAGGCATTGGCTAAAAATGAAACCCCAGGAACCAGTGAGATATCAATTGACAAGTTTCAATTAACAGATACAGCCTTGGATGCACTTATCAGTCTATGCCAGAAAATTTGGAAGATATTTGTCTGGCCAACTGATTAAAAGTGGTCCATGTTTTTTCCCATTCCAAGAAAGGTGATTCAACAGAGTGTGGAAACTATTGAACAATATCATTAATATCGTATGCATGCAAAATACTGAAAAAAGATGATTAAAAAAATGGCTAGGGCAGTACATAGATAGGGAAATGCCAGAAGTTCAAGCAGAATTTAGAAAAGCCTGTGGAACCAGGAATATCATTGTTGATGTCATATAGATGCTAGGTGAAAGTAACGAATACCAGAAGAATGTCTAGTTATGCTTTATTGACTATGCAAATATGTATAGCTAATAGTGAAAAGAATAGGCATCCTAGAGCACTTAATTTGTGCTCATGTGAAATCAATACCTAGACCAGGAGGTTGTGTGTGACCAGAGCAAGGAAATTCTACATGCTTTAAAATTAAGAAAGGAGTGTGCATAGGGGTTGTATTCTCTCTCCATACCTATTCAATCTGAATGCTGAGCAAATTTTTTTAGAAGCTGGACTCTGTGGAGAGGAATGTGGCATCAGTATTGGAGGAAGAAACATCAACCACCTGTGCTATGCAGATGACACACGTGCTTGCTGAAAGTGAGGAGGACTTGAAACATTTGTTGCAGAAGATAAAAAATTCTTTCACTATGGATTGCATCTCAATGTCAAGAAACAAAGAATTTTACCACTGGACCTATAGGCATCATCATGGTGGACGGAGGAGCTATTGAAACTGTCAACAACTTGATCTTACTTGGATCCACATTTAACACTCTTAGCACTGGCAGTTAGAAAATCAGGAGACATATTGCACTGGGAAAGTCTGAAGTTAGAGACTTCTCCAAATTATTGAGGAGTAATGATGTCAGTTTGAAGGCTAATGTGAATCTTATACATACCATGGTCTTTCCTATCACTTGCTATGCAGCTAATAGCTGACAAATGAATAAAGATGACAGAAGAATTGATGCCTTTGAGCTGTGATGTTGGAGAAGAGCACTGAACATCCAGTAGACTGCCAAGAGAATAAGCAAGTATGTCTTTAAGAAGGTGAAGCTGGGATGTTCTTTGGAGGCAAAGATGATGAGACTTTGCCTCACATACTTTGGATAAGTTGCCAGGAGGTGCTATTCTTTGGAGAAGGACAAGATGGTCTAAAAAGGAGAGGGTCAGTGAAGGAGAGGAAGACCCTTAACCTGGTAGCTTGACATGGTGACTCTTGCAATGTGCTCTAATATGTCAGGACATATGAGGATGGCCCAGGACAGAACAGGGTTTAGCTCTGTTGTACACAGGGTCTCAATGGGTTGTACTCAATGATACAGAAAAAAAAACACATGGTGATCCCACGTGTATGTTAATAGGACTGTGCTCTTTATACTTTCAATGGCTGGTTTTTTGTATATAGGTTGTCAGACCTTTCTTCTGAGACATCTGAGTGCCCTCAAACAAACCTCCAATCCTTTCATTAGCAGCTAAATGTCAACTGTACCTCAATTCATGGTTCTGATTTTGCTATTTGTTTCTTCTGTTTTCTCTACTTCTCAATGATTTGTATTTTCATGAGTTAAAATGTCACATTTTCCCCATTGATGTGAACTCTTCTCTGGGAACCTTTTATGTGAGGAAATTTTTTTTTGCCTATATTTAAAGTAAGTTTCTTTCCAGAGTGATGTTATTCTTGCTTCTGACTGGTGTCTGGGGACACTGGTCTTCCAAGATCACTTTGAATTAATTTCTGATATCTCTTTTTCCTCACTTTCTCAGTCATGTGAATTTAGAAGTGAAATCTCTCGTGGTGTGGAATTCTCAGGTCAGTCTTTTTTACACTGTAAAAGAGGAAAAAGGCCAAGAGAGGAAAGTAAATTTTTTTCCCTTCCGAGACAGACTTTTTGAAACTTTCCACTTGGCATGTTACATTTTGGTAATTTCAGCTCTCTGCAGGAACTTTTTATCCCATTGAAAACTTTGGTTCCGTATTCTCAGATTTTAAACCCCCAGGAAAAGGCCAAGGCTCTTCCAGGAAATGTTAATTCAAACACTTGTTACCTTTATGGAATATAGTTTTTTCCTTCCAATCTCTCTTATATCTAAAAATTTTCTTTTTTCGCTACTTGTTGTGTACAGCTGAGTCAGAACAGACCCATAGCTGACCGTCTAGTGGGTTTTCAGAGGCAGTTAATCACATGGGAGGAGATTGCCTTTCTCCTGTGGAGTCGCTGGCGGCCTGTTTACTTAGACTGCTAGCCTTCTGGACTGCAGCACAACTTCTTACATCCAGGTCACCAGAGCTCCCGATTTTGTTACTATGTCAGATATAATATTATAAACTAATGCTTAAACCTTTTTCAATATTATAAGAAAAATAGAAGGTGCTGAGGTAGAACAGTGGCTAACCATTCATCTACTAAAGGAATGGCTACTGGTGGGAACCAAACAGTCAATCCTTGGGAGAAAATGTGGCAATCTGCTTTCATTTTTATTTACAGCCTGGACAACTCTCTGGAGCAGTTCTACTTTGTCTTTTAGTCACTCTGTGGTGGAATAACCTCTTCATCAATGGATACAACATAGCATCTCTACTCCCTGCACTTTTAACAGATCACATTACCAGGGTACCCTGCTGGCTCAGAAGTAAGGAGTTGTGCTGCCATCCCAACGGCACATGATTCAAATCTACCAGCTTTTCCCTGGGGCAAAAGGGACAGTCTCTTTCTGTGTAATTTACTGCCTATGGAAACCTGATGGAGGGTCAGCTATGAGTTGGTTATGTCTCCATGGAACATAGCAACAACAACAACATTGTCAGAATATAAAATCTTCCTCTAGATTAATACCACTCTTTTACTTGTTGTGATTTTCTTTCTTGGAACAGCTTTGCTGAATTTGAATTTTCACCCTCTGACTTTCAGGAAAGCAATCACAGAACACAGAAGCTGTTATTCTTTCTCACAATTTTAACCCCACTCTCATTTATTTTTCTTATTCCAAATGATCCTATTCTACATCTAGAAGAATGATATTAAAAAATAAAAACCAATTAAAATACCCAAAACCTCAACCAACCAAACACCTTAAACCAAAACAAGAACCAAACCTCTAACTATAAAGTCATTGTGATTTATAGTGACCCTAACAGACAGAGCAGAAGTTCCCCATAAGTTTTCCAAGGCTGTAAATCTCTGTGGAAGGAGCCTGTCACATTTTTCTCCCACAAATCAGATGGTGCACACCTTTCTATGAGCACTTTAACTGCATCACAATTAGATCTCTTAAGAAGGATATTGTTTTGAGTCCCATTGAGTCAGAACCGACCCATAGTTGACCCTCTATGAATGGGAGAGGGTTGCCCATCCTTCTCCTGTGAAGCAGCTGGCAGGTTCAAACCATGTACATTCGGGTTTGTAGCATAGGTTCTTACCACTAGGCCACCAGAGCTCACTTAAAAAAGAATGATAACTCACACATATTTCATTGCCATAAAGTTGGCACTTACTCAAAGTTAACCGTCCGTTGGATTTCTGAGGCTGAGAGCGATGACAGAAAGCTTTCTTAATTATCTGAGGATAATGAGATCTCAATATGGTAAATGTGTTTTCTTTTGATTTTGGACCATATTTTTCCAAATTTTATCCAGACCATCTTATGAAATAATTTTGAAAATTCTGAAAACTTAGAAAAGTGTACAGAAAATAACAAATTCTAAATTCCTTACTGAAACAATTAACTATTAATATTTTTATGCCCGTTCCTCTCTACTTTTTTCAGCATATGGTCATATTGTTGTTGTTGAGTGTTGTCGAGTCATGGTGACTCATAGAGACCCTTTGAACCAAAGATTTGGACACTTGTATAACTTTCATCCTTTCTCCAGGTTCATAGGTTTTCCAGAGGCAAGCTGTTTTGGAAGTGGATGCCACTCCTGCTTCCAAGCTTGTTTTAATCAGAGAGCTCCACCACTGTCCACCATGGGTAACCATTCTCACACTTGACACATCAGTGTCACAGTGTTCAGCTTCACAACAACCATGAGTTACCTCTCTGTACAGCAAGTGGACAGACCAGGGCTATACGATCTGCAAGAATGTTTCAGCAATAAGAACTAAAGACAGGCCAGAGTGCCATGAATTAGAGTCACCCACCTTTGGTTTGGGCGCATGGCTTTCTGCACACTAGGCCACCTGACCTTTCTCTATGATGGCATTGTTGTTGTTAAGTGCCATTGAGTTGTAGGCAACTTATAGCGATCTTATGAACAAAAGACCTAGACACTTGTATAACTTTCGTCCTTTCTCCAAGTTAGCAGGAAAAAAAAAGTTATGTGCATATTGCCTTTCCACTTACTCTTTCATTTAAAGCATTTTAAATTACAATAACTACCATGTATTTGTCAGTTTGCAGTACGGGGTGTCTTGGAAGTTGTAACGTTCATATTTCATGTATTATCATGGTCACTCACGATGGACAGGTTTCAACCCTAACTACAGAGGCCTGGCGACCTATTACTAAAACTCAATAAATGAAAATCTTACAGATAATAGAATGCTGGCTGTTAAAATATTGTAAAATAAACCCTCTGGACTGGAAGATGCTAAGTAACTGATGCAACAATGGACACAGTAGCTACTGTCAAATGTTTTATTTTCGTTACACTTAACTTTCATTAAGGCTGCAACAAATCAAAGCAGCTAACAACAACCCTCTAATAACGTTACAATTCTAATCACTGCTGTAGTTGAACTGATTATTGAGGTCACTGTGTCAATGCATCTTCTGTAAGGTCTTTTTTTTCCTGTTTATATGATGTTTCATTCCCCCTAACTTCTTCAGGAATGTCTTAATTCATGAGGATGGGAGTGCTTGCCTAGGCTCCCAGCTTTCTTTCATATCACATGTGTATCACAAGTCACATGTAATCAGTGCATATTCTCACACTGCAAAAAACTCCCTCTCATTTACCATATAAGCAATTTATTCTCACCAGTTTTTCAATGCAAGATTCAAATTAATACCTTAGCAGCATGACAAATTATTACTTGCCATAGAGCTTTTCAATGAGATGCAAGCTGTCACAATCATCAATGTGAAAGATGCAATCATCATAGCAATGCTTTTCGCACTGTGCTTTGCTGAGTCTTAGGGTCCTCTAAGCTGTTCCTAAGGCCACCTTGAGGGCAAAGTGCGAATCCCTGATTGAAGTCAGTCAGCTCAGATTTTAACGTCTTCAAATTAGTTCTACAGAAGATTTAATTTGAAAAAAAAAATAGTCTTGTGCTATGAAACAATTTTAAAATAAATTACTTTAATTAGAAAATTTTAAATTTGAAAACATACAGACTTTGGGGTAAGAAAAAGGTTTTGTTCTGATTTTGGTGTGTATCTTCTTTGTAAATTTTATTTTCTTTGTAAATTTAGAGTGGTTACTTAACTTTTCTAAATCTCCTTTTCCTCAAGTATGAAAATGAGATAAATATAGACTTTTCTTCTCTGTTTATTATGAGGAAAAATTGGTAAGTTACTGCAAAATGTATAGTCCAACAACCAACATATAATAGTTAATTAACATATGAAAGTCAGAAATGACCCAATGGTGCACAACAACAGTGATTGATTATAATTAAACTTATAACAGATTTCAGTGAAATTTCCAAATGAAAATAAATTATAAAGAGAGGCTTGGCCATCTATTTTATGACATCAGTAAAGGAAACCCTATAAAACAATATCATTAATATCCCATGCAAGCAAGATTATGCTGAAAATTATAAAAAAAAAATGGCTAGAATAGCACATCAACAGAGAACTGCCAGAAGTCCAGGCTGAGTCTAGAAGAGGTCATGGTACTAGGGATATTATAGCTAATATTAGATGAACCTTGGCTGAAAGCAAGAAATACCAGAGGAATGGCTATCTGTGTTTCATTGACGATGCAAAAGATTTGACTGTGTGGATCCCAACAAATTGTGGCTGACTCTGAGAAGAATGGGAATCCCTGAACACTTGACTGTGCTTATATGAAACCTACACATGGACCAGGAGACAAGTTGTCAGAACAGAGCAGAGAAACACTGCCTGGTTCTAAACTGGGAAGGGTGAACTCCAGGGATGTGTCCTATCTCCATACCTTTTCAATCCATTTGCAGAACAAATTATCTGGGAGGTTGGGCTCTCTGAAGAGAAATGTAGCATCAGGATTGGAGGAAGACTCACAATCTGCATTATGTAGTTGACTCAACCCTGCTTGCTGAAACTGAGGAGGACCTGCAGCACTTGCTGCAGAAAGAAAGTCAAGGACTGCCACCTTTGAGACAGATTGAAGCTCAACACCAAGAAAACAAAGATTCTCACCACTGGGCAGATTGGCTGCATCATGATAGATGGTGAAGAGACTGAGATTGTTGACAGCTTTAGTTTGCTTGGCTCCACAGTCAAAACTCTTGGTACCAGTAGCCAGAAAAGCAAGAGATGAATTACATTAGGAAAGTCAGCTGTCAGAGACCTCTCCAAACTGCTAAAGAGCATCAGTGTCAGTCTGGAGACTAAGGTACAACTACTTGCTATGTAACAGAAAGACTAGAGATAATATAACGAGAGTTGATGCCTTTGTGCTGGAGACTAGTGCTGAACATACCATAGACTACTCGGAGAACAAACAGGCTTGTCCTAGAAAGGGTGAGACCAGGCTATTCCTTGGAGGCAAGGATTCTAACGCTTACTTTGGGCATGTTTCAAGGAGAAACCAGTCGTTAGAGAGGGACATCACGCTTGGGAGGGTGGAGAGACAGAGCAAGAGAGGAAGATCTTTGATGAGATGGATTGATTCTGTAACTGGGGTATGTGGGTATGTGTGTCAGAGACAATAAAATTAGCAAAGAATAGAGCAGGTTTTAGGGTTGTTATATATAAGGTTGCTATGAGTCACAGGTGACTCAATGGCACATAACAACAAAAACGACAGCAATAAAGCAAAGTAGTCCTATCTAAAATTGAAAATGATGTTGGCAATTTGTTCCAATATGCATCCACCAAGGCGTCAGGGAGGTGACTCATTGATATTTAATAATTAACCAATTATGATGTTTGTTACATGTCATCTTTAGGTCACTTACCAATCATTTAGATAATATAGTTGTACTTGCATTTGAGCCAGCGGTGACTATCATTTATTCCCTTGGATCTTCATGATAACTTGCTGAGGTCAGTGTTATTCTTACTCTACAGATGAGGAAACTAAACACTTGGCTGGCTGATAAGCAGAAGTGGTCACTAAACTGTCAGTGACAAAGAGGAGGTGTGGACGTGGTGTATGAACCTTAAATACACTATTCATCTATGAAATCTGAGCTCTTTCTTCCAGAGTATGGTTAGGGGTTAGAGTTAGAGGTCTGGTGATCTGGTGGTTAGAAACTGCACTGCAGTCCCACAGTGCTTGGTTCGAATTCACCTACTGCTCTGAGGGATCCTCCTGGGGCATTGACTTCCTCTGAAAACCCCCTGGAAGGTCAGCTATGGGTTGATCCCAACTTGACAGCACTCAGTAAAAACCACTCTTTTCAGAGTCAGCAGAGTAATTTGGTGATCATGATTTGTAATATCATCTAACACTTTCAATCTATGAATGTTGTAGTTCTGTGAACGAATTACATTATTAAATAGCTCTCAGTTACTTCTCTCTGAGGGTCAGTGTAAATGGGCTCACAGTGAGTGATCGAGGGAATTTGTTTGGGTGTTTGTTTCAGGTATTCTCTGATCACTTACTACTGTGCTCCAGGGGACTGTTGTTTGCTGCTTTAATCAATGTAGCCTTCAGGAGAGTAAAGAAAAGTCCCTTGCAATCTCATGCTTTGAATAGTTTGGAATTACTTTCCTATAATCATTTTTGTGTGTTAATGACATCAAAGAGCATTCTACAGCAGATAAAATGAACCTCTTTTGATAAATATATCATTATAGCAAGCCATATCATGTAGAGTGACTTTTCTTTACTGCTGCAATACACAAATGATTTCTTTTTTCCTAGTATTAAAATATTTCATAATTAACACAGCTGAGTCTCCAAGTCAATGGAAATGGAAATGTAGAAAAATATCACTAATTTCTTTTTCATTTACTTGGTGACTTGATAGAAACTTGAAAAAATATTTTCTGAATTATACATCTGTTTTCATACATCCCAGTGAAATATCACTGGTAGTTTTGTTTATTTGCTGTTCATTAAATATCATTTTGTGTCAGGCATTTAATGTCACCTTATAACAATTGGCAATGCAAGCCATATTCCATTTCATTGATGAGAAAACAGAATCCACGAGACATAAAACTGTTCATTTAAAATTTCACTATCTGTAAATGAAGAAGCAGAGATTGATTTCCAGGTGTTGGTAACGTTGAACCTGAAACACTTCCCATGTTAATGCAAATAACAAAAATATCAGAGTTTCACAAATGATAACAGGCTTATAGAAATACGTAACTTAGACTATAGAGAAATAACTATGATTAATAAAATAATTGTTGTTGTTAAAGCCTGTTGAATCATGAGGACTCAATCAGTGGGTTTGGATTATTCCTGTAAGTAGTTTTCAATGTAGGGTTTTCCCTACATTCTTAAGCTCAAGGAACTGAAGAAAAAATTCAAACCTCGAGTTGCTACAATCAAGGATGCTTTAGGCAGAATGGTAAATGATCCAGGAGGTATAAAAAGAAGATGGAAGGATTATACTGAGTCATTGTATCGAAAGGAATTGGCAGATACAGAATAATTTAATGAAATAACATTTAAGCAAGAGCCTATGGTGATGAAGGAAGAAGTTCAAGCTGCTTTGAAGGAAATAGCAAAAAAATAAGGCCCCAGGAATAGATGGTATACCAACTGACACATTTCAGCCAACAGATGCTGCCCT
>NW_006399769.1:21275610-21289783 GCF_000299155.1 Elephantulus edwardii
TAGAGCAGGGTTTAGGGCTGTTGTACATAGGGTCGCTATGAGTCGCAAATGACTCGACGGCACATAACAACAACAACAACAACAACAGTATTCCGTGGTTAATTTATTTGGAAATAGATCACCCCAAGTCTTTTTCTAACACTTCACAAATATGAGAACTTACTAAGCACAAAACTCTTTAAGTGCATGTATTTTATGCCCACATTACAGATGATAGGTATAGATAATCAAGTCACTTATGAACATTCCACATCTACTGAGAATAAGGGGTCTCGGTTTTGATCTGATTCTGTATGACTGAAAAATTTCCTTGTCACCCTTATGCAAGGTAGTGATTGGGGTGGTAGTTATTCCTTTCTTTGCATATGAACTTGCCCGTCTCTGACCTAGGGCCACATGTTGGATATTGGTAGAAATTTCATCTTGATTTAGTCAGGTAGATTTGCCATCTGGTTTCTCATTCAGACGCTGCACGTATCTTCTGGAATTAAGGTAGCTTGTCTTCCACAGCCATTTTCTATTAATTTGAAATATTTGCTGCATGAGGTTTTAAATAATGCTTAGTTTTGGCTTAGAAATATATTTTCCATCATTTGAAGCAAATGATTTTGATTCTTTTAAAGAAAGATGCACTATTCTCTATGGAGTATTACTTTTTTTTTAAGAGCAACTTCCTTTATTTTCAACTAAATCTTAAAAATATTTTTGTTTTATAAAGCGGAGGCTTGGGTTTAAATTGACCCAATTCATACTTTTGTGGTTTCACCACCACCTTTCTGAAGTGTGTTTAACCTGTGAGTTGGGTATATTCCATCTTTTTCATTTCTTTTCCTTGAGCTAACCTTTGGATTCAGGACATTAGCTGCCTCACCTTAGGGCAGGAAAGTAGCTTGAAATATATTTAATGTTAGAACATAGAGTATAAAACTTTGAGTCTTGCCCCACATTTACCTCTGGGGCACTGTTAATGTGACTAAAACGTATTCCAGAAATGTTCTAAAGAACACATCCCCCGCCCCCCCGTTTCCAGTTTATATCAAATGAATAAGTGAATTTGTACAGAGCATCATCATCCAGACTTGTCCTTTTGAATTTTGAATTATACTCGCAGCTCTTGAAAATGGGAAACTTTTTACTGCATCTTTGCAAATTATCCCTCATACTGATGAAAAATATCTTGGCAGATTGTGAGAGAATTAGATGGCTTATGGTCTCCATAAAGCTTTACGTGCTGAATCTAAGCTGAGACGTGGCAGTAAGATCAAATGAAGGCCAACAAAGTAGGTAGGGTAAACAGAAAATCTTTATTGTACTCTTAACTTAAGTATATCTGCTATACCAGCTTTGTACATCCTCATTGCTTTCTTCTTCAGTGAGGACATTTTTCTGGCAGAACTTTTTCTGGGTTTAGAAATTTTACCTTGAGTTCCAAGCTCCCAATAAATTAAATCTTTGATCTTAAGGGTGAGAGAATAATTTCAGCTATTACGTGTGGATTGCAAGTTTATGCACATGCAAGTTGCCACACACATACACACTCACACCCTCTCCCACACCGTTTTATTGTGCTTCACTTAACTGAGCCTTGCAAATAGTGTATATTAAATAAATTGAAGCTTGTGGAAAACATGTTAAATAAATCTATTGGTCACATTTCCCCTGTCACTGTATGTGCTCATTTTGTGTTTCTCTGTTTCATTTTGGTAATTGTTACATCATTTTGAACTTTTTCATAATGCTTAAAATGCACTTAGTAGAGTCATTTCAGTGGCACCTAACATATCTTACACATAACTTATTTATGCACTGTTGTTGTTTTTAGATGCTTTTGAATCCACTGTGACTTACAGCGACTCCATGAACAACAGCCCTGAATCCTGTCCTATCCTGTGCCATTCTCACTATCTCTTATACACTTGGGCCCACTGTTTTGCAGCCACCATGTCAATCTATCTTGATGAGGATCTTCCTATCGTTTGTTCCAAGCATATCCTTTTCCAAGGAATAGTCTCTCCTAGCAGTAGGTGCACTGCCTGAGTAATGAAGCTTTGTCATCCTTGCCTTCAAGAAACATTCTGGCTTCACTTTTTCCAAGATATACCTATTCATTCTTTTGGCAATCCATGAGATAGTCAGTACTCTTCTCTAACTCTATTTCTCAAAGGCATCACTTCTTCTGTCATCTTTATTTGTTGTCCAGTTCTCAGATGCATAGCAAGTAATTGAAAAGAACATGGTTTATATCAAGTGCACTGTAGTTTTCTAATTACATCACGTTTCTTTTCTTTTATTATTACATCACTTTTTCTTTTATTTTGGAGATATCTTTAACAGTGAACTTTCCCAAAGCTATGTTTCCATATCTCCTGACTGCGTCTACCAAGGATGTTGATTGTAGATCTATGTAAGATGAAATGATTAACAGGTTCAGTCCTTTCTCCACCTATCATGATATTGCCCAATGGCCAAGTGTTAAAGACCCTTGTCTTCTTGATGTTAAGATGCAATCCATATTAAAGATGGTTCTTGTTACACGCCATCGAATCACCTGAAACTCACAGAGAGCCTATGTACTTGAAGGTTGTAGTCTTTGAAATTCTGCAATAACTGCTTCAGGTCCCCCTAGCTTTTGGCAATCAATATTTTGTCATCTGCAAAGCATAATTTGTTGATGAGTATTCCTCTGATTCTGATGCCACAACTTCTTCATAGAGTCTAACTTCATGCATTATTTTATCAGCAAACAGATTGAATAATACGGATAAAGTATGCACCACTGATGCAAACTCTTCCTGATTTTAAATCATACAGTGTTTCCTTCTTTCATTTGAATAACAGATTCTTGATCTAGATGCAGATTTGGCATGAGCCCAATTGAGTGTTCTGGGATTCCCATTCTTCTCAATGTTAGCCATAGTTCTTTGTGACCACAGTCAAATGCCTTTTCATAGTCAATAAAACAAAAGTAGGCATTCTTCTCTTATTCTCTGCTTTCAGCCAGGATCTAAGATCTACAATGATATCTCTGGTGCCATGTTGTTGTTGTCGTTATGTGTCATCGAGTCGTCTCTGACTTATAGTCACCCTGTGTACAACAGCTCTGAACTCTGATCTATCTTAAACCATTTTCATTGTTTCTGACATACCTACCCTCATTATCCCAATAACTGATTCAATCCATCTCATCCGGTGTCCTCTCTTGTGCTGTCCCTCCATCCTTACAAACATGTTGTCCTTTTCCAAGGACTGGTCCCTCCTGGCAACATGCCAAAAGCATGTTAGAGTTTCAAAATCCTTGCCTCCTAGAAGCAGCCTGATTTCACTGTCTCCAGGATGAACCTGTTTATTCTCTTAGCAATGCATGGTATATTCAATACTCTTCTCCAGAAACACAAGTCAAAGGCATTAATTCTTATTCAATCATCCTTAGACATTGCCCAACTTTCAGATACATAAGAAATAATTGTAAATACCATGGCCTGAATCAGACACACCTTAGTCTCTAGACTGACTTCATTGCTCTTCAGTAGTCTGGAGGGGTCCCTGACAGAAGATTTTTTCCAGTGCTATTCATCTTCTGATTTCCTGACTTCTGATACCAAGAGTGTTGATTGTGGAGCTAAACAAATGAAAACTGTTAACAATCTCAATTTCTTTACCATATATCATGATACTGTCAGATGTGCAGGCTGCATTTATAAGAGGTCATGGTACTAGGAATATTATAGCTAATATTAGATAAATTTTGGCTGAAAGCAGAGAGTACCGGAGGACTATCTTGTTTTCATGTGATATTAATGATATTGTTCAGTAATATCAGGACTCTTTCAGGTCACCATTTTTTGGAATGGGAACAAATGTGAATCTTTTCTAGTCAGTTGATGAGGTGGTTGTCCTCCAGATTTCTTGGCATAACTTGGTGAGGGGACCCAGGGCAGCATCTTTTGTTGAAATATGTCGTCATGCCATTAACCCCTAGGGCCCTGTTTTTTGCCAATTCCTTTATAGCAGCTTAAACTTTTTCATTCATCACCATAGGTTTTGGATCATATGTTGTTTCATGAAATTCTTCTCTGTCAGCCAATTCTTTTTGGTATAGCGATTCCGTGTACTCATTCTATCTTTCAATTTTTCCTAGGTCATTCAACATCCTGCCCACAGCATCCTTAAGTATTACAACTTGAGGCTTGGATTTGTTCTTCAGTTCCTTCTGCATAATAAATGGCAACTGAGTTAAAACCTTTTGATCTTCTGACTCCATTTCTTGGCACATTTAATTATAATAATTTGTTTTATCTTCCTGTACTACCTTTTGAAATATTTTCTGTTCAAGTTCTTAACATCTTGATTTTTTCCATTTACTTTGGGTTCTCAGTGCTCTAGTGAAATATTTAGAGTCTCTTCTGATATCCGTTTTAGTCTTTTTTTTTTCTCTCCCCATTTTTATTGTTGTTATGTGCCGTAGAGTCACCTGTGATTCGTAGCAACCTTATGTACAATAGCTCTGAAGCCTGACAGGTTCTGAGCCAGTCTCACTGACTTCGACACACCTACCACCATTTCCCTAGCCACTTTACCAATCTATCTCATCTGGGGCCTTCCTCTCTTCTCTGCCCCTCTACCCTTCCAAGTGTAATGTCCTTCTCCAAGGATTGGTCCCTCCTGGCCACAAGCCCAAATTATGTGAGATGGAGCTTCAAAATCCTAGCCTCCAAGGAGAAACTTGGTTTTACCCAAGTTTCTACAAGACAGATCTATTTATTCTTTTGTTGTCCATGGTATGTACAAGACTCTTCGCCAGCACCACAACTCAAAGGCTTTAATTCTTCTTCTATCATCCTCAGTCATTATCCAGCTCTCTGATGCAGAGCAAGTAATTGTGAAACTCATGGCCTAGATCAGAAGCACCTAGTCTAGAGGCTGACATTGTTGCTTCTCAGTACTCTGGAAAGGTCTTTCACAGGAGATTTACCTAATGCAATTTGTCTTTTGATTTCCTGACTACTGGTGCCAAAAGTGATTGTGGAGCCAAGCAAGCTGTAACTGTTAACGACATAAATCTCTCCTCCATTTCATCACAGTACTGCCAATGGGCCCAGTGATGAGAATCTTTGCCTTCTTCATGTTGAGATTCAATTCATATTCAAGACTACAGTCCTTGACAGTCTGCAGAAAGTATTTTAGGTCTGCCTCAGTTTAAGCAAGCAAGGTTGTATCATTTACATAACACAGGTTGTTGATTAGTCTTCCTCCAATCCTGATGTCATGTTCCCCTAATGAAACCCAGCTTCAGGAATGATCTGTTCTGCATATAGAGAGAAAAGGTATGGAGACGGGATGCATTGCTGATGTACTTTTTTTGAATCATGAAGTGATTCTCTGCTCTGTTCTGAGGACTGCTTTCTGGTTCAAGTATTGGTTTCACATAAGCACAATCAAGTGGATTCCCATTTTCCTCAAGGTTAGTAAAAATTCGTTGTGATCCACACAGTCAAATGTTTTTGCACAGTCAATGAAATACAGATAGACATTTCTCTGGAACTCTTTGCACTCTGTCAAGATCCATTTGACATGGGTGATAATATCTGTAAAGCCACAACCTCTTTCCAACCCTGCTTGCATTTCTGACAGTTCTCTGTCAAAGTACTGTTCCAGTTGTTTCTGCATACTCTTCAGCAGGATTTTGTTCTCTTTGTTTAGTGTTCATAGGATTTTTCAAAAGCCTTTTATTTAGGAAGTAGATGGCCCATCCTGCTTCTTAGTAAGCAACTATAGAAAGCTTCTATTTGTCTTTGTTGCTATTGGTACAACAACAACATCAAATCCCAACAACAGCAAAAAAAGAATCTATTACTCCCCCAGTACTATTTCAAAACCAAACAAACATATAAAGTTTTATTTCCATTAAATGTAGTTATTCTTCACGAATTAATTTGAAAAACCAAGGCCCAGATTAATTTATATATAAATACATATTTATGAAACACAAACAATTATTGAGCTTTGTTTTCTGGACAAGAATGGCAAGTTACGTCTCTTTTAAAAAAAATTAATAGAGATCCAAGATGGCGGCGGAGGCAGAGAATCGTGGTGAGCTGTGGGAGCAGTGAACCACTTAAAGCAGGGCCATTATGGCGTTCCACAGACTGCGGCTTATTGATAATTGAACACTTAACCAGTTGATGACTGGCTCTCAGTGAAGATCGAGGCTCAGCAACAGGAATTCAAGGATTCCCAAGGAGAAATTGGTGAGTCTCATGGCTCCCCCCCCACCCCGGCCCCACAGAGCCTGTGCCGCACTGCACAGCCGCTGCAGCTCCATGAGGCTTCCACAGCCAGAACGAATGGATTCCCTCACCCAGGATGGATGCTGGCCACTGGCCCTCCTCAAGACTGGTACAGTGAAGTCACCACACTGCCACAAGGTGGACTTGTTCTGGAGAGAATTCTTGGAGCCAGGATGGCAGCTGTGGGGGAAGCGGGCACCCATCGGCTGCCCGCACAAGAGGGGCCGCACACCCGCCGAGCGCTTGTGCAGCGGGGTGGGGAGTCGCGTCCCCAACAGCCGCCCATGCTGGGGGGGGTGCCGCACGCCTTCCGCCAGCCTCCCACGGTGGGGGGGGCACACGCCCCACTGGCTGCCTGCGTAGAAGGTGGGGAATGGGATGCATGCCCGCCATCTGCTGGTTTGGGTTTCCTTGGATAGGCCAAAGAAGACAATTCCCTATAGAATGGATTGCTGAAAGTCACTGTGAGTCTGATGACCTTAACAGTGGCAGCATGCACAAGAGGACCAGTGTCCTAAATGCACCACATATTTTGTTCTGTTGAATGCTTCTGCCAAAAGATGGTTAGACCTGGGAGGAGTCTGTTCATAATTCTCAGGTTCCCGTTATCATATATAAAGGGGGAGGGCAGTGACACCTACTTCAAAATATAGTATGACCACTTACGGGGGGGGGTGTAAAAGTGGCAGTGCTGGAATTGGAAACACTATTCCTGACCACAGAGTCCTCATTCAGGCGAGGGGACAAGACTGGGGTAGGGGCAATTGGAGGGGGAGTATACCAGCCAGCTCCTGGGGGGTGTTGCCCTGCTCCGGATGGGCTGCCCTTGGCCCCAGGCTTGGGGTGAGCTGTCGCGGCCCTCTGCCCGGGGTGGGCTGCCCTCGGCCCTCGGCTTGGGGTGAGCTGTTGCGGCCCTCAGGGTGAACCCCTCAGTCCCCAGATTGTGCCATCTGACCCCTGGGTGGGGAAGGGGGAAGAAAAGGGGGGAAAAAAGAATGCCTAGGGTATCCAGAGAATGTTACCTAGGCCACCTTCTGCCACCCTCCCCCACCCCCAGTAAACCTGAAAGCAACACCCTCAAAGCCCTTCTATTTGTAACTCACAAGTTTGTTCCCTCTAGGTTTGCTCCCTTTGCTATAGGTAACCTTAACACTGAGTTTTACTCCAGAATTGACCCTGAACTCAGTGCAAGTGACAAAAAGGAGATACAACTGACAGCTAAGGAAGCAAAGGAGGATGGAGCCTCTGGGTTCAGCCAGCCATCCCCACTGGACCTACCTGGGAAAACACTTTGCAGTCCAGGGGGGAGCAAATTACAGGAAAATATCTTCTAACAGAGCAAGAAGGCAAGCAGCTTTAACCCAAGACCACCAGGAAGGAGATAAAGCGTCCTCCCTTCCCCCTGTTCAGCATGAAGAAGCCAGAGAGTCGGCATCCAATTCCCAAATCAATAAGACAGTTGGTTTAATTACCATTGGAAAATTCTTGTCATTCCTCTGAGGCATCTGGTCCCCACTGGATCCTCATAATTTCCTTCACCTGCTCCCCCACCGACCAAACTATGCAGCTCTGCAGCTTCATCCTGGCCCATCCTCACCCTTCTGCTCCCAACCCTCACATCCTTGTACCCCCAATATGTTTTTCCCAATACAAAAAAAGAAAAAAATTAATATATTCATTTGTTGATGGACATGAAGGACTGTTCCCATGTCTTGTAATTGTTAATAATGCTGCTATAAATATTAAATATAAATGTACTATATAGTAGTTTGTTGTTTGTTGTTATGTGCCATCAAGTCGCTTGCGACTCATCGCGACCCTATGTACAACAGCCCTAAACCCTGCTCTATCCAGAGCCACTTTATTATCTCTGACACACCTACCCCTGTTACCCAAGTCACTGAATCAATCCATGTCATTGAGTGTCCCTCCATTCTCCCAAGCATGACATCCCTCTCCAAGGACTGTTCCTGCCTTGCAACATGTCCAAAGTATGTGAGACAAAGCTTCAGAATCCTTTCCTCCAAGGAGCAACCGGGCTTCACCTTCTCCAGAACAAACCTGTTCATTCTCTTAGTAGTCCATGGTATATTCAAGACTCTTCTCCAACACCACAGCTCAAAGGCATCAATTCTCCTTCTTTCCTCCCTAGTCATTGTCCAGCTCTGTGATGCATAGCAAGTGATTGCAAAGACCATGACCTGTATCAGATGCACCTTAGTCTCCAGACTGACATCTTTGCATTTCAGTACTTTAGAGATCCTTAACCACAGACTTTCCCATCTCAATATGTCTTTTAATTTTGTGGCTGCTGGTGCCAAGACCGGTGATTTTGGAGCCAAGTAAACTAAAGCTGTGAACAATCTTAATCTCTTCACCATCCATCATGATGCTGCAAATAGGCCCAGTGGTGAGAATCATTGTTTTCTTGATAATGAGCCTCAATCCATATTAAAGGCTGCACTCTCTGACCTTCAGCAACAAGTGCTTCAGGTCCTCCTCAGTTTATATAAATTTGACAGAAATATCAAATCTCCATTTTTTCTGTGTCTTTTACCCATTTTGTAATTGAGTTACTTTTCTTTTTCTTGTGGAAGCCCAGGAGTATTCTGTAAACTTTTCTATTCTTTGGGGTATGTGACTAGCAGTGGAATATTGGTTCATATGGACTATATAATTTTAGCTGTCTGACTGAATGTAGATATCATTATACAACCCCTCCAAAAATGCATAAGGGTTCAAATATCTCCACATCCTCTACAACATTTGTTGTTTGCTATGCTGTTAAACTCTGCCACTGCTACTTTGGTGAGATGGTATCTCTTTGTGATTTTTTTTATTTGCATCTCTCTTATTATTGCCAATGATTTTGAGCATTTCTTCATGTGTCTGTTGTCCATTTGAACGTCTTCCTTTGTGCAAGTTTTTCTATGTCTTTTGCCCATTGTGTCATTGAATTATTTTTCTTTTTGTTGTGGAGGCTCAGGAGCATTCTGTGAACTTTTATTATGAGACCCTTTTCTGAGATATCATTGCCATATTTCAAAGATACAGAAAAATTAATTGTTAAGTTTATTTGGAAAGTAGTAAGACCCTGGATAAACAAAGTACTTCTGACAAACAAAAATGAAGTGGGAGATATAATACTTCTTTATTTAAAAACTTAACACACAGCTGTAATTACCCAAAGAATATCGTACTGGTACATTACTGGACTCATGGACCAAGGAAAAGAACTAGGAAACTAGAAATTAACTCATCCATCTATGATCAGTTGGCTTAGTGGACAAAAAGCGATGCTACCAAGCCACAGGTGGATGGCTCTAATCCGTGGTCCTAAGGCCTGTCCGTAATTGTTTTTGGTGAAACATTATTCTAAGTCGTATAGCCCTGGTGTGTCCACTTGCCGTACAGAGGCAACTTGTGGTGGCTGTGAAGCTGAACACTGTGACACTTATGTATCAAATGCAATAATAGTTACCCATGGTGGACAGTGTTTGGTGGTGCTTTGCAGCTAAAACAAGCTTGGAAGCAGGAGTGGCATCCACTTCCGTAAATAGCTTGCTCAGGAAACCCTATGACATGGAGAAAGGATGAAAGTCACACAACTGTTGAGGACTTTCATTCATAGGATCACTATGAGTCACCTACGACTCAACGGCACTTAACAACAACAATCTATGATAATCTTGTCTTCAACAAAGAAATGGAGAAACGATGACCTCTTTATCAAATGATGCTGGCAAATTGGACTTTTACCTGCAGAAATTTGAATGAGGATGACATCTTATTCCATACACAAAGTCAACTCAACATAGATCAAAGACCTAGGGGAAAAGCCTCAAACCATAATGATCATCAGAGACAGAATGGGAGGAAACTTTGAAGGCCTAGCCTGTATTAGAAATAGACTGGCAAATACACTCAGAATTGTATGAAGAGGATAACGCAGATGAATGGGACCTTCTAGGTATTAAGACCATGTGTGCATTGAAAAAAACACCCTTTTTCCAATAGGGTGCACAGGGAATCTTCTAACTGTGGAAAACCATCTGTCATACTTCTTAAAATCACAAATTATTATATCTTTATCGGAAAATATTGTAAGCTTATTCTCAACTACTTTCTATCACATTTTCATTTCTTTCTCTAAAACATAAACTAAAACATTAACGTTATTTATTTATCAGTTAAAGATTATGTTATGTATTTTTAAAGACATTTAACAGTTGCTGATATTGCCACTATATTGTTCTCATCCAGAGATCAATAGTTCATCCAAAGAGAACATGTTACACAACTATCCCAAATGACACTTCTGTTGATGACTCAGCCATTTTCTCCATGATCAATTCTCCTGTGACTCCTGTTCCATTCAGAACAAACATGGTGGTTGGGAAGAGTTGTGTGGAACTTGAAACAATATGATTCTCAAATTGGCATGATAAGTCTCAATGTGGATGAGTTCCTAGACTGAATCATTGGTCGGTTCTGGCAAAAGGAGGTCAGAACTTCTAGAGTGGAGCTCATGCATATAAAACACAGGAAGGTTCAAAAATATCTCTTTGCTTAGAACATTTGTTACTACTTTGTCCCTATTGAGGTGATTTTGATACAGATTCTCCTGAGTGCCTGCTGAGATGGAAAGGAGGTAGAGTTCATAAATCCCAGATAGTATATTTCAGCTTCAGCTTGAACTTGCTTATGAGTAGTTGGTGGTCTGTTCCACAATCAGCTCCGGGCCTAGTTTTCATAGCTGATATTGAGCTTCTCCAGCGGTTCCTTCCCCACATGTAATCGATCTGATTCCTATGCATACCATCAGGTGAGATCCATGTGTATAACCTACGTTTATATCTCATAAAAAATGTGTTTGCGATGAATAAGTAATTGATTGTGCAGAAATTCCATTTTTTGTCTCTGAGTCCATGTTTTCCGACTACTGATTCTTCTCTGTTCCCAACTTTTTTCAAGTCACCCATTATTAACAATGCATCTTGATTGCATGTTTGATCAATCTTTGGCTGTAAAGTTGGTAGAAATCTGCTATTTCCTCTTCTTTGGTTCTGGTTGTTGGTGCATATATCTGAATGATAGTGGTATTCACTGGACTTCCTTGTATGCATATGGATATTATCCTGTCACTCACAATATTGTTCTGATCTAGAAATGGCTTTTCTAACTATGAAAGCAATCCCATTTTTCCTCAACTTTTCTTCAACGGAGTAGTATATCACGTGATCATCTGATTCAAAAAGCCCCATGCCAGTCCATCTCATCTCACCAATGCCTAGTATGTCAATATTTATGAGTTCCATTTCCTCAATAATATCTAATTTTCCCACATTCACGGTTCTCACATTCCATGTCCCAATCACTAGTGTCTGCTTACGACTGTTCCTCTTCCTTTGTATTTCCATACTCAGTTGCCCTTTCTGTCATTCTACATGTGTTCTGTTGTACACAGGGTTTTCAGAGGCCTGATATTTTGGAAGTGGATGGCCAATCCTTCTTCCTAGTGTATATCAATCTGAATGCTTAGATCTAGATAAGTATCCAACAGATAAGCATTTCACAGAAAAAGAGAAAATATATCCCTTATTGTGGAATTAACCATTAGTTTCGGTGTTGTCCTTGCCCTTGGCTCAAGTGCCCTGACCCACTTGAGACTCATAGTGACCCTATGTACAACAGCTCTAAACTCTGCCCTGTCCTGTGCTAATCCCATTGTCTCTGACAAACTCATCCCAATTGCCCCAGTCACCAAATCAATACATCTCCCAGAGGGCCTTCCCCTCCTGTGCCTGCCTTCCACCCTCCCGAGCGTGATGTCCCTCTCCAAAGACCAGCCCCTCCTTACTACATGACCAAAGTATGTCAGACGAAGCCTCAGAATCCTTGATTCAAAGCAGCAGCCCAGATTAACCCTGTTCAGGATGAATCTGTTTTCTTAGCAGTCCATGGCACTCTCAGCTCTCTTCTCCAACACCAAAGCTCAAAAGCATCAATTCTCCTTCTATCCTCCCTGCTCATTGTCCAGCTCTCTGACACATAACAAGTGATTGCAAAGACCATGGCCTGTACCAGATGCACCTTAGTGTCCAGAGACACATCGCTGCTTTTCAATACTTTAGAAAGGCCCCTAATAGCAGACTTTCCCATGACAATACGTCTTTTAATTTCCTGGCTGCTGGTGTCAAGAGCGTTGACTGTGGAGCCAAGCAGACTAAAGCTGTGAATGATCTCAATCTCTTCATTTATCCTGATGCTGCCAATTGGTCCAGTTGTGAGAATGTTTGTCTTCTTGACATTGAGCCTCAATCCATATTGAAGGCTGCAGTCCCTGACCCTCAGGAGCAAGCGCTTCATGTCCTCTTCAGTTTCAGCAAGCAGGGTTGTGTCATCTGCATAATTCAGATTTTTGATGAATCTTCCACCAATCCTGATGCCACATTTCTCCTCATAGAGCCCAGCCTCCTGGATAATATGTTCTGTATACAGATTGAAAAGGTATGGAAATAGGACACATCTCTGGTGTACGCTCTTTAAATTTTGTACC
The DNA here is from genome assembly GCF_000299155.1 of Elephantulus edwardii. Classification (NCBI taxonomy): domain Eukaryota; kingdom Metazoa; phylum Chordata; class Mammalia; order Macroscelidea; family Macroscelididae; genus Elephantulus; species Elephantulus edwardii. Next base: position 21,288,457 of record NW_006399769.1, read on the forward strand.
ATGCAGTGTTTCCTTGCTCTGTTCTGACAACTGCTTCTTTGTCCAAGTATAATTTTCACATTAGCATGATCAAGTGTTCTGGGATTTCCATTCTTCTCAGAGTCAACCACAGTTTGATATGGTCCACACAGTCAAATACCTTTGCGTAATCAATGAAGCACAGATAGACATTACTCTGGTACTCCCTGCTTTCAGCCAATATCTATCTAACATTAGCTACAATATCCCTAGTACCACGACCCCTTGTAAACCAAGCCTGGACTACTGGCAGTTTTCTGCTGATTTGCTGTTTCAGTCGTTTTTGGATAATCTTCAGTAGAATCTTGCTTGAGTGTGAAATCAGTGATATTGTTCTATAGTTTCCACACTCTGTTGGGCCACGTTTCTTTGCAAAGGGAACAAATATAGATCTCTTCCAGTTAGTTGGCCAAGTGATTTTTCTCCAGATTTCTTGATACAACTTGGTGAGCACGTCCAGGGCAGCATCTGTTACCTGAAATATGTCAATCAGTATTCCATCTATTCCTTGGGCCTTATTTTTTGCTATTTCTTTCAAAACAGCTTGAACTTCTTCCTTCATCACCATAGGTTTTTGCTCATACATTGTTTCATTAAATTCTCCTGTGTCTGCTAATTCCTTTCAGTACAATGACTCAGTATATTTTTTCCGTCTTCTTTTAATAGCTCCTGCATCATTTAATACTCTACCTAAAGCATCCTTGATTATAGCAACTCGAGGTTTTAATTTGTTCTTCAGGTCTTTGAGCTTAAGAAATGCTGAGCGAGTTTGACCCCTTTGGTTTTCTGACTCCAACTCCTTGCACATTTCATTGTAATATTTTACTTTGTCATCCCGCGCTGCCTTTAGAAATCTTCTGTTCAGCTCTTTAGTATCTTGAATTCTTCCTTGTGTTTTGGCTTCTCTGTGCTCCAGTGCAATCTTCAGAGTTTCTTCTGAAATCCATTTTGGTCTTTTCTTCCTCTTCTGTCTTTGTAATGAACATTTGCACTCTTCTTGGATGATACCCTTGATATCCTCCCACAACTCATCTGGTCTTTGCTCATTCGTGTTCAAGGCCTCAAACCTGTTCTTAAGATGGTTCTGAAATTCAGGTGGGATAGACTCAAAGTTATATTTTGGTTCTCGTGGATTCGGCACATAACAACAACAACAACAACAACATATTTAAGCCAAACTTCTAGGGACCTTTGTTGACAATGACCTTACTCATGATTTTTTCCTTTTCCTGAAATTTCTTTCACAAATATTCTAATGATCAGAAGAGATCAGATCATCATTCTTACTTAAATGAATAATATAATTAAT
>NW_006399769.1:21292638-21294624 GCF_000299155.1 Elephantulus edwardii
TTAGGGCTGTTGTGCATAGGGTCGCTATGAGTTGGAAACGACTTGACGGCACATAACAACAACAACAACATTGCGATGGGAAAGTCTGCTGTTAGGGACCTCTCCAAAGTACTGAAGATCAATGGTGTCTCTCTGGAAACTAAGGTGTGTCTGATACAGACCATGGTCTTTGCTGTTACTTGTTATGCATCAGATTGTTGGACAGTGACTAAGGAGGATAGAAGAAGAATTGATGCCTTTGAGCTGTGGTGTTGGAGAGAGAGAGTATTGAGGGTACCATGGAGTGCTAGGAAAACAAACAGATTCATCCTGGAAAGGGTTAGACCGGGTGGCTTCCTGGAGTCAAGGATTCTGAGGCTCCATCTTACATACTTTGGACATGTTGTAAGGAGAGACCGTTCCTTCGAGAGCGACATCATGCTTGGTAGGGTGGAGGGACAGCACAGGAAGGGAAGGCCCTCTATAAGGTGGATTGACTCAGTGACTGGGGCAATCGGGATGGGTGTATCAGAGACAGTGCGATTGACACAGGACAGAGCAGAGTTTAGGGCTGTTGTACATAGGGTCGCTATGAGTTGCAACCCTCTTCAAGGACTGATCCCTCCTTGTAACATGCCCAATATATGTCAGACAAGTCTCAGAATCCTTTCGGTCAAGGAGCAGCCTGGTTTCACCCTCTCTAAGACTAACTTGGTTTGGGTTTCTTGGTGTGTGTGTGTTTTTTTTTTTTTAATTTTTAGTACCCATAATTTATTCAATACTCTCTTCCAGCACCACAACTTAGGGGCATCAATTCTCTTTCTATCCCCCTAGCTATTGTCCAGCTTTCTGATATATAGCATGTAATTGCGAAGACCATGGCCTGGATCAGAATTACCTTAGTCTCCAGAATGACATCGCTGCTCTTCAGTACTCTGGAGAGGTCCCTGATAGCAGACTTTCCCAATGCAATTCATCTTTTGATTTCCTGGCTGCTAGTATCAAGAGTCTTGATTGTGGAGCCAAGCAAACTAAAGCTGTTAACAATCTCAGTCTCTACTCCATCTATCATGATGCTGCTAATCGGCCTAGTGGCGAGAATCTTTGTTTTCTTGTTCTTGAGCTTCAATCCACATTGAAGGTTGCAGTCCTTGACTTTCTGCAGCAAGTGCTTCAGGTCATCCTCAGGTTCAGTGAACAAAATTGTGTCATCTGCATAACAGGTTGTTGATGAGTCTTCCTCTAATTCTGATGCCACATTCCTTCTTGTACAGCCCAGACTTCCAGATGATCTGTTCTGTATATAGTTTGAAAAGATAAGGAGATAGGATACATCCCAGGTGTACACCCTTCCCAATTTTAAACCATGCAGTGTTTTCTTGCTCTGTCCTGACAACTGCCTCTTGGTCCAAGTATAGACTTCACGTAAGCACTATCAATTGATCTTGGATTCCCATTCTTCTCAGAGTTAGCCACAATTTATTGTGATCCAACAGTCAAATGTGTTTGCATAAATGAAACACAGAGAGATATTCCTTCAGTACTCTGCTTTCTATCAAGATTCATCTAACATTAGCTATAATATCCCTAGTACCAGAACCTCTTCTATATCCAGCCTGCACTCTGTTGATGTGCTGTTCCAGTTGTATTTGGATAATCTTCAGCAGAATCTTGTTTACATGTGATATTAATGATTTTGATTAGTAATTTCAGGACTTTGTTGGGTCATCTTTCTTTAGAATGAAAACAATAGATCTCATAGTCAGTTGGTCAGGAGGTTGTCCTTTAGATTTCTTGGCATAACTTGGTAAGTGTATCCAGGACAGCGTCTGTTTATTAAAATATGTCCATTAGTATTCTGTCAGTTCTGGGGTCTTGTTTTTTGCCAATTCTTTCAGAGTAGCATGGATTTCTTCTTTCATAATCACCACAGGCTCTTGCTCATAATGTTGTTTCATGAAATTCTTCTGTTTCAGCCAATTCCTTTTAGTACAGTGACTCTGTATA
>NW_006399769.1:21294780-21309295 GCF_000299155.1 Elephantulus edwardii
CTTCCTTTCCTTTCTTTCTTTCTATGCTTCCTAGGTCATTCAATATTCTGCCCATAACATCCTTAAGCATTGCAACTTGAGGTATGAATTTGTTCTTTAATTCCTTCAGCTTAAAAAAATGCTGAGCGAGTTCACACCTTTTGATTTCCAGACTTCGTCTCTTTGCACATTTGGTTATATGCTTTGTTTTGTCTTCCTGTGCTCCCCTTTGAAATCTTCTGTTCATCTACTTCTTTTCTTGATTTATTCCCTTTGCTTTGGTTTCTTGGTTCTCTAGTGTAATATTCATAGTCTTTTCTGACATCCATTTACGTTATTTCTTCTTCTCTGTCTTTTTAATGATCTTTTGTATTCTTCATGGATGATATTCTTAATATCTTTCCACAGCTCATCTGGTATTTGTTCATTGGTTTTCAAGGCCTCAAACCTGTTCCAGAGATGGTTTTGAAGTGTGAGTGGGATAGACTAAAGGTCCATGCTAAAAACCTGCTGGAGGGTCAGTTATAGGTTGGTTCTGACCTTACAGTACACAGCAATAACAACATAACGATAATGAGATATGTATAATGACACCTCAAATTAATATCAATATAAATCCAATTAAGATGAACTCTGAAAAATTTTCCATGTACTATTTTATGTGACAATGATGGTAATCATCATAGAACCTGAATTATAGAAAGAATATGCTATCAAGACTTGGAGGAAGATTCATAAACAAGCTGCTTTATTAAGTGACATAATTTTGCTTGCTGAAATTGAAGGAAACTTGGAGCAATTAGTGAAGATGATAAGACTCTTGTCTTCAATATGGATTATACCTTAGATAAAGAAAATATATTATTAAACAACACCATGATAAGTATAAAAAATATTGAAGATTGCAGTGATATCATTTTACTTGGATCCACAATTAACTTCTACAGCCGCAGCAATCAGGATGCAGCAAAGATGATGAGATTTAATCTAACACACGTTTGGCGCCTTATAATGGGGAGGTTTCATGCCTAGTGGATAGGGAAGTGTGCTGCTAATCTGAAGTTGGCACCTCTCTGGTGATTCTGATCCGCCAATGGCTTTGAGGGAAAAGATGAACGATCTTTTCTCATGTGATTTACAGCCTCTGAATTTGACAGTAATGAAATATTTGTTTGTTTGCTTGAGATGTTAGAGAAGGGCATCTGGTTTTGTAAAATAAAAGGTCAGAAAAAATGGAGTATCTTCAAGGAGGTGAATTGACATAGTGGCTGGAATAGTGGACTGTAGCATGGCAATGATTGCGAGGGTGCAGCAGAACCTATCAATGGCTATGAGTAGTCACCGACTGGAAGGCATGGAGCAACAACAACACACTAAGTGAGGTGGATTGATTCAGTGACTGGGATAATTGGGATGGGAGTGTCAGAGACGGTGCGACTGGCACAGGACAGAGTGGAGTTTAGGGCTGTTGTACATAGGGTCGCTATGAGTCGTAGGCGACTCAACGGCACATAACAACAACAACAACAATTTAATTCTCAACAAATGGAAAGATAAAAGGCAATAAAGGCACAAGGAAAATATTGGGGCTTCACTCACACAGAGAAAGCTCTGGTCGCCTAGTGGGTTTCTCTGCTAACCCCAAATAGATCTCAATGGTTTAGTAGATGTGGAGAGGTATAGTTAACTGCTAAGATGTTCTGGCTTTGAAAGTGAGAGAGATTACCATGCCATTTACCTAGATGGAGGATGCTAGAACTATGCATTAGATTGGAAAGAGAGGAGGTGCAACAATGGCAATGTTGAGGGCTGAGGAGAGTACAGAGTATACAGTAGATAGCCAATAAAATTTACTGAGCTGAATGAATGGACAGTGGAATTATGTGTCTGGAGTTCAAGGGCAAGGTTTTCAGAAATGGAGATAAAGATTTCTAAAATATTAAAATGGCAACTCAAATCAAGACAGTATCTGAGATAGTCTATGAGAGAACAAAAACCAGAAGGCTCAAGACAGAGCCTTGGGAATTGGTGATATTTAAGTTCAGAGCAGGGGAAGAAAAGGCCATAAGGGAGACTAGGAAGTAACAGCTAGTGAGGTGGGAGGAAAATCACAAGTGTGCTGTGTCATGGAAGCCAAGGGAAGAGATTGTTTTCAAAGGCCAAGCTGTCAGATGCCTCAAACAGATCAGGAAACATAAGGACTGAAAATCATTACTCTCAGTTAGGAATAAGAAAGACATTGATTATCTATTTAGAGGAGTCCAGAGAAGAGTAATGGTTGAAGCCAAATGGAAGTGGATTTAAGAAATGACTAAAAGGTGACAAAATGAAGGCAGTAAATATGGAAAACATATTGATGTGAAGTGGGCAAAGGAGACAATGAAGCAGGGTAAATAAAAATAATAGATTTTTTCTGTCATTTTCCCTTGCATTTTTCTGAACATACACATCTATCTATCTATCTATCTATCTATCTACATACACACATACATACAACTTAGTCCTAAAGTGACTGGGTAAAAAAAAACAAGAAAGGGAGGCTTCCTGAAGTTCGAGGCCAAGTCAGGTAAGATAAATGTTCACATTGAGGGAGGACACAGGAGTGGGGAAGGGATAGGACAGCACTGGCATGGAGGGTGAGGGTGTTCAGAGCCCAAGCAGGATAAGGAGATCTTCATATGTGGGCCTGGTTAACATTTCAGAATTCGGGAGAGGTGAAGAAGTGTAATAGCCAATTAGAGTATTCACACTTTGGGGTAATACAATAAAGACGTCTCAAGGGAAGGAGAGCAGTGCACACCTTAGCCTAGTTGGGGAGCCAAGTGCCAAATCTTACGTAGGGCAAGTACCTGTCCACATGGAAGGTGCTTGATGAGGGGTGTCAGAACCCAAAGGAGTGAGGAAAGTCTTTGGAAAGCAGCAACAGAATATAAATGTGAGGAACAGAATGTAATAGACTATGAAGCATGGGAACTCAGATGGAGTGAAGAGTGTCAACAAGCCTTAGGTGATCTAGTGTGAAGAATGCGGGCTGAGCAAGATAAGAACCGTTTGTCTGTGGGAGCAGCCTGAGCAGCGTAAAGAGAAGGGAAGGCGGTGGTTGTGATACTTGATTTGTTACATATTAAAGAACTGATGATGTATAAATATATTAATAATAATAGGAATTATATTTAGGAAAATTGGAGAAAGAAAACTAGAAAAAGAATCCTATGGGTTTTTTTAGTTGATATTGGAGATGAGTATAAATTCACGATTTTTGAATTTTAAAACATAGGTAGTTTTGAGAAAATGAAAATGACAATGTGTGTGTGTCTGTGTGTGTGTGTTTACCTAAGTACATTCTCTACATTTCTTTAATGAGAAAGTCTTGAAATAACAATTTCCACAATAGCAAGGAGTACATCCAGAGTTCACACTTTGGCCTCAAAATACTAGAGATGTTAAGCACCATTGAGTCAACTACAACTCCTAGTCACCCTGTGAACACCAGATCTAAAATCTGCCCCAACCTGTGACATCCTCCTGACTATCATGCTCAAGTTCATCTTTGTATCAGTCCATCTCCTTGAGGGTCTTCCTATCTTTTGCTGACCTTCTACTTAGCCTAGCATGATGTCTTTTTCCAAAGACTGGTGCCTGGTGATAACATGTCCACAGTATGTGAGAGGAAATTTCATTATCCTTGCTTCTCATAGCGACTCAACGGCACATAACAACAACAACAACAAGGATGAATCTGTTTGTTTTCTTGGCAGTCCATGGTACATTCAATACTCTTCTCCAGCACCACAGCTCAAAGGCGTCAATTCTCCTTCTATCCTCCCCAGCCATTGTCCAACTCTCTGATGCATAACAAGTGATTGCAAAAACCATGGCCTGTATCAGGCGCACCTTAGTCTCCAGAGAGACACCGTTGCTCTTGAGTACTTTAGAGAGGTCCCTAACCGCAGACTTTCCCATCACGATACATTTTTTTATTTCCTGGCTACTGGTGCCAAGAGTGTTGACTGTGGAGCCGAGCAGACTGAAGCTGTGAACAATCTCAATCTCTTCACCATCCATCCTGAGAGAGGGTTAAACCAGGCTGCTCCTTGGAGGCAAAGATTCTGGGGCTTCGCCTGACATACTTTGGACATGTTGTAAGGAGAGATAGGTCTTTAGAGAGGGACATCATGCTGGGCAGAGTGGAGGGACAGCGCAGAAGGGGAAGACCCTCTATGAGGTGGATTGATTCAGTGACTGGGGTAATCGGGATGGGTGTGTCAGAGGCAATGAGACTGGCATAGGATAGAGCAGGGTTTAGGGCTGTTGTACTAAACAACATAGGGTCTCTATGAGTCGCAAATGACTCGACAGCACATAACAACAACATAACAGGTTAGGGGAGCTCTGGTGGCCTAGTGGCAAGGAGCTGCAACTATAATCCCAGAGGTGCACCGTTCAAATCCACCAGATGCTTTGCAGGGGAAGGAGGGACAATCTCCTCCTGAACCAGTCAGATCTGAGTTGACGGTACACTCACACAAAAATCACAAAATAAAAAAAGATTTAAAAAAAATCTATGTTGTTGTTATTTACCTTTGAGTCAACTGTGACTCATGGCAACCCCATGTACAACAGCTCTGAACCCTGCTCTATTCTGACCCAGTCTCACTGATAACCCCATTGCCCTCGCCACTGTGTCAATCCTTCTCATCTGGGGTATTCTTCTCCTGCACTGTCCCTCTACCCTTCTGAACATGCTGTCATTACCCAAGGACGTACATGTATAAAATTCTAGTGGCCTAGTGGTAAGTAGCTATGCTTCAATCCCAAAAGCACATTTTCAAATCCAACGGCTACTCCACAGGGGAAGAATGAGCAGTCTCGTCCTGTGTGTTTGACTGCTTCTGAAAACCTGCTGGAGGTTCAGCTATTGGTTAGTTTCTGTCTGGGTGACACACATCAACAATCACAGAGCTGGATGATGATTAAAGATGATAGAAGAAGAATTGATGCTTTTGAGTGGTGGTGCTAGAGAAGAGTCTTGAACATACTATAGACAAACAAGAAAACAAATAGGTCTGTCTTAGAGAGAGTGAAACCAAGGTTCTCCTTGGACAGTAGGGTTTTCAAGCTCCATCTCACATACTCTGGACACATGTCCAGGAGAGATAGATCAGTCCTTGGAGAAAGATATAATCCCTGGAAGGGTGGACTGATAGTGCAGGAGAGGAAGACCCCAGATGAGATGGATTGATACAGCAACGGGGGCAATGGAGGTTGATGTGTCGGAATTAGTGAGACCAGCTCAGGATAGGGAAAGGTTCAGAGCTGCTGTACATAAGGTCTCTTTGGGTCACAGGTGACTCCACAGCACATAACAATTAAAGTGGCCAGGGATAGATATACTTGGTAGAAGGGGAGAAAAGGCAAAGTCCTAGGCACAGTGGAATTTCTATGGAAAACAGGTGTGGATTATAGGAGAAAAGCTGGAAAGTGGGCAAAAAGTCCTTAGGTCAAAGAAGTGAAATAGCTTGTTGAAGCTCATAAATGATAGAAGGACTGGACTGGAGTTTAGAGATTTTATTTGACTCTACATTTTACAACATTCAGTTTGTCAATTTGATTTCACATTTCACGACGTTTAGTTTGTCAATTAGAGACCCCAGTGACCTGAAAAAGTAGGCAAATATAAAGATGGAAGCCTGGTTACCAAGAACCGAAAGGAATGAAGTGATGAAAATATTGGAGATGGCAGTGTGATTTTTTTCTCTTATGTAGAAGGTTGTAAATGAGATAGGGACTTGTAAGTGAGGATGGTATGGTTGAAAGATCTTTTCTTCAGAAGAGTGGAAGTCTGAGTACATTTGCACATGAAACGCTGAGGCTAGTGTAAGGGAAAAGTCTAAAAATGCAAGGAAGTAGTAGGTGGAGGTTGAGTCAGAAAGGACTCTGGTTACCCTTCTGGGTAGCCTGGGCTTCAGTTTTCCAGTGATTGGCAGTCACTTGAAACTGAAGGACAAGATCAAGTGGTATATGTAGTAAGGTGATTAAGAATTTGGTCTCTGCAGTCAAACTACCTAAATTCATATTCTGATTCTGCCATGCTTAAATATATCATGAGATAACGTTCTTAATCCTTTTGCTTCCATTTCTCTGTCTCTCTGTAAAATGTAGAATCATAATATGAATTATGTGTAGAATTAATAAAAAAAATAGATACACAATGCCTGGAAAGCACTTGCTACATGAACCAAAACAAAACTTATTACCACTGCAATCACTCAATAAGCATCATCACTTTTGTTATAACTGACATTATTTTAGAGAACTCTGGTGACCCAGTGGTAAGAAGCTGTGCTGCAATCCTAAAGCCATTTGCTTGGAAACGTCAGCTGCCCTCAAGGAGGATGAACAACCTCCTCTTGTGCTACTTACAGCCTCTGGAAACCTGCTGGAGAGTCAGCTATGGGTCGTTCTGACTCCACAGCGCACAACAGAGGACAGAGTAGAACTGCTCCATATAGTCTCCAAGGCTATGAACCTTTACCTAAGCAAACTACCTCAACTTGCTCCCTTGAAGGCTGATGAGTTCAAATTGTCAGCTTTTTAGCTAGTGGTTTGAATGCTTCAACTGCAACATCGCTAGAGTACATTTGAAGGAGACCAAGGAAGGGTCAAATGTGAGACAGATAAGGAACTAAACATATTAGCACTTGGTAGTAAGTTGTTGTTGTTGTTATGTGCCGTCGAGTCGTTAACAGCCCTAAACCCTGCTCTATCCTGTGCCAATCTCATTGCCTCAGACACACCCATCCTGATTACCCCAGTCACTGAATCAATCCACCTCATAGAGGGCCTTCCTCTCCTGCGCTGTCCCTCCATCGTCCCAAGCATGATGTCCCTCTCCAAGGACCGGTCTCTCCTCACAACATATCCAAAGTATGTTAGACGGAGCCTCAGAATCCTTGCCTCCAAGGAACCACCCGGTTTAACCCTTTTCCAGGATGAATCTGTTTATTTTCTTAGCTGTCCGGGGTACATTCAATACTCTTCTTCAGCACCACAGCTCAAAGGCATCAATTCTCCTTCTGTCCTCCCTAGTCATTGTCCAGCTCTCTGATGCATAACAAGTGATTGCAAAGACCATTGCATGTATCAGGCACTCCTTCGTCTCCAAAGAGACACCGTTGCTCTTGATTACTTTAGAAGGGAGATAAAAAAATGTGTTCGTTACAGGATGTATGATGGCACTATCCTTTCAGATGGAAAATGGTAGTTTTGACATGGTGAATTCAGATGGTAAATTCAGTCCAGGTGTCTATGTAAAAAGAGCCATACAGACAGCTGAGTATATGAGTCTTCAGAACTGGAGAGAAGTAATCAGACCATGTGACTATATGAGGAAGGAAGGTAGAAAGTAGAGCCCAGGGTTTGAGGAATCTGGGATGGAGTTGGCATAAACCCTAGAAAAAGTTCAGCTTGACTTGTTGCCATGGGATCATAACCAATCCATCATTGAGTCTCAGACAGGTTTTTGAGAAGCTGTAGATGACATGGTAGGAGATTGCGTATCTTTCTTCCTCAGAATGTCTGGTGGATTAGAACTGCCAGAAAGGTGTCACGTTGGAGGTGGCAGCATAACTCCTTATGCACTACAGCAGTTAGGGGAAAAATACTACAAAGAAACAAATTAAGGACAGGTGTGGATTAGGACAAAGTGACACTTTAATTCAAGTTGAATCAGAGGGTTCCAGTTGAAACGGTGGTAAAGTTGTCACTGGGAATGAAAAGCAAGGTCATTATTGCATGGCAAGAATTTTTAGAAAATTAGATACAATTTCTGTCAAGTTGACCCCAACTCTAAACCTTTGTAATTGATTATCTCCACACAAGACAGCCTTAATACTGTCTTTTGAAACATTATGCCCCCGGTTAAACAAAACGTCTGACTAAGCAGAATTGTTGCAATCAGCATGGTTTATGTTTGATCCTGACTTCGGTTGACTGTTATGCCTCAAAAGTCTTGGCGAGCCACCTCTGTGCAGCATTTCGCCTTTCTAACAGATGGGAATGAACACAATTATTCAGTGATTTTGTATGTGCATCAAATTTAAACATCAAGCAGAGTTTTCTGTGCAGAGTGTCTAGGTGTGAGGTTAAAAGGATAAAATGCCATTATAACTTCAATTTGGAAATGGATTAATGTGGAAAACTTAACAATTGCTTATGAATTAAAAGTTTGTTAAATTTTACTCTGGATTTGTGTTCATCTGGGAAGTTACGGTAATGAAGGATTTCTGTGCTATTCTACTCTCCAGAGAAAGAACATAAACAAATCCATTTAATAACCCAGACAGATTTTTTTTTTCTCTGAACAGATGAATCAGGGGCAAAAATGGAATGCGAATCTTTTTTTGTACCTTACATCATATTTGTTCTTCTGCAGAAGCTGTCACAATTTTGGACTTTCTTTTAAAATAAGGGGGAATGTAAAATGAACAGATATGTATCAACAACCTTAGTGTGCATTTTAGCTTTAAGTATATAAATAATTGTAGAATTTTAATCACAGAGCCAGAATAATATATTTACATATTCAAGGTGAAACTTATTAGATAACTGTTGATATTATTACATACCATCAAGTTACCTGTGACCCATCGAGGCCCTAATGACAACAGCTATGAAGCCTGCCCTATCCTGAGCCAGTCTCACTGACTCTGAAATATTTTCTCCCATTACTCCAGTTACTGTGTCAATCCATCTCATCTGTGGTCTTCCTCTCCTGTGCTGTCCCTCCATCCTTCCAAACATGATGTCCTTCTCTAAGGACGAATTCCTCCTGGACATGTGCCAATGTATGTGAGGCGGAGCTTCAAAATCCTAGCCTCCAAAAAGAAAATAGGCTTCATCCTCTCCAATACAGACATGTTTGTTCTCTTGGTGATTCAAGGCACATTCAATACTCTTCTCCAGCACCACAACTCAAAGACATCAGTTCTTCTTCTATCATTATTACAGCTTTCCGATGCATAGCAAGTAATTGCAAAAACCATTGTCTGCATCAGGTGTACCTTAGTCTCTAGACTAACATCATTGCTCTTTAGCACTTTGGAAAGGTCTGTGACAGCAGACTTCCCCAATTTGTCTTTTGATTTCCTGACTGCTGATAGCAAAATTGTTGATTGTGGAGCTGACCAAGCTAAATTTGTCAACAATCTCACTCTCTTCTCCATGTATCATGGTGCTGCCAATTGGCCCAGTGGTAAGAATCTTTGTCTTCTTGATATTGAGCTTCAATCCAAATTGAACACTATAGTCTTTGACTTTCCGCACCATATGCTTTAGTCATTCTTAGTTTCAGCAAGCAAGGTTGTGTCATCTGTATGTTACAGTTTCCTAATGAGTGTTCCTCCAGTCCTGATGCCACACTCCTCCTCAGAAAGTCCAGCTTTTTCTGATTTGTTCTGCATAAAGATTGAAAAGGTATGGAGAAAGGAAACATTCCTGACAAACCCCTTTCCTGATTTTGAACCATGCAGTGTTTCCTTGCTTTGTTCTGGGGACTGATTCCTGGTTTGAGTATAGGTTTTGCTTGAACACAATCAAATGTTCTGGGATTCTCATTATTCCCATGGTAAACCACAGACAACTGTAGGAAAAGTATATATATTTTTTTAAATGTAATTTTTGCATTCAATTTAATTTTCTCTTTTTCCTTCAATGTTTCTATGTTTCTACATATTCCATATCTATAGTTATGAAATTGGTGGTGGCTCAGTGTTAGAATTATTGTCTTTCTTATGAGAGTTCTTGGTTTGATTACTGGTGAATAAACATCATAGGCAGTTATAATCTATCTGTCCATGGAGGTATACCTGTTGCTATATCTGAAAAGGTTACAAAAGTCAATCAATGAAAACCCTATAGATCATCACAGAGCTAGCCTGTCTTTGATGAGATCATCATAAATAAGAGACTAAGTAGATGGTAGCTAACAACAACAATAACAACTTAATGTTGTTATGTGCCATTGAGGTGACTATGACTTATAGTAACTTTATCAGCAAGGAATCTAAACCCTGTGCTATCATCATCATCATCATCATCATCATCATCTCTGACATATTTGAGGCCATTGCTATAGTCACTGTGTCAATCTATATGACTGACGGTCTTTCTCCCTTATTTTTACCCTCCATGTTTCGAAGCATGATGTCCTTTTGTAAGGACTGGACTCGCCTGACAATTTGCCCAAGTACGGGAGATGGAGTTCCACCATCCTTGCCTCCAAGGAGCACCCTGGCTTCACTGTCTCTTTCTCTTGGCTAAATGGATAGCTGTGATTATGTGTGGTAGCATATTTCACACATTTCAGTTATCTAACAAACGGTTCTGACACTTAGGGTTTGGATTGACTATTTAGTTCATGATGTGGAAAATCAGGAATTCAGGCAGGATTCTGCTAAATGGTTCGTCTCTTCTGTGCCTGATGTCCACCAGAGGTCTGAGACTGGAGGTCCCACTTCTGAGCTGGCATTTGTACTTATATCAGGTGCTTTAATGCTACTTAGTTTTTCTCATTCTTTCTTCTCCCACTCAGAGCAGGATGCAGTGCTCTCAGGCTCCATAAGGCTGTGGTACCAGGGATATCAGATGGATACTGGATGAGCCCAGAGAATATCAGAAGAATGTCTATTTGTGTTTTATTGACTATGCAAGTCATTTGGCTATGTAGATAATAACAACTTACGGCTAACATTAAGAAGAATGGAAATCCCAGAACACTTGACTGTGCTCATATGAAATTAATACATAGACAAAGAAGCTATTGTCTGAAACAAGCAAGGCAATACTGCACAGTTTAAAATCAGGAAGGGTGTGCATCAGGGTTGTATCTTTTCTCCACACTAATTCAATCTGTACGCTAAGAAGAATCATTTGGGAAACCAAACTCTGTGAAGAAGAATTTGGCATCAGGATTTCAGGAAGACTCATCAACAACCTGCATCATGCAGATAACACAAATTTGCTTGCCAAGAGTGAAGAGGATAGAAAATGCATGCTGAAGAAGATCAAGGACTAGAGCCTTAGGCATAGAGTAACATCAAGAAAGCAATGGTTCTCACTACAGGACAACATCATGATAGATGGAGAAAGGATTGAAGCTGTCAGTTACTTCATTTTCCTTGGATTAACAATCAACATCAGTGATACCAGTAGTCAGTAAATCAGAAGGCATATTGTATGGCCTAGTGGCAAGAAGCTGGGCTGCAATCCTAAAGACATGCAGTTTGAATCCACCAGATGCTGTTTGGGAGAAAGATGGGCAGTCTCCTCCCAGGAGATTAACTGCCTCTGAAAGCACACTGGAGGGTCAGCCATGGGTCAATTCTGACTCGACAGGACACAGTAATCATTGCATTGCGAAAGTCTGCTGTCAAGGATCTCTCCAAAATGCTGAAGAATAGTGCTGTAACTTTGAAGACTAAGGTGTGTCTGATTCAGCCCACAGTCTTCTCAATCACCTGTTATGCCTCAGAGAGCCGGACAATGAATGATAGAAATATAATTGATGCCTTTGAATTGTGGGGTTGGAGAGGAGTACTGCCTGGAGAGCAAACTGATGTGTCTTGGAAATAGTGCAGCCAGAGTGGTTCTTGGAAACTAAGAAGGTGAAGCTGTGTCTCTCAGACTTTAGAAATTTAGCTAGGTGATGTTATTCCTTGCAAAGGACATCGGTCTTAGAAAGATGGAGGGAGGGTCAGCGAAGGAGAGGGAGACCTCCAACAAGATGGATTGACTTAGTGATTTCAGCCATGGGATCTCATGCCAGAGATGGTGAGAATGGCATAGAACAGGGCAGGTTTCAAGTCTGCTGTTAGTAGGGTCACTATGAGACATATTTGATGTGATAGCAAATAATTTCAAGCACAAAATTTGCCCTTCCATGTTCTATTGATCAATGCAATCACAGGGCTTTGCAGATGCAAGAGAACTGGAGAAATACATGTCACTACCTGGTGGCTTGTGGCCTAGTGGTAAGAACCTGCACTGCAATCCCAAAGACATAGAGTTCAAATCTACCAGCTGCTCTATGCGAGATGGGCAATCACCTCCAATGTGATTAGCTGCCTTTGAAAACCCACTGGAGAATCAGCTATGGGTTGTTTGCTACTCATTGGTACTCAGCAGCAAGAACCTGGTGGAGTTAGGGCAAGAGAAGAACAAGTGTGAGCACACAGTAGTACAGAACCAGAGAAACGAGAGCTCCTTGGGAATTTCAGTACTTTCAGAGTTTGAGCCATAGACCATCACATTAGAATCACTTGTAAGGCCAGGGATGTTCTTAAAATACATAATCCTGACCCAAACTTTCTGGTTCAGAACCAGAATTCTTTCTTCTAGAAATCTATACCTTTAATAAGACTTCTTGGCTTACTCAAGATGCATCAATTCAATGCTGACCTATAGTAACCATACAGAGAAGAGTAGAGCTGCCACACAGGGTTTCCCAGTCTATAAATCTTTATAGAAGCAGGAGTCCTCATTGTTCTCCTGTAGTGACTGGTGGCTTTGAATCTCCAGTCTTTTCATTAGTAGCCCAATGTATAATTCACTGCAACAACAGAGTGGCCAGCATTAAATAGGGAGAAGTGCCTGTAGACATGGTTCTTGAATCAGAAAATCTTGAATTCAAATATAACTTTGCTATCAACTACTGCATCAGGACCTCTGGAGTGACTTCATTTTCTGAGCCACCACTTTCTTATCTGTAACTGTGACTATTAACTACATCTGCCTTATCGTACCGTGTCTCAGAATAAAACATGCCTCATGCAGTAGCGAGGGGCTCAGCTCTTGGCACATGACCAGCAACATAACAATGAAGATTTTGTGAGTTGAGTTAGTTGATCTCATTCAGAAAACACATAATAATTCTTGAGTGTGTACTGATACCTTTATACATGGGTGTGACTTGAACTCCAATTGTGAACCTATTTAAAGTCATCAGCATGCCACTCTGGCAATAATGTATGCAAATTTTCTCATAAAAGCCACCAGAGGAGCAAATCCAGATCCTTCTATATGACTAGGGAGTAGAACTGATTTATTCGTAAAAGAGAACCCATTTATTGAGAATAAGCAGCACACTGACAATAACTTTGAAATTGTTTGGAAAATAGTTCTGTTAAATGGTAGGGCCGGCTTGGTAACTAAGACAAGTCTCGGTGTTCTATTACTGTGTGAATTTCAATGAGATATTGTCATGATCTCAGTGAATTCAAGGTTTGATTAAACATGGCAGTAGGACTGGGACTTTTGTTAAGAGGAATTGAAGGCCTGGTTTGATTATACATTAAATAAAGAACCAAAAGCCTCATTGCTGTTGTAGTTGTGTGCCACTGAAGAGGAATTGACCCAGCGCAGCCCCTTCAGCAGGTTTTCAGAGACAGTTCATTGCATGGGAGGAAACTGCCCATTCTCCTGTGGAGCAGCTGTTGGATTTGAACTGTGTGCCTTCAGGATTGCAGTGTAATTTCTTTCCAGTAGATAACTATCACCACATGCTTTTTAACACTTATGTTATAGAAATAGAATTATAATTATGACATTAAAAATGGAAAGTTATGAGCACAAAGCTATGTGAAACCTACATTTATTTTGAAAAGCTTTGTTTTGAAAAGCTTATATTTGGCTTTTTAAAAGCTTAGACTTTCAATTCAAGCCAGAGCAAAGGCTTCTATCTTAAAAACATTTGGTTCTGTTGTATATGTGGGTTGCTTTGGACATGAGTCTGAAGCATCTGAAAAATGAGCTGTGTGAAAAGGAAGGAAGAGAAGAGGGTTCAGAAGAAGATAAAAAGCACCCAGGCTCTGCTTCTCATCTTGGTTTAGTCCCTGAAGAGCTTCTGAATGAGGTTCTTCTTTAAAAGTCAACATGCTCAAAGCCCTGTACTTAAATGTACTCTGCACAGCTCAAAAGGAAATGAAGAACAGGCCCTCTGTGAGGCCCACTTAAGAATGATAGACTGACTTTCCACACACCCTGTGAATTTTCTATGTGTTATCCCTTTAGGAACTAAAATGACCTCTTATTAGGAAGTGTCCTTCCAAAGTACTCAGGGACCCATGGCTGACATGAACCTATATTTGCCCATGTAAAAAAATTCCAAATTTTTCCTAAAAACGTGCCTAATTTGTATTTCTTTTTGCTGTCTTATCTTTTTTTTTTCTTCCTCATCTTATTGTTCCTAATTTTCTAACATCTCTTCTTATATTTGTCTATTTCTCTTGGGGTTTTTTTTTTAACCCCTCCATCCATCTAAAGTGTCCCTTTTTCATCCCTTGTGATGATAACAAGCAAACTAGGACTGCAGCAGTAACAACAAGCACAGTTACCTTTGTTGAGCTGCATCTTAAGTATGCCTCTTAAGTGTTTACTTTCTTTCCTTCTATCCCCACTATCTGTGCTGCTTCTCCGGAATAGAACTTTTTAAATATATATAGAACATTTTTGTGTCCTATTTTTAATTATGGACATAACT
>NW_006399769.1:21309531-21320223 GCF_000299155.1 Elephantulus edwardii
GACCCTTCTTAGTACAGTTCTACTTTGATATGAGTGCGTCAGTATGAGTCAGAATCAACTCAATGGTAACCAGTTCATCAAAGCCACGAACATAAATCATTCTACTTTGCCACTAAGAAAGTAGATGGAAGAAGCCTAATGGGGTACACACATTGACTATATGCACATGTTACCCCAGGTCTTTTACTCGAGTCTATTAATTTGCTGTTTCATGTCATTGCTCCTATGGCATGACAAAGAGAGTTAAGCTGATTCTCTTCCTTTTCTTTTGCATAATTAGAGGATCAGAATAGTTAACTAAGGGGTTCCAGATAACAAAACACCTTTTCTGTCTTCACTGAGGCTGAGATGAATTCAAGCTGTATGCTTCTTCCGGTAAAAGTACAGATCCAAGTATCATGAGTGGAGGAACTTGATAACCCCACGCTTTGCTCACACTCCCTCGGGTGATGGAACTCTTAGGTGGAACACCCAGGTGGAAAAAAGTCTCATTTCTTGCCATGTACACAACTCTGGGTGTTTTCATTCCTAAAATCAGCACTAAGTCTTCAATGTCACACTGCAAACACAAACTGTAGGTGGGGGAACTTTTCTTTGTCTCTGAGAGACTCAGTGAAACCTTAATAATTCTTTTTCTCCTGATATTTTTATAAATTCATTGTAGAGTTCAACAGCTAAAGGTTATCCTTAGGAAAAACACGTTGAGATCCTTTTTGACAGGTATGAATTATAGAACTAAAGGGAGGTGTTTGTTTTATCATATTTGGAGTGGGGTAGGGGTGGGGGTGTGTGAGGGGATTGTATACCAATGAAGGAGTTTTTCTTTTGCTTTTCAAGGAGAAGAGTGAACTGGGGGGTTGGGGAGGCGGGGAGAAAAGTGCAACAATGAAAGAATTGAATTCCAAAATCTCTGTAGATGTTCATTGAAATTAATAAAAACAAATTTAAAACAAAAGTTTTAAAAACCACAATTGAGCAGGTAACATTTACAACATTTTTTTTAAATGGTAAAATTAAGCCAGTTTAAGGAGTTCTGTTTTCTGTTGCATGAACACAACTCACCTTTCCATGAAACCTGTACTCTTAGCTGTCAGGATGAGGCCATGGCATGGAATTTGTATTACAGGCAGAGACACAAATTCATCTCTAAAGAACAGGAAATGGGAGGAAGCTACAATGACATGACCTGAAGGAAATAAACATGAAATTATTTGGGAAGCCTCCTAATTCCCAGATTTGCTCAGGACCAACCACTGCCATTACTGATCCCTTCAGAGTCTGGAAGAACCTTGATTTTTCAGATGGAGACAAAAGAAACAGAGATTTCTGCTATCATGAAATGCATCAGCTTTTATGAGGGCAATACAACCAGAGAAGTTACATGCTACTAGTTTGTTGAGGAGGGACTGGAGTCCAAATCTGTCTCTCAAGTTCACATTTGTCTACTATATTTTGTTGCATCACTGAGAATCAATACACTTAGCATTTTTGGCCTTTCAATAACATTCTGGAAGGTATTTTTCTACCTTCAGTTTTAGGGTAAAAGTAGTGCCTTTCTGGTGGTTCATATCTATTGGTAGATCAATGGGAGAAAGATGAACAATTTCTTCCTTGTGATTTACAGCCTCCAAAATCCTACTGGAGGGTCAGCTATGAGTTGGTTCCAACTCTACAGCAATGAGAGTTTTACATTCTCACCTATTGTCTCTGTGAATACATGTGTCCTCTTGGGCAAGTGAATTGACACAGTGAAGGTGGCATTGTGGTCAGGTGCGTCAGAGATGGTGAGGTTAGCTCAAGACAGGGCAAAGTTCAGAACCTTTATTCATAGGTCACTATGAGCAATAAAAAATAACAAATTTGCACTGTGTTGTTGCTATTGTGTACTGTAGAGTCAACACAAAGCTAAACCTCCAGTGGGTTTTCAGAGATAGTAAAGTACACAAGAGTTGATTGATCATTTTCCTTCAATGTAGCTAGTGGACTTGAATCATGTGCCTTTCAGTTGACAACACAGTTTCTTATCACTAGATCATCAGAGCTCATATACTTTGTTGTTGTTGTTGTTAATTGCCGTGGAGTCAAGCATGGCTGATAGAGACCCTATGAACAAAAGGCCTGCAGCATTTTTATAACTATCGTCATATCTTCAAGTGCATAGAGTTTCCAGAGGCATGTGGTTTAGGAAGTGGATGCCACCCCTGTCTTAAAATGGGATCTCTACCAAACATTGTCCACCACGAGCAGCCATTATGGCATTTGACCCTCCAGTGGAACAAAGTTAAGCTTGACAGCAAACCCAGACTACCTTAGTACAGCAAATTGAATGAAGAGTGCTCTGCAAGTTAGAAGAATATTCCTCCAAAATGAAATAACACTATGACCTCAGGTCCAACTGACTTAAATACAAGGACTCTTCCTCTCCATCTCCCCCCTCCACTCCCCGAATACATATGACTGGCTCAGGACAGGGAAGTGTTCAGAGCTCTGTACATCGCAAACTACTCAGTGTCATATAAAACAATAATATACCACGACAGGTTTAGAAGCAGGAGTGGCATTCACTCCCTAAATGAGATGCCTCCAGAAACTCTATGAACTTTGACAAATATCAATAGTTGTAGAGGGGCTTCAAGCGTTTTGTTCATAGCGTCACCATGAGTTGTGCTTGACTCGAAGGCAATCAACAATGACGACAACAACAACAACACACACACAGTTTTTTAGATACACATATAAACTCTACTTGGAGACAAAAATAGTAAAATTTCATCTCACAAACTTTGGGCATCATTTTATGTTCATATGAAAACTATACCCAGACTAATAATCTATTGTCTGAATAGAGAAAGGGAATACTGGATGGTTTAAAATTCTTTTTTAAAAAGTATGCCTCAGGGTTGTATCCTTTCTCCATATCTATTCAATCTGTGTGCTGAGCAAATCATTCAAGAAGCTAGACTCTATGAAGAAGAATGTGGCATGAGAATCAAAGGAAGACTCAAGAACTTACATTATGCAGATAATACAACTTTGCTTGCTGAAAATGAGACCTGTATGTGCTTGTATCAAAATATTGAAGACAAAAACCTTCATTATGGATTGCATCTCCTCATCAAGAAGATAACAATCATCACTTCTGGACCAAATAAGCAGTATCATGATAAATAGAGAAAAAATTGAAAAGTCAACAATTTAATCTAATTATTAGATCCACAATCAACACTCTTGGTCAGGAGAGGTCAGGAAGGACCTCTCCAAATTATTGAGGAGCAATGGTGCCAGTTCAAAGACTAAGGTGTGCCTGATTCAGGGCATGGTCTTTTCAATTACTTGCAATGCTTTGAAAACCTGGACAGTGATTAAAGGTAACAGAAGAATCGATGTTTTTGAGTTGTGGTGTTGAAGAATATCAATAAATATACCATGGTCTACCAAAAGAATAAATATATACATCTTGGAGAAAGTGCAGCAGAGTGCCTTTTTGAGGCAAGGGTGTCTAAGCTTCATCTTAACATACTTTGGGCATGTTATTCCGAGAAGCTATTCCTTGAAAAAAGTGTGATGAATTGACACAGTACATCAAAGGGCTCATGTGTGTCAGAGATGATGAGGATGGTTTAGAATAGGACAGGGTTCAGTTATTCTGTTCACGGAGTTGCTATAAGTCATACTTGACTTGATGGCACTTAACAACAGCAACAACAATATTATCTTGGTGGCTTCTAGATTGCTTTTCTATAAGGATGATTAGGGGGCTAATGGAAGCCTTGATAGCATAGTGCATTATGTGTTGGGCTGCTTGCCTAAAAGTTGACAATTTAAATCAACCAACCACTCTGAGAAAGATGGGAAGTCTCCTTTCATAGATATTTATAGCTTTAGACAGTTCATGGAAGTCAATCATGAGGTGAAATTGACTTGAAGACAGTGTGTTGTTTTAAATATCTTGATGATTCAGTGGTAAGCACTGGATTGTGAGCAAAAGATCATCTAAGCCATACTGAGAGAGGAAGATGTGGCAAAGAGCTTCTATAATGATTACTGTATTGAAAATTTTACTGGGAGGTAGTTTCTTCCCTTCAGAGTTCTTATGAGTTGGATTAGACAAAATAGCGATAGATTTAGTTTATCTCATGGGGGCTGTATATAGTATCTTGGGCATCTCCAGGTGGTGTAAACTGTGAATATGCTCACTTGCTTACTATGAGATTGGTAGCTCATGTTCATCCAGAAGCACCCTAGAAGAAATACCTGGTGACCCTGTCAACTTCATGGAGCACAATCTTATTTTTATATAGAAAGAGTTGCCATGAAATAGAACTGACTCCACAGCAGCTCCTTGTGTAGCTATATCTTTCTTTTGAAGTTGTCAGTTATTTCATTTTACTTGGATCCACGACTTTTATTCATGCTTGATTGCATTACATTGGGTAGACCTTCTATAAAGGCTCTCTTTAAAGTACTAAAGAGAAAAGAAGATGCCATTTTAATAACTAATATATGACTGATTCAATTCATTGCATCTGCAATTGCTTGACATTCTTGTGAAAGCTGGTTAGTGAAAAAGGAAGACAAGAAAAATGGATGCGATGTTATTTGAACTATGATGTTGTAGGATAGGATGGAGCATCCCAGGGACTGCCAAAAGAACAAAGAAACCTGTCTTTGAAAAAGTGCAGCCAGGTTACTGCAAGGATGGTAGATTTTGTCTCATATACTTTGGGCACGCTATCAGGTGGGCCAGTCCTTAGAAAGGGACAACATACTTGGACAGGTGGAGGGTAAAAGAAAGAGAAGAAAGCCCTCAATAAGATAGATTGACACAGTAATTCAAACAATAGGCTTAAGCACACAGCATATTGTGGCAATGAAGCAGGTTTGGGCATGATTTTGATCTGTTAAATGTATAAGACCCCTAACAATTGGAGACAAATCTATGACACAATGTAACAATAAAAGTTGACACACGTAAGCTTGAACTTTTTACTTTTTGTCCTTTAAGCCTACTTTAAGCCTGATTTATTATTCTACACTAATTTTGTATGTTTTAGAGGTATTTGGGGGGGGGAGTGTTTTAAATTCTTTAAAGTATTTTATTTGTTAGTTTCAGCAGTAATTCCTACTTAATGGAAACTCTCCTCTATAGCACCTGCCAGCTTGCCCAGAAGCCTTCTTTGTTCCTTCAGCATAAAATGTCTACTCTTAAGAGATAGCTCATCTTCATTTCGGTCCACTCTCATTCACGACCTCACAGCTTAAATAACTGAGTGCGGCTGTTCACTGGGTCCTCTGCCAGCCCCTCTCAGCATCATGTGGTTCCTCTGTAATGATGCCCTGCCACATAAAATGGGATTTTACATGAGGACAACATCTAACGGAATTACCCTGTGGCTAACTGCTTATTTCTCCAGGTATGTATTCAGGGGGTAGTGGGAATGATACAAGAAATGACTCTTTAGAAACCCTAGCACTTTGACTTAATTTTTGGCTTTGCCACAGTTTGCATATGCTTGCAGATGGTAGAAAAGGAAGGTACTCAGGATTCAATTTTTGACAATTACCACCCTGTCCAAACAGAAAGAAGCTCATGGAGAAGCAGCAGTGGCAAACCCTTTCCTCTCTTGCTCATCATGAGAATGAATCAGGGCCTGGCAGGGACTCTATGGGACCGAGAAAACCTGGATAGCTAAACTTGTTTATAACTTCATGGCTTTTGGGCTTTCTGCAGCACCTGAGTTCAGAGGAATGGATACTGCAATATTAAAATATATGGTGTGATTTTTCAGTATTCACTGTGTAAAACTG
Organism: Elephantulus edwardii; assembly: GCF_000299155.1. Classification (NCBI taxonomy): domain Eukaryota; kingdom Metazoa; phylum Chordata; class Mammalia; order Macroscelidea; family Macroscelididae; genus Elephantulus; species Elephantulus edwardii. Next base: position 21,315,340 of record NW_006399769.1, read on the forward strand.
CTATGGGAGGAACTGACAAAAACTCTGAAAGCATTGTTTTAGCAACAAAACAGTAAGAATAGAAAAATTTAATAGAACAGAAAACAGCAAACGTTGGTGAGGTTGTGGAGAAATTGAAACCCTTATTCACTGTTGGTGGGAGTGTAAAATGGTGCAACCAGTATGGAAGGCAGTATGGCGCCTTCTCAAAATTTGCAAATAGAAGTATCATTTGACCCAGCAATTCCACTACTGGAAATATACCCTAAAGAAACCGTGAACACCACCCAAACAGATATATGCACACCCATGTTTATTGCAGCTTTGTTCACAACAGCAAAGAGTTGGAAACAAACCAAGTGCCCATCAACAAACGAATGGATAGGGAAACTGTGGTATATTCTTACAATGCAATACTATGCTATATTGAAAAACAAGGAACTCATGAATTATTATACAAAATGGGTGTCCCTGGAGGACATATGCTGAGTGAAATGTCTCAGTCACAAAAAGACAAATATGGCATAATGCCACTGTTATAAAACAGGACTGACATGGAAGTTGCGGGAAAACTAAGAAAAAGGGGGATGAATAATCTACAGGGCATTGAAACAAACGAGGGAGCAAACTATATAAAATGAATATATGATTAGGTATTATTGGCATGACAAAAGTCCAGAATAAGAGCTGCATAGTAAAGGGGCCTGGGGTGGTGGTGGGGATCTGTATAACAATGAAAGAACTTTTTTCCCCAAGAGGAAAAAAAGCCCATCTGGATGAGGGGAGGCAGGGAGGAAAATGTGCAACAATGAATGATTGGAAACCCAAGTTCTTTATAAACGTTCATTAAAATCTCAATTAAAATACACCAAAAAAAAAAAACCCAAAAAAAGAAAGAAAGAAAACCTCCAACACTGTTTTTCAGAATAAGCTCCAGCGAATGCTCATCTGCATTGTGACTCAATTTCAGCACTGTGAACGTAACTGGTTCTCGACTTGCTCCTCTCTTCAGATCTTTTTTTGTACTGATAATGTTTCTGTAAAGAATCATTCTTAATAAATTTTTTATCTTTCTAAAAGTGGTTTTTCTTCTCCTTCATTTTTGCAAGCTCACTGGTTGCAGGTTCATAAACAAATTTCCATGTTCACTCTCTTTCTTTGCATTAGAGCTGAGGTTGCTGTGTTTCTCATTCACTTCTTCAAAATAGTGTATCAGGCACTGGCTTTACAAATTGTAATAAATGTTTGCTGTCAGAAAGACTTCTTTAAAGCTTATTTCCTATGCATTTTACAATGTATTTTCTGGTCTGTGTTCCTCACTTTTCTCCCTCAAGCCTAAACACCTGAATGCACTATTTGCAAAATTATCATTGCAGATTTTTACTCTTCAGCCCTCTATGAATATTAGTTCACTTTCTCCTCTTACCCAAATCTGATCTTATCAAAGGCGTGACAAAAACACTCATATGGTGGGAACTCTGGTGGCATAATCTATAGGGAGTCGTGCTGCTAACCCTAAAACTGCTCCTCTCTGGCAGTTCGAATTCACTACTGGTTCCAAAGGAGACGGAGGGGCAGTCACCTCTTGCACAACTTATAGCCTTGTAAACCTAATGGAGGCTCAGCTATGAGTCACTTCCAACTCAAAGGCAATGAGAAAGTAAGTGACAATATTCATGAGGACCACTTTCATCACAGAACCTACTGTGAACTTCACGGACAATGTCACTCATAACCTGACCATAATTTGACTTTCTCTGATGGTTATTTTCACGATATTATATTTCTATGGCTCTTAAGCATGCATACAATCTAGTATGCTAAAAATAAGTAAAGAAAAGGATTGGTGATATTTTATTTACATTTTTACTTTACCAGGTAGAAAAGATTGCCCTTTGAAAGTGGTTTGGACGTCACTGCTATAATGATGGAAGTAGTCAAATGAAATTTAACGTGAGTGCTCAGTAATTAAATACAGGAATTTTCTTGGGCACTCACTCATCCTTCTCAAATCCTGTGTGTTCTTTCTTGGACCTTGTGAATGGGGTAGCATAGTTTGTTATGCAATTGGTTACATATTTAATAGATGAATACAATACTGCCATTTCTCTCATGGTTGTTGAGTCCGTTGTGGGTTTCTGAGGCTGTAACTGAATAGTGGGAAATTCATTATCTTTCTCTGGGGGAGTGACTGGTGGAGTCGGCTCACCATAGAAGTGAGGCCTTACAATTAGCAGAGCAGCCATCTATAAGCTATGCCACCAAACCTTTCTAGTCTTGCCAAAGGCATTGCTTTTCTACCAAGTGAAAAAAACATTTTACACTTGAAAAAATAGTAGAAAATTTAAGCAATATATTGTTGATCTCCATTGAAGCCAGGCCAGAGCCAGGGATTTTGTCAGGCTAATTGGGTCTGATTAGAGATACTAGGAAAAATGCAAAGAAGTATTTGATGGGTAGACATAATAATAAGAGTGGAACTGAAAGTTTTTAAGTAGTGAGGTCAGCGTAAGTAAATAGGCGATTTGTTTGGAAATTGAAAATATAGTGTATGGAGAATAGAAATCTTGATGACTAAAAATGTTTGGGTAAATGAAAAATGATATATTTGGAAATAGAGATGTGACTGGAAATGCCCTTGAGGATACCGTAGACTTGAAATACCAAGGATAATATGATCACAATGTCATAGACAATGAGGCAATAATTGAAAGAGTCTCTGCAAATGTAATCTCAGCTGCTCCTTGTATATATGGATAGAGGGGGTCAAGTAGGATGTTGGTTTACTTCTAATCCTTTTTGGTTAATTTTAAAAATTAAGAACCTCCTACTTTTACAATAGTGGTTGTATACAGTATTTGTCCTTATGAGAAGGAGTTTGTTCACTCAGCATAATGCTCTCCAGTCTCTCCTAAATTATATAGCATTTTTAAAATGGCAGCCCTGCATGGTGTGTACTATTCATTTGTGTGAATGTACCACATTTCTCAATCCATTCAGTTATGATTGGGCATTTTGACTGTTTCCATGTTCTTGCAATGGTGAATAACTCTGTGTGGGGATACAAGGGGGAAAGGAGTAGGAGTAGAGGGATGAGGATGGCTGGGGGGAATCACAGGGTCTCACAATGTAGTGGCTTGATAGAGGGGGTGAAGAAAATGGCAATGATCTGACAGGGATATGAAAAGAAGAAGTAACGGTGGGCATAGTGAGTCCAATGGTGATTAATTTTATAAAACACAGTATATGAGAAAGAGTGCATGAAACATAATGTCAATGAAGGTAAGTGTGGGAGAAAAATTTGCACAATAAAAAAAATCAGATTCCCTCTTTTTCATTCATTGAAACTTCTACTCTGAAGAGAAAGGGAATTTGTTTGGTTCGAATTTTGAGTGCATATGCTTGGTAGGGAAGAAGAACAAATTCAAATCCTACCTGAGATGTACCTGTGTGACTTCACCTGTGATCTTTTGTTTCCTTTTATAAAGTAAACAAGAGTGAAATACATGGGATGTGCCAGCACATAACAGCATAACTGAGAGGGTTTTGAACAGCCTAAGAAACTGGTCAGAGACTCACAGGTAAGCAAAAAACAGAGTTTTACTCTGTACCTTAATAACTTCTATGATTTGGGACAAACTGATTTATTAAATATTGAAAATAAAAATAAATTTCATTGAAAGTTTGGAAATTGCATAGTGAGCATAAATGAAGATAGAAATAATGTGCATTCCCACCATATAGAAATACTCTCTTAAAAATGGCTAATTTACACTCTCTCCTCACTAATGTTGTTGTTGTTGTTGTTAGATGCCAAGGAGTCACGTATGACTCATAGTGACCATACGAACAACAGATCTGAACACAATGCTGTCCTGGACCATCCTCACAACTTCGGACACACTCAAGCCGATTATGGTAGTCACCGTGTCAGCCCACCTGCATGAGGCTCTTCCTCTCCTTCATTGTCCCTCCACCTTCCCAAACATGATGTCCCTCTCCAAGGAATAGCCTCTCCTAGCAACATATCTAAAATATGTGAGATGAAACTTTGAAATTTTAGCCTCCCAGAAGCACTCTGGCTACACCATCTCCAAGACATATTTATTTGTTCTCTTGTGTACTAAAAGTACTAAATATCCAGTCCAGTGGATATTTAGTACTTTCTCCCCCAGCATCACAGTTCAAAAGCATCAATTCTTCTTCTGTCAATCTTATTTATTGTCCAGCTCTCAGATTCATAGCAAGTGACTGGAAAGACCATGGCCTGGATCAGGCACACCTCAGATCTCAAACTGACATCATTCCTCCTGAATAATTTGGAGAGATTCTTGACTACCAATTTTCCAAGTGCAATATATCTCCTGATCTCCTGACTTATAGTACCACGTATATGGATTGTGAATCTAGGTAAGATGTAGTTGTTGGCAATCTCAGTCCTTTCTCCAGCCATCATGACCTTGTCTATAAGTTCAGTGGTAAGTATTTTTATTTTGGCATTGAGATGCAATTCCAAACGAAATGTGGTTAGGTTCTCAAAACCATGGCATTATGCAAAAATGGAGACTATCACGTCAGAACACAAACTAGAAGATGGCTATATCAGCACATAAATGTCAAATTAGATCATTATATAACTGTTAAACCACTGAGAATCATAATTTACTTAAATTGGCACATTTTCTTAACCATCACAGTCAGTGCTACTCCAACCTCATACCTCAGTGTTCACTTTGGCAAATGTGTATCATTAATGGGAAAAGGCATCAGATAGTTGTTGTTGTTATATGCCATCGAGTTGCTTATGACTCATAGCGACCCTATGCACAACAGCTCTAAACTCTGCTCTGTCCTGTGCCAATCACACCGATACACCTATCCTGATTACCCCAGGCATTGAATCAA
>NW_006399769.1:21320884-21347618 GCF_000299155.1 Elephantulus edwardii
GGTTGTGTCATCTGCATAACGCAGATTGTTGATAGATCTTCCACCAATCTTGACCCCCCCATTTCTCCTCTTAGAGCCCTGCCTCCCGGACAATCTGTTCTGTATACAGGTTGAAAAGGTATGGAGATAGGATGCATCTCTGGTGTACGCCGTTCCCAATTTTGAACCATGCAATGTTACCCTGCTCTGTTCTCACGACTGCCTCCTGGTCCAAGTATAGATTTTGCATTCGCACGATCAAGTGTTCTGGGATTCCCGTTCTTCTCAGAGTCAGCCACAATTTGTTATGGTCCACACAGTCAAATGCTTTTGCAGAGTCAATGAAACGTAGATAGACATTCCTCTGGTACACTCTGCTTTTAGCCAAGATCTATCTGACATTAGCAATGATATCCCTAGTACCACGGATCTTCTAAATCCAGCCTGAACTTCAGACAATTCTCTGTTGATGTGCTGTTCCAGTCATTTTTGAATAATCTTCAGCAGAGTCTTGCTTGCACATGAAATCAATGATACTGTTTGGTAATTTCCACACTCTGTTTGGGTCACCTTTCTTTGGAATGGGAACAAATATAGATCTCTTCTAGTCAGATGGCCATGTAGTTGCTCTCCAGATTTCTTGGAACAACTTGGTGAGCACATCTAGGGCAGCTTCTGTTAGTTGAAATATGTCAATCAGTACACCATCAATTCCTGGTGTCTTGTTTTTATTCCGATTCTTTCAGAACAGCTTAAACTTCTCCTTCATCACCACAAGCTCTTGCTCATACATTGTTTTCTTAAATTCTTCTGTGTCCACCAATTCCTTTTGATACAATGACTCTGTATATTATTTCCACCTTTTTTTAATACTTCCTGGATCATTCAATATTCTGCCCAAAGCATCCTTAAGTATTGCGACTCGAAGTTCAAATTTGTTCTTCAGTTCCTTCAGCTTAAGAAATGCTGAGCAAGTTTGGCTCTTTTGATTTTCTGACTCCAGCTCCTTGCACATTACACAGTTTAAAATCAGAAATTGTGTGGGCCAGGATTGTATCCTTTCTCTATACCTGTTCAATCTGTATGCCATATAAATGTTTCCTGAAACCAGACTCTGTGAAGAGGAAAGTGGCATCAAGATGAAAGAAGACTAATCAACAACCTGCATTATACAGCTGACCTAAGACTGGTTGCTGAAAGTCAGGAGGTTATGCTCGGTGGAGGCATGTTGGCAAAGCCTTATCCTTCATACTTTGAACATAAAGCTGAGAGAGGCTATTCCTCGGAAAGAGACATCACTCTTGGAAAGATAAAGGGTCAGTGAAGGAGAGGAAGAACCCCAACAATGTATATTGACATGATGACTTCAGCAATAGTCTCTAGTGTGTCAGATATGGTAAGGATGGTCAGGGTTCAGGTCAGTTGTTCATAGGGTCGATTTGAATTGTAATTGACTCGATGGTACCTAACAACAACAAAGACAACAACAATCATGGGAAACTGAGGACCAAATAAGTAACAATAATAATTTGAAATCTGACTACCAATGACTTTGAGCATTTCTTTATGCATCCGTTAGCCATTCAAATGTCTGCGTTGTGAAAATCTTTTTATATATTTTGCTCATTTTATTATCGGGTTATCTTTCTCTTGTGGAGGCCCTGTAGTATTCTATAAATTTTCTTTATGAGATCCTCGTCTGAGATGTCACTGCCAAATGTTCCCCCCTCCTCCTGTCTGCAGGTATTCTTTCACCCTATTGAAAAAAGTTTTTCATGCACACAGTAGGTCCTGTATTGTATATTTCTGGCTATATCATGCCATAGGCTAGGGTTTCTAAGTTTGGTTCCAAATGTGAATGAATATTTCCGAATTGTTCCGATAGTTCCCAGTCTTCTGTTTCCTATGTGTAGCTTCTTAAAATGTGTGAGAAAAATTTTAATGAATTGTTTGATTAGCAAGTTCTGTGGCTATGCAACAATGATGTGTATTGTCATTTCTTTTGGTATTTAGACATTTTTAAGAAGACACTTAATAGATGATAAATAGCTTGCATCATGCCCTTTGATTAGGTATAAAATATTTATTCTAACTCCTAAAGGTATTGGAGAATTCAGCAAAGCATATGAAAATACTCAATCTGGCTAGTTACACATTTATAATATAAAAGGAACTTTTCATGTGTTTATTAAAGTGGAATCAGATTGCAGCATTCTCAATAATTCAAATGAAAGGCTCCCATGGAAAGTACCATATGCTGCCATCTGAATTTGGTGTATTTTATTAATTCAAGAGGGAGAGAAAAACCCTTAATAGCCATAGGCAAAGCATAGTCAAGTTTAACAGAAGCATTCACATTGTTGACTTATTTCAATGAATATGTCCTTATAAGTACAAAAAAAATATTACATAATTAAGTTTTCAAACCTGTAAAGGGCAGAAAAGTGCAAGATTATTTTCCTTTCAAATTGGAAAAGTAATATAAAGAGAATATACTCTCTTATAGAAAATAGGATGCTCTGGGGATGTGTCTAATTTTGATTAGTGGGATTATCTGTTTTTTTTTTATTCCTCCATTATTGGCATAATGTTAATTGCAGACTGATTCATTCTCTGCCTCATTCTCGTGACTAATTTGATCAATATTTTTAAAATTTTATACTGGTTTCCTTAAAAAGTTCAAATACCTTGTTTTTCACACCAGGTATTTCCCCTTTCCTTTACCCACCCCTCCCTCCACCTGTCAAATTGTACGACTCTATGATTAAGCCCCTCCTCGTCCTCACTCCTCTACTTTCCCCTCTCCACTGGGATCTTTGTACTCATTGTACAATTAGGTTTTATACAGTTTGTCCTTATGAGACTGAGTTAGTTTACTTAGCATAATGCTCTCCAGTCCCTCTCAAGTTAGGTAGCAATTTATGAAATCATTGCTCCTGCGTGCCTAACAGAGTATCAGTTAAGTATAATGGCCTTATCAGAAATCCCTAAAATATCTAAGAACAGTGGTGAAGACGTGGCACTCTGGTGACATAGATCGTCTCTCTGCCAGTTTGAATCCATGAGTGGCGCTGTAGAAGAAAGATAATCAATCTCCTTCAGTGCAATTTACAGCCTTAGAAAACCTCTTCCAACTTATCAGCAATGAGTATAGTACTGGTCAAAAGCAGGTTCTTTTGCATGAATGCTGGATGTGAAACATTCAGCATGTGACTACCTGCTGGGTTAGTCATCGAACTAAATTTTTACAAATGTCCCTTTCTATATTTCAGAATATAAACTCACACATAGTCATGACCCTGAAGATGTCTCAGAACTGGGTAACATATTTTAGTGTTACATATGAGGTCACTATGACTTGATAGCAACTTGATAGCAGCTAATAAAAAGAACGAGAATATGTTCCTTACTTGAAAACCAGCTTCACAGCCCCACTAAGTAACAACAAGGCAGAACTGAACTTTGAAATATTTTGATACCATGTCTTTGTATTATGACCAGTAAGGAAACATTGTTTATTTTTATTTTACAATAATAGTCATTGTTGGTGTTGGCTATAATCATTATTATCATCACAATTGAAAAATAAAAGTAACTTTCTTTTCTACCTTTCAGAGAACTATTGATTGGTTCAAGCTCTTGTGGGTCAGGGAACTTCCCCGAAGCAGATCTAAAGCAGTAGAACTCTGTACTTTCATGGTGGAGGCAGGAGGAGGTGAGGAAGCAACAATAACAAAATACCTCTCCCTCTGAGCTACCAATTCCACCAGGTATTGGAAACATGGATACTGTTTCTTCAAGACGATGTGACCAAGAAGTCACCATACTACCTCTTTGCTACTGAGATTACTCAATAAACAAGGTGAGGGTGGCTTACTTGCACTGTTTCTAGAGTAAACAATTTTTTTTCACCTCATTAAATGTGACATCTCTCTCTTTCTTATCCCCTCACAACTTCCCAACAGAATCAAAGCCCTTACCACTTATCAAAAGTGTAATCTCTTCAAGTACCAATATGTCAAACTCTTCAGTATAAACTGATTGGTAAGTCAGTACAAGTGACCCTGTGCTTGCTTCCCTTGTTGGAGACTTTGTCCCTGTAATCTATCTTTCTGGAACTGAAGTCAAGCTGAGTAACTTAGTGACCTGGTCGCTCCCAGACCCTACCTTATCTTCCTGATAAGACTGGACTCATCAAGGTATGCTATGCTCTGTTGTTTCTGAAAGCTGTTCAAATGACTTCAATCTTCTCTCTAGATTTTCAATTAGACTGAATTTGGAATAGGGAGCTCTACTGTCTTATTGGTAAGGAGTTGCATTGCTAACTTCTAAAGGTGTGTGATTCAAATCCAGGGACTACTCTGGAGGAGAAAGATGGGCAATTTCTTCTTGTATGATTTGTTATTTCTAAAAACCCACTGGAGGCTCAGCTCTGAGTTGGTTTTGACTTGCTGGTATGCAACAACCACAAATGTAGAAATGAAACACGATATTGGTTGGAGTTAAATTCTTCTTTAAAGGGCAAAATGATCTTTGGTCCAAAGTGACATTTAGAATGAATGTTAAAAGGACAGCTAGGTCATTGTCTCTCCAGCAACTCCTTCCACTATCCTCTCTCAGATTTCTACATGTTTTTCCTGAAGATTTTATTCTCCTACCTTTGAAAAAAATATAACTCCTGTCCAGTGGGTATCTGACACAAGCTGGGCTAATTGGAGCTTTTTATTTGAAACTGAGGTAGACGCATTAGGTGTCCTCTGGTGGCAGATACTGAAAGGAAATTCAGAAGGTATTTTTGTATGCCTCTGTTAACACAGTTACCACTAGGTTACCAGAGCACAAAATTTCTCAATATTTGGAGAAAGTTGGTCTGCAGTGAGAGAGAAGGAAACCACAATATGAGAGAGAAAGTGAAAGGGAGATTTCATGACTCTGGTCTTTATTGTTTCTGAAGTCCACATACATTGCTTCCTCCTATTTTTGGATGACTCAGATATGCCATGGATTCCCTAGGCAATCAATTTCATTTTGATGTTTAAGCTGCTTTGGATTTGCCTTGAGTTTTTTAGTATTGCCACAAAATGAACCTTCTTTCTGTCATTGTCCTCTGACATTTCGTTGTTCTTATTTAAGGGCTGGAGAGACCCAGAAATTGTCTGTCTTAGGGGTTTTGCTTACTCTGTTAAGCATTAGACCCAACAGCTTCAGCTGTTACTATATTACCATGTGAGATGTACATTATTGATCTCTTTAGCCTTTGGTGTTGGCAGAGTTAAGTTCCCTAATTCAAGCAGCATTGTTTATATAAAAGAGAATAGTGGAGTGTACTAGGGAGGTGAGAGGGTGTGCAGGGGGATTGTATACCAATGAAAGAATTTTTATTTTACTTTCAAAGAGAGGAGTGAACTGTAGGAGAGGGCTGGGCATGGATAAAAGTGCAACAATGAATGAATGGACATCCCAAATCTCTGTAAATGTTCATTAAAATTAATAAAATAGCTTGTTTTTAAAGAGAAGCCACATATTAATCTAGTCTGCATTTTGAAAGCTCAAAAGTTGCATATGTTAGCAAATGATTGCAAGGGAGATGCACCCTTCTCCTCACTGCCAATTCTCCCATTTAAGTATTGTTCTCTTCTGCTTGTCATGTGGCAATAGTACTGAACAGTCTTTAAAGTAATTACTGCTTCTGTGTTTTACATGACAAATTGTATTTCAAATTAAACTTAAAACCTGTAGAGGAGGTATTGAAAATTGGAAGCAATTTAAAAGAAATGTGAAGTTGTTATGAATACTTCAGGGTTGTAATTCTTTAGGGTAGTAGTATTAAACACACACACACACACACACACACACACACACACACACACACACTTCCCCCCAGTTATTAGTCACTCAGACTCAGTCTCCAGGTCCCGTACCTTTATCCTGATCCTGGAGAAACACTACAAGCTGGTTTGAGAGATGTTCACAGACATCAATAGAAAATTAGACACCATAGAATATAGTCTTTATGCTCAGTGTGGAATCAACAACATCTGGGGGGAAAATCAAGAATGATACATTAGCCAAATTGTCAGGTGCATTTTCTCTACCTCATTAAGAACATTGACATTATGGCCTTCAGCTCAGGTCTCTCCCAAGGACAATTGAGCGATACTGAGAGCAGCACTAACTTGGAATTTTAGCTCATATTTTTGAGCAAGTTATTCTTGAACCTGAACAATTCAAGTGCCCAGCTGATTGTCAATGACAATCTTGGATGTTGTATGAGACAATTCTGCTCTGTCCCATAAGGTGGAAATGAATTGGCAAAGACTTGAGATCAGTGAATTTGGTTTTGGTTTCCCTCAATCGAAGGTCATAAGAAACTTGAAGACATATATGTCACGTGTCTCCTGGCACAGTGCTAGGAAAATAGCTGCTGTTGAGTGCTGTCATGTTGATTTCGACTCATAAACACCTTGTGAACAGAGTGTAATTTCATGATAGGCGTTACGAAGCTGTAATCTTTTTTATTTAACTTTTTAAAATTAATATAATCTAACATTGTGTTTAATTCATGTACATAGTGTTGTGGTGTGTTTTTTTGTTTTTTTTAATTTTTTTTATTTCACACTTTCCTCCATTGACATTATGTTTTATAAAACATTCTTTCTGATACATTTTGTTTCATAAAATTAATCACCATAGGACTATTCTCACCATTACTCTGTCTTTTCAGGTCCCTGCTGGATCTTTACCTCCTTGGTCCTATTATCCCCTCTCTCCACCTATCAAGTTGTACAACCTGTGATTTCCCCCTACCCATCCTCACCCCTATTCCTACCCCTTCCTTTCTTGGAATCTCATACACATTATACTAATTATCCTTATATTTTTACAATAATAGTCTTATGCTGTATTTTTACCTGTAAGACTGAATTAATTCACTCAGCATAATGCTCTCCATTCTCTCCCAAGTTATGTAGCATTTTTCAAAATCATTGCTCCTGGGTGCTGTATAGTATTCCATCGTGTGACTGCATTACAATTTCTCAATCCATTCAGCTATATATAGTTGGACATTTAGGTTGTTCCTATGTTCTTGTGATAGAGAATAACACTGCTGTGAAAATTGATATATAAATCTCCATTTGTTTCTCAGTTCTTATTGACTTGGGGTATATTCCTATCAATGGAATAGCTGGGTAGTATAGAGTTTCTATGTTCAGCATTTTGAGGAAATTCCAAACTGCCTTTCAGTTTATAATCCCACCAACAGTATATGAAAGTTCCAATCTTTCCAAATTCTCTCCAACATTTATTGCTTGCTGTCCTGTTAAACTTTGCCACTGTTACTGGGGTGAGATAGTATTTCATTTTGGTTTTGATCTGCATCTTTCTTTCCGCCAGTGATTTTGAGCATTTCGTGTCTATTGGTCATCTGAAAGTCTTCCTCTGTGAAAAGTCTTTCCATGTATTTTGCCTATTTTGTGATTAGGTTAACAGTCTTTTTCTTATGGCTGCCCTGTAGGATTTTATAAACTTTTGTGATGAGACCAAAACGATGGTATTGCCAGATGTTTTTTTCCCAGTCAGTAGACTTTCTTTTCACCTTAATAGAAAAAGGTTTTGATGCACACAGGGATTTAATTTTTAGAGGGCACCATTCTTTAATTTTATCATTTCCAGATTGTGCATTTCTGGCTGTTTCTGTCTGCCTCTTTATACCATAGACTAGGCTTTCTAAGCTTGGTCTCATTTTGTCTCTTATGGACTTATTGGTTTGGGGCTTTACCCCCAGGTCTCTGATCTACCTTGAGATGATTTTTTTGGTATGGTGTGAGATGTGGATCCTGTTTCAGCTTTCTGCAGGTAGCGGTCCAATTTTGCCAGCATCAGTTGTTGAACAGGTTGTCATTTCCTCATTTGATATATTTTATTTCCTTGTCAGATACCAGTTGAACACAGGTAGATGGGTCAATTTTTGGACTCTTGATTTTGCTCCATTGTTCTACTGTACCAGTACCATGCTGTTTTGATTATGACAGTTGTGTTGTAGGTTTTGAGATCACACAGTGCTATGCCTCCCACTTCATTTTTGCTTTTCTAAAGTGCTTTGTTTATTTAGGGGCTCTGTTCTCTCCAAATAAGCTTGGCAATTGTGGTGTTTTTTTTTAATTTTAATTTTATTTTATTATTTTTATGTGTGTGTGTACCATCAAATAGCAGAGCATCTGCTGGATTTGACCCCCACATCTCTGGGATTGCAGTGCAGATTCTTGCCACTAGGCCACCAGAGCTCCCTGGACAATTGGGGTTTTTTTAATCTCCTTGAAAATTAATTTGATATCTGCACTGAGATTACATTAAACATATTGCTTTTCATAGGGTTATAATTTTCATTATATTGAAAATTCCTATCCATGAAGAAGGAACATTTTTTTCCATTTATTTAGGCCTTTTATTTTTTCTTGCAGAAATGTTTTGCAGTTTTCTTTGTGTTTCTACTTAGATTTACTCCTTGTGGTTGACTGTTGTAAATGGTTTTGCTTTCTTTATGTTGCTGTGTTTTCTTTGTTACTGTGGAAGAATTCCAGTGACTTTTGTATATTGACCTTGTATCCTGCCACCCTACTAAATTATTGGTCCACTAGCTCTAACAGGTTTTTGGTGTGGGGTTTTTTGTTTGGTTTTTTTGTTTGTTTTTGTTTTTAGTTTGTTTTGTTTTGGATTTTTTTGGGGTTATTTTTAGTCCTTGGGATTGTCTGTGTACACTATTATATATTCTGGATATACAAACTGTAATCTTTAAAGGACATGATTTGCTTTTGAAGAGTGACTGATGGCTCTGGACTTTCAATCTTTGGGTGACCAGCTGAGTTCTTAATCATTATGCCATCAGGGCTTCTTGATAAAAAGGTATCATGTCATCTATATTTATGCACTTGAATTTTATTACCCATAGATGTGTGATAACCTATCTCACATAACTCTGTAGAGGGCTCACATAAATCTGTTCTCCTTTTGTGGTATAACATTAGCATTTTTTTCTATTAATAAAGATCATACTATCTTTCATTTAACATTTTAAATGAAATAAAGTTATCTTTTGATTCTTTCTTGATTTTTTCTTATTTCTATAAAAAGACACCTTCCTTCTCTTAAATTCCATTTTATTTAAATGAATTATATAGATGCTTCATTCTCAGTTCTGATAAAAGCCAAGATGTCTTATCTAGTTCAGTCTGACTATATTTATTCCCCTGAGATTTAAAAAAAAAATATAGCACTGTCTGGAAAGACTATATGATTTGATCATTATATGTATGTAACAATCTGGAACAAGAGGTGCATTGCAAAGTGGACTGGGAGAGCGAAGGGCGGAGGGAGGAAAATGTGCAACAATGAATGAATTAATAAAAATATTTCTACACGTGAACTAAGAATGGGGAAGGGAGGAGGAAGTAAGAGGATAGAGAGAAATGTGCAACAATGAATGAATTAAAATTCAACCTTTGTGTAAATTTTCATTAAAATCACAATTAAAAATAGTAGTAATATTAATATAATAAAATAGTAATAGTCAATTCAGGCAAGATTTAAGTCTATACTATTGTTATGAATTGAAATATGTGCCCCAAAATGTAAGTCAACTTTGTTAGGTCATGATTCTCAGTATTCTGTAATTATTGTTCATTTTTTGATCTGGTACAATCAGTCTTTATATTATAAATCATAACTTTAACAATATTAGTGAAGCAGCTATGCTAATGAGGCAGGATGCAATCCATAGGATTAGATTGTGTTTTGAGTCAATCAAGTGAACAGAGATTAAGTAGCCTCAGTAGCACCAACAAAGAAAAGTTAGGAGTGGAATATGTCATTTGGATCCTGGGTCCCTGCACTGAGAACTTCTAGAACCAAAGAAGACTGATCTCAAAACATATGGAGATCTTTAAGTAATATTCGGCTCACAGATGTTGAAAAGTGGCAATGACTTTCCCTCAGACTGATGTGAAAGGAAAAAAACTTTTCCTTAGAGTTGACATCCTGAGTTAAGAATTCAGACTGCTTCAAGTGTGAAATAATAAATTACTATTTATTAAAACTGTCCATTTGTGGTATTTCTGTTACACAGCCCTAGATAACTGAGACAACCACAAACTCAGTTATCTAAAGAGTGATTCCCAGTAACATTCTGAGGCACACATTCCCTCTTCAAATGAAAGCAAAACAGTACAAATAAAAGCCTCCTCTAACCCAAGGCTTTGCCTTTAAAAAAAAATCACGTGGTGATAATATAACCACATGACCAAATGTTCCCTCCAGGAAGAAGCTTACAGCAGAATTGAGCTCTGTTTGTTTTAGCCATGCAACGCATATGCCATCTGGCATAGTCACATAAAATGAGACTGCTTTCATGGCTGAGTAGATGCCAAAATGGAATTGTATAATGGTAATAAGACCTTTTCTGGTTTGTGAATATACTTTGGGTGCTGTTTCAAGCATGAAACTATGTATGATGCTAAAATAGTTATCACTTCTGCCTTGAGAGGTGAAGGATATATTAAGTAAAGAGCCATGTCACTGAATTCTGGGATTCAGGTGCTAGACACAATAATTAATTGAAGAATAAAACTCATAGATTCCTTGCCTATGAGTTCTGAAATGAAATCCAAGGTTTTAGTTTCATTCTAAGTTTATATTGCTCCACAGCAGGTAGGTGGTCTTTAGTAGTGGAGGAAATAAAATTTAAAAACTTAGATGATGGGAGAATGTTTGCAAACCTTTTTCTGTATATCTAGAAGTTAGTGCTTGAAGAATAATTTAAGCAAATGTTTGAAGGAGTATTAAACTTTTTTACTATTGCTTTAATGTCATTCTCTTAAATCCCCTTTCATTTCTTCCCTTAAGTGCATTAGAAGTTAATTGTGGCAGAGATTCCTATTGATGGTAACCACATGCATTTAAGAGTGGTACTACTCTCCAAAAGGTCTTCAGGGTTGGCTTTTTAGAAGTAGAATACTAAGGCTTCCTTCCTGTGTGTCTTTCTTGTTGTTATTTTTTTATGTGCCTTTGAGTCAACTACAACTCATTGCAATCTTATGAATAAAAATAGGAATCTTGCCCTATCCTTTATAGTCCTCACCAATTTTAATATGCTAAAATCCAATTCTACAGTAACTGTGACAATCCAACTTGTTGAGGGCCTTCCTCTCTTTCTTTGACACTATATATTTCCTAGCATATGAACAGACACTTCACCAAAGAAAACATTCAGATGTCAAACAAGCACATGAAGAAATGTTCAAAATCCCTACTTCTAAGAGAGATGTAAATCAAAACAACTATGAGATATAATCTCACCCCAGTAACAATAGCAAAATTTAACAGAATAGCAAACAACAAATGCTGATGAGGCTGTGGTGTAACTGGAACCCTTATTCACTGTTGTTGGGAGTGTAAAATCATGCAACCACTAAGGAAGGTAGTATGCGGCTTTCTAAAAAAAATGCAAATAGAAATACATTTGACTCAGCAATTCCACTACTGGGGATATACCTCAGAGAAACCATAAGTACCACTCAAGCAGATATATGCACACCCATGTTTATCATGGCTTTGTTCACAATAGCAGAGTTGGAAACAACCTAAGTGTCCATCAACAAATGAATAGAGAAGCTGTGGTATATTCACACAATGGAATACTATACTGCATTTAAAAACAAAGAACTCAAGAAATATTATACAAAATGGGTGACCCTGGAGGACCTTATGTGTTTCTTTTTCTGTTGTTTCTGCTTACTATGATCCGTGTACTTTCCTTTGTTGTCTCCATGTAAAGGACTTAACTTAAATTTTCTTGTAGTTTTGTTCTTGTTTTCAAAAACTCCTTAAGCTCCTTCTTTTCTGAAGAGGATTTAATTTCTCCCTCATATATGATGGAGAACTTTCCTGGGTATAAGATCATTGGCTGGCAATTGTTTCTTTCAACTTTCTCTATAAGCCATGTCATTGCTTTCTAACTTGCATGGTTTCTGCGGAGAAAAAAATTAATCTAATTGTTTCCCATTTGTAGGTAACTGTTTTTCTCATGCTGCTTTTAAAATTCTATCATTATATTTTAATTTGAAGAATATGGCTATTATACACACACACACACACATACATATATACACACATATATGTGTGTGTGTGTATATATATATATATATATATATATATATATATATATATATATATACACAATTTTCTTTTGAGGTTTAGTCTATATTTGGTATTTGCTGTGCTGCTTAAATGTGGATTTCCCTGTTGTTCAAAATACCTGGGAAATTTTCTTCTAGTACTTCTTCCACAATTTTCTCAGTGACTTCTCTGTCACTCCTCTGTTCTGAAAGTCCAATCATGCATATGCTATTCTGTTTGATGTCATCTCACGTAATTCTAATGTTTTCTGCATTTTCTTTATGTCTCATCTCTGGTTTTTCTTCTAGAATGTTTCCAGTGAGGCTCTTGTCTTCTAGCTCACTGATTCTCTGTTCCATGTCTTCAGTTCTACTTTTTTATCCTACCACCTTGTTGGATGCTTCTGTGATTTCGGTCCTAATACTCTAGATTTCATTTTCATGCTTTCCCGATATTTCTGGTACTGTATTGACTGTAACCTCACTTGTGATTTTTTTTCTTTCAAGTTTGTGTACCTCTATATCTATACTATAAATTCTTTCTCTGATCTTTTGCATTTTCTTCCCTAGCTGTTCAAGTTGTTCCTCATCAGTATATTTTTTACGGATTGTTGTCTCTGAGGCTTCCTTTTTGTTTCCACCAATATTTGAATATTTTTCTTTAACTGATCAAATAACTCTATATCAACATATTTTTCATATTCTATCTGGTGTATTCATTGGATCTGCCTTTTTTTCTTTTGAAAAGGATTATTTTGATTTTTCATGATGACTGAGGTGGTTTGCTGTTTTCTTGACATCATGTATTTCTTTTCTTGGTAGGTATTAGGCTGTTGTAAATGTTTTGTGAAGCACCTATATATTTGTTCTCCCTTTCTGGTCTGAGGTCCACAGGGGTGAAGGCCTGACAGTAGCGTTTCATCCAAAGTAGCTGAACGACAAACCAGGAAGCCTATTTTTCCCTTCCAGAAATGGCTTTTGCGTCTGCATCCAGGTGTCCTGGTCTCTTCACCCTGAACTTAAGTGGTTACAAGTGTTGTAGCTAGACAACAGTGTTTCCTTCAAAGTAGGAAACAGGCTTATCTTGGTTTATTTATTTTAAACATGTGGTATTGGTACTCTTACTGCTGGATAGCAGGCACAGCAGTAGGATGTTCTCCAGATAGTGAGGCAGAGGGGTCTCCAGGTGGTGATGGAGTTGGGCTAGTTCTCTGGGTGGGATTATGCTCTAACATGGCAGCCCCTCAATCTGGCAGTAAATGTTTCTGTTGCTGGCCAGGATGTGAGTGCATTTGGTCTGAGCTGTAGCTTTTGACAGATGCAGAGGATGCAGTGACTTGAAGCCCCTCCTGGGCCTGCCATGCCAGTCTGGGGTTGGAGTCTTGTCACAGAGAGCGATATATGTATCAATTTTGCCTGAGCAGAATTAAATGTTTTGGGATCCCCATTCTTCTCAATGTTAACCTTAGTTTGTTTTGATTCACATAGGCAACTGCCTTTCCATAGTCAGTGGTTCCAAATAGATGACACACACAATAATAACAACATTGGACAGAATACAACTTCTCTATAGGGTTTTCAAGGCTGTAACTATTTATTGAAGCTGATTCCACATCTTTTATCTGTACAATGGCGTATGGGGTCAAACCAATGACGTTTTGGATATTAATCAAGATTTTGAGTATTGCACCTTAGGAGACTGATGAATGTTTTATCAGATGTGTCAATCCCAGGGAAATATATTACACTGATTGGAGGGGTGATGGAGGGTGGGAGAATTAAGGCTTCATTGGGGAAGGTATCAGTAGAAAATTTTGTGAGTCTCTGCCATGTTGTATGTTGTTGTTGTTGTTGTTTGATGCCGTCGAATCGTAGACAATTCATACTGACCCTATGAATGAACAGCCTGAGCACTGTTCGTACATAGAGTTTCTGGAGGCAAGCCATTTCGGAAGTGGATGCCGCTCCTACTTCCAGGCTTGATTTAGTTGGGAAGCTCCAGGCAACACTGTCCACCATGGGTGCCCATTACCATGATTGGCACATCACTATCACAGTCTTCAGCATCACAGCAACCACGAGTTACCTCTGTACAGCAACGCACAGACCAGTGCTATACCACCTTCGCCTTGGTATATCCTCATGATATATTCCCTTCTATCTTTAATAATTTACTTAAACTTGGAGTTTAAAATTTGCCATACATGATATTTTGGTCTAATTTTATTTATCTCATTCATACACATCAAGCATAATTTTAGACTTAGTGGAGTTCAGTGATAAACTTTTCACTTTGTTATAACCTTAAAGTCTATCTAATGGTATCAAAGTCTCTAATGGTATCCAATCAAGTTTTCAAATCTTTCAAGTCATTCATTCTTATTCCTTGCTACAGTACAAGTATGGATGCAGTCACAAACAGAACACACATGTGCTTTTCTGGTAAAAATAGTACATGTATTTCTTTTACTTCATTGTGTGTGTATGAAATCACTGATACCTTAAAGAGCACATCCTTCTTAATATATAATGAAACATTTTATCATCTATGAAAGATGCTTAAAAAGTTATTTGGTTACCTGTTGTTATTCTTGTGCTGTTTAGTTGCTTACAACTCATAGCAACCCTACGTACAACAGCCCTATACCCTGCTCTGTCCTGTGCCAATCTTACTGTCTCTGACACACCTGTCCCCAATACCCCATTCACTGAATCAATCCATCTCATCGAGGGTCTCCTTTCCTGCGCTGTCCCTCCACCCTCCCAAGCATGACATCCCTCTCCAAGGACTTGTCCCTTCTTGCAACATGTCCAAAATATGTCAGACAAAGCTTCGGAATCCTTTCCTCTAAGGAGCATCCTGGTCTCCCCCTCTCTAGGACAAACCTGTTTATTCTCTTAGCAGTCCATGATATATTCAATACTCTTCTCCAAAACCACAACTCAAAGGCATCAATTCTATCATCCCTAGTAATTGTACAGCTTTCTGACACATACTAAGTAATTACAAAGACCCTCGCCTGAATCAGGTGTAGCTTAGTCTCCAAACTGACATTGTTGCTCTTCAGTATTTTGGAGAGGTCTCTGAAAGCAGGCTTTCCTAATGCAATTCATCTTTAAATTTCCTGATGCTGGTACCAAGACTGTTAATTGTGGAGTCAAGCAAACTGAATCAGATGATCATATGGTCTACTATGCTGGAGATGAAAAGGTAATGAAAAATGGGGTCATTTTCATAGTTTAAAAAAAGCAATTTCTAGATATGTCTTGAAATACAATGTTGTGTGTGACAGGGTAATATCCACATGCATACAAGGAAGTCCAGTGAATACCACTATCATTCAAATATATGCACCAACTACTAGAGACAAAGAGGAGAAAATAGAAGATTTCTATCAACTCCTGCAGTAAGAGATCGATCTCCCATGCAATCAAGATATATTAATAATGATAATGGGTGACTGGAATGCAAAAGCTGGGAACAGAGAAGAAGGATCAGTAGTTGGAAAACATGGACTTAGAAACAGAAATGAACCTCGAGAAAGAATGATAGAATTCTGTACAATCGATCTATTCATTGCATATACTTTTTATAAGAAATATTAACGCAGGCTTTTTACACGGATTTCACCTGACACTATGTATAGGAATCAATTTAATTACATCTGTGGAAAGAATCACAGTAGAACCTCATTATCAGCCGTGAATACTAGGCCAGGTGCTGATTATGGAATAGACCACCAACTACTCTTATACAAGTTCAAACTAGAGCTAAGGAAAACGAAATCAAATCCACAGACACCAAATTTGACCTTGAGTCTATCCCACTTGAATTTCAAAACCATTTCAGGAACAAGTTTGAGGCCTTGAACACTAATGAGTGAAGAGCAGATGTGGGAGGATATCAAGAGCCTCATCAAGGAAGAATGCAGCTGGTCATTACAAAGACAGAGGAGTTAGAAAAAACCAAGATGGATTTCAGAAAGGAATCTGAATATTGCACTAGAGTTGAGAAGTTAAAGCAAAGGGCAGATATCAAGAAATTAAGGAGCTGAACAAACTATTTCAAAGTGCAACTCGGGAGGACAAAGTGAAATATTATAATGAAATATGCAAAGAACTGGAGTCAGAAAAATCAAAGGGGCTGGACTCAGTAAGCATTTCTTAAGCTAAAGAAATGGAATAAATTCAAGCTTTGAGTTGCAATACTTAAGGATGCTTTGGGCAGAATATTAGAATGATCCAGCAAGCATTGAAAGAAGGTGGAAAGAGTATACAGAGTCACTGTACCAAAAAGAATTGGCGGACACAGAAGAATTTCATGAAACAAAGTATGAGCAAAAGCCTGTGCTTATGAAGGAAGATATTCAAGCTCTTATGAAAGAATTTGCAAAAAACAAAGCCCTAGGAATTGAGGACACACCAACTTATATATTTCAAACAGTGCCCTGGATGTGCTTACCAAGTTGTGCCAAGGAATCTGGAGGACAATCACCTGGCCAACTGACTGGCAGAGATCTCTACTTGTTCTCATCCCAAGGAAAGGTGACCTGACAGAGTGCAGAAATTATCAAATAATATCATTAATATAACTTGCAAACAAGATTCTGCTGAAAATTACTTGAAAACGACTGGAACAGCACATCAACAGAAAACTGCCGGAAGTGCAGGTTGGGTTTAGAAGAGGCTTTGGTTTTGTACTATAGATTCAGAACTGACTGATAGCTGAACCTCCAGAGGGTTTTCAGAGGCAGTTAATTACACAGGAGGAGACTGCCCATCTTTCTTCAGTGGAGTAGCTGGTAGCCTCAAACCACAAGCCTTTGGGATTCCAGTGCAGCTTCTTGCTACTGGGCCACCAGAGCTCCCTAACTAGGGATATTATAGCTAATGTTAGATGGATCTTGGCTGAAATCAGAGAGTACCAGAGGAATGTCTATCTGTTTTTCATTGACTATGCAAAGGCATTTGACTGTGTGGATTAAAAAAAACTATGGCTAACTCTGAGAAGAATGGGATTCCCAGAACACTTGATAGTGCTTATGCTTACCAATTAATTTTTTTATTTGCATCATGACCTAGCACTATGAAACTATTGAGAGATAACCCCATAACATTGACCTGTCTCTTTCAAGACAGAATATTTCACTCCACTGCCTTGGACAACTTCTGACCTCCATGCTGGAGAAGGCTTTCTTCTGTGCTCATCCACATAAGGTTTGTATCTACCATTGTTATTAAAGATATCACTGAGCTAAATACAGTGTGCTAAGCCTTCCTTTAATTTGCTGTTAAAATCCATACTATGGAAGGAATTGTGCTGTGTAAACATGTTAGTTATTGGGTTCCATTAAGCTGATTCTGATTTATAGCTACCACATGTGGAAGAATAGGACTTCATAAGTTTTCATTGGCTGTAATCTCTATTGGGGCCTTCTGGTTGCATAGTGCATAGAGAGTTGCACTGCTAACCCAAGAGGCTGAACTTTTCTTAATCCAGCAGTCATTCCAAGGGAGAAAGATGAACAATGTCCTCCCATACAATTTATAACCTTATAAAACCCACCCAGGGATCACTTGTGAGCTGGAAGTGACTGTATAGAAAGAAGAAGAATGTTTATTGAAGAAATTCCCATGTGGTGCCTCTAGGTGGATATGTACCACCAATCTTTTGGTTTGATTTGGGTGTGTGCTTGTTTACATCACCAGGGTTTCCTTTTTCCTTTTCTTTTTTCAGATGCGTAAGGTGTTATAGTTCAGTCAATGTTTTCCAGAAATTAATTGCCTTTTCACACATTTGGTTTATAGAATATACTCTTACTTCCAGAACATGCTATGGAGGAAGCAAGTGGTATTCTGCTTCTAACACTCAGAGAAGTGAAATGATGTGTTAAGTTTCTTGCACAAGTTTTTATAGCTTGGAGATGTATGTTTATAGTAATAAAAACCTTTTAGTACTTTAGTGAAGAATTTGTTATTCATTTGTGACTTGTATTTGTCACTTTAAATTATGATATCAGAATATAAAAACAACAACTTATTTATGAAGCTTGCCCCTACATTGTTTTGCTGGGATTCCATTCATTTTAGAAAACCTTTTTCATCCCTCTGAACAGAAATTACACTGCTTACAGAGATCTTAGAGCAATGTCTCCATTAATCAACATGTTTCACCTTTCAGGAACTTGTAAGTGGGTTTGTAAATGACACCTTGGCTTAGAGTTGATCCTGTGAAGATAGCATTAAGTTAGTGTGTTCATACATTGTCTTGTTGATGAAATGGCTCAGGTTTCAGATGGTTCTGTATTTATGGAGTTATTAGATGTCCAAAGGTAAAACAGAAATATAATCGTGGACAGAGGAGAGTATGCATATAATGTGCAATTTGGTATGTTGTTGTTGTCATGTGCCATCGAGTTGATTCTGACTCACAGCAACAATTTGTACAACAGCTCTGAAATCTGCTCTGTCCTGAGCCAATTTAATTGTCTCTGACACACCTACCCTTATGACCCCAGTCATGAGTCAATTCATCTTATCCATAGTCTCTTTCACTGTCCTTCCGCCCTTCTAAGCATGTTCCTCTCCAAGGACTGGTCCCTCCTAGGAACATATCCAAAGTATGCCAGACTGAACTTCAAAATCCTCGCTTCCAAGAAGCAGCCGAGTTTCACCCTCTCTACGATGGACCTTTTTGTTCTCTTAGAAGTCCATTTTATATGCAATACTCTTTTCCTGCACCACAACTCAAAATCATCGATTCTTCTTCCATCGTTCTGAGTTATGGTCTATCTCTCTGATGCATATCAAGTAAGTGCAAAGACCATGGCCTGAATCAGGCACATTTAGTCTCTAGGCTGAATTCATTGTTCTTCAGTACTCTGGAGAGGTCCCTAACAGCAGATTTCCCCCAATGCAACATATCTTTAGATTTCTTGGCTGCTGGTACTAAAAGTGTTGTTTGTGGATCCAAGCAAACTGAAGCTATTAACAATCTCAATCTCTTTACCATCTATCATTATGCTGCTAATTGGCTCAGTTTTGAGAATCTTTATGTTCTTGATGTTGATCTTCAATCTATATTGAAGGCTGCATGCAGTCCTTGACCTTCTGCTGCTAATGTCTAAGGTTTTCCCCAGTTTTGGCAAGCAAGGTCGGGTCATCTGCATAACGCAGGTTGTTGATGAATCTTTCTCTAATCCTAATTCCACAATCCTATTTATAGAGCCCAGCCTCCTGGATTATCTGTTCTGCATATAGATTGAAAAGGTACACCTTTCTTGATTTTGAGTCATTCAGTGTTTCTTTTCTTTGTTCTGATAACTGTCTTATGTTCTGATGAAATGTACAAAGAGCTGGAGGTGGGAAATTAAAAGGGATACTAACTCACTGAGCATTTCTTAAACTGAAGGAACTGAAGAACAAATTCAAGCTTTGAGTTGCAATACTTAATGATGCTGTGGTCAGAATGCTGGATGATCCAGGAAGCATCAAAAGATGATGGAAGGAGTACACAGAGTCACTATACGGGAAAAAATTGGCTGACAGAGAAGAATTAAATGAAACAGCAAATGATCAAGAGCCTATGATGATGAAGGAGGAAGTCCAAGCTGTTCTGAAGGAATTTGTAAAAAACAAGGCCCCAGGAATTGATGGAATACTAATTGACATATTTCAACAAACAGACACTGCCCTGGATGCACTCACCAGATTGTGCCAAGAAATCTGGAGAAAAACTACCCGGCCAACTGACTGAAAGAAATCTATATTCATTTACATTCCAAAACAGGTGATTAGACAGAGTATGGAAATTATTGAGCAATCTCTTTAATATCACATGTAAGCAAGATCCTGCTGAAAATTATCCAAAAATGCTGGGAGTACATCAACAGAGAACAGTCAGATGTTCTCCCAAGCATCATGTCTCTCTCCAAAGACCTCTCCCTCCTTACAACATGTTCAAAGTATGTCAGACGAAGCCCCAGAATCCTTGCCTCCAAGGAGAAGCCTGGTTTAATCCTCTCAAGCATGAATCTGTTTGTTTTCTTAGCAGTCCACAGTACCCTCAATATTCTTCTTCAGCACCACAGCTCAAAGGCATCAATTCTCCTTCTATCCTCCTTAGTCATTGTCCAACTCTCTGATGCATAACAAATGATTGCAAAGACCATAGCCTGTATCAGAGGCACCTTAGTCTCCAGAGTGACCCCATTGCTCTTCAGTACCCTGGAGAGGTCTCTAACAGCAGACTTTCCCATTGCAATACATTTTTTTTATTTCCTGGCTGCTGGTGCCAAGAGTGTTGACTGTGGAGCCAAGCAGACTAAAGCTATTAACAATCTCAATCTCTTCACCATCCATTCTGATGCTGCCAATTGGTCCAGTGGTGAGAATCTTTGTCTTCTTGAAATTGAGCTTCAATCCATACTGAAGGCTGCAGTCCTTGACCCTCCACAGTATTTAAATATAATGAATTCTGCTTGAATTGGTCAAGAGTTTATAATTCTAAAGAATTCATTTGATTCAAATGACTGATTCCTAAAATATGTTGTCTCGATATCTTAACATGTGTAGGAAGTAAGGAATACCGTAGAGATTGTTGTGGCAGTGTTGTGGCAGTGTTGCTTGGGGTTTGTGAGAAAAACACAAAATACCAGAGATCTCCACGAGGATAGAGATCCACCATCAGCCACCGAACGCTGCACAGAAATTCAAATCTCTCCTCAGGCAGCACCATCTCTGAATTTCACATCGGGCAAAACCCAATTTTCTTATGTGCTAAACTTTTCATTTACAGCTCCAGATGTTTTAGAGATGCACAGTTTCAGAGTTGGTCATGTCTCCAAAGAACAATCAACAATTTCTATAAAATATTAAGTAAACTATTTATTAATTTATAACTTTTTCATTCATTCAGTTGTTTATGTGTATCAAACTTTTACCAGGAATAATTTGTAATGGAGATTCACAGGTGAGTGAAGCTTATTGGATCTCTTCTCATGTGGCGCCCTTTCTCTTTTCTGAGAAAAAGTCAACTGCAGGGAGAATTTCTGTCTAGAGAGGATAGCTCATCTCCAGACTTGTTCTCTTCTAGAATACTCCTGATAGTGAAAAGGGATAGTAAAACATATGTGTCTTACTCTAACCACTCCACTTGCATCAAATGAGTTTTTTACATTTCATTGTCAAAGTGCTTTTAAATGTTTTCTCAATTTTATCTAAACTCCTGTTTAATTGATTTGTTAACTTTCTAATTCTCTAAGCTCTATTTTGTTCCTTTTCAAGTGAATATTATTATTTTAATAGCCTTCAATGTCTTTGTTACTTCAGACAGGTGCTTTTATTTTTTTTAACTATATTAAGTGCAATTATTTTAGACTCTGTCTTTGACAGTTCTAATATTTTAAATTTTTCTGGCTCTGATAACATAGTTTTTTATTTCATCTAAATTTTATTTATAAATCTCATTTATAGTACTAGAATTGGTGCTTTTTTCATTGATTTTTTTTCCCAATTAAGATTTTATTTTGTGGATCATAATTGGTTTAACCCTTTTCAAGTACCAGTTTACTCCAAGAAACTTTTGTCTAAAGAGGGTTTGAATTGGTTTTTAAATGCATATCCTTTTAAAAATTTAATTTTAAGATACACCTTCATCTGAGAAATATAATGTATGGTTACAACTCATGTGATTAGTGAACATAAATTCTCAGAGAAGTATCTTCATCTCTCATTTTCTTTTGAGGGCAAGGATGCTCTTCTCACATTGATTTTAGTATCACTATGCTTCAGATGAAGTGTCACCTCTTTAAAAATCCAGTCCTTTCCTGACTTCTCCTGAATTTCTGCAGTAAATGTACTGGTTGCATCATTTTAATTTATTATTTTTGTACTCGTAGCAATATCTGTTGGAAACAGGAGTGGCATTCACTTCCTAAACAACATGGCTCTGGAAGTTCTATCAACTTTGATAAATGTCTATAGTTGTAGAGGGGCTTCGGGCCTTGAGTCAAGCTCTACTTGAAGCAATCAGCAACAGCAGCAATATCTGCGACTATTTTTCCTATTTAGTTTCTTAATTATTCTATTAGTTTTATCATCTTTTTCGCTTGCTACTATTAACTAAAGCCTTAAGGAACGCTGGTGGCCAAGTGATCAAGAGCTGCTCACTCAAGGCACACAGTTTGAATCTACCATCTTTATGAGAAGATAGGTTATTTTAATTATCACTCTACTCAAAATATGATATTAACTTTCTTCTGGTTTCGCTACCCACTTTGATTTAAAAAGAACTGCTCTGCTTTGTTCAGCTTGATTCACTTACTGTTTCTGTATCTCCTTTCCCTTCAATCTGTTATGCCCCTTTCATCTGGGCTGGTTCATGAGTGAAAGGCCGATTAAGTGGGGCTGACAGTCAGGTGTGGCTGCACTATGAATCAAATCACTCAATATTTGGCTTGACAAGACCTTATTGCCAGATATTCATCCTCTTATCCTTGAGAGCTGGGGACAGGTTATGTTGTTAAATCTACGTTTCACAATAAGTCTTGGCTTGTCCTTAGTTTTCTCCAACCACAATGGGACTCCAGTGGTCACTCACAAGATGTCCTTAAAAATATCAGAAAAGACTCTTAAAGATTTTCTCTTTTGTTGGCCTGTAAAATAACCACCTAGGTGAACTGACCTTAAACTATTGCAATAAACTTGGAACTTAAAGCTAGTTGGTTTCTTATCTTTCTTTTTTTTTTAACTTTCATATTTTGCCAGATCCCCAACTGAAATCTCAAATTCTTATTTTTCAACAATTTGTGTTTATTTTATCTTACGCAAAAGAAAAAATGAAAGACTCATTTTTTGAGGAGATTTTTTAAAACCAGGCATCTTGTTAAATATTGTTAAATACAGGCACCACACTTAACTAATTCATTCTCCCTCATTGACTCACTGTGACTGAGTGAGTTCCTATGCATAGTTGATTGTCTAACAGGTTTCCAAACCTGAAAGTCACCCATCATCTTCTTCGGAGTGCTAAGTGGATTCGAACTGCTGGAGGAATGCATTCTATGCTTTATCAGTCCAATTCTAATGGACTGGACCATTAGATCTCCCTTACCTAATTAATTAGGCTAAAATAACATAACCTAATTAAAGAGATTTTTTTGCCTGGAATTGTGGTGTTGTTAAAGAATACTGTATATACCATAGCCTTCCAAAAGAATGAGAAGATCTATCTAAGAAGTATAGCCAGAGGGCTCTTCAGACAAAAGGATTGTGAAACTTTGCCTCCCACTTTTTAAGCATGTTACCAGGAGGAGTTAGACCCTGGAGAAGGACATTATGCTTTGAAACAGTGAAAAGGAGAAAGATCTTTAATGAGATTGACACAGTGACTGAAACAACAGGCTTGTTACACACATCAGAAACTATAAGAATAACATAAGGATCTGACATGGTTTTGGTCTCTTGTGTATATAGTTGCTAAGAGTCAGCGTTGACTCAAATGTACCTAACAAGAACTAAAGAAAATGTTACAAACAGAAGAACAGAAGGGGGAAAATAGCATAGGATCCTGCTACCTAGTGGAAGTCATAGAATATTTTTAAATCTTTTTATATATATTGAATATTTTCTGTATATAATTTCACTGTATATGCAACTTTGAATTCTGACTTTTGTAATTATTATTATTATATCTTTATAATATTTTAAATTATAATGAGCAGTGACTACTCTATAGTCCAGTTAAAGGCTATACAATCATGTTACCCTGAGCACTTGCACTCTTTTTAATTGCCTTGTTTAAATAATAACGCTGTGAAAAAACTTTTCTATGTATATATTTCTCTTTGTGTAGTATCATTTACTGGATATAGTCTCAGAAATAAAATTACTTTATCACATTTAGTGCCTTTTCCAATTTGCTTGCAATGTTTAGATTTGGATACTGGTCTAGAATTCTCTAAGCTAAAAATTAAAGAAACTGAGATTTCTTTTTAAAAAAGGCAATTTATAGCTTATGAAACCCAATGAAGGGTCAGCTAGGAGCTTTTCCAACTCAACAGCAATGAGTTTGAGAGCGTACATAAGCGAGTGCATAGAAAGACTGATGGGCACAAAGCTCATGTTTCATGATTATGTAAAATGTTTCTACTCCTATCTGAAAATCAGTTGTCTGTTATATCAAATTCTACTTCCAGGAAATAAATTACCCAAACAAAACCAATTATTAACTTATCTCACAATTATTGAGAGATGCTGTAAGGAACCTTATTCTTGTGTATTGTATGAAACCCTGGACAAAAGCTTCAGCACTGAGAGGGTGGCATATATTGAGCTTCCTGTTTGCAGATGCAACCGTGATGCTAAAAGGGCCTTTCTCTATGGACATTGCTTTGTGCCGTATAGTCTCATAGGCGTCCATTATGTGGTGCCAGGGAAACATGCTCGTTTTTCAAATAAAAATTCTCTAATTCAAGAAACTAAGTCCCAATTTACTAGGATGTAAACTGGAATTTCTTTTGTACCTCTAGTAAGATTCACAAATGTTTTATTCAATTTTGCACAGTTGAGCAGGAATGCTATCACTTCTGTGCCAGGGATGTCATTATTTCCTGGGTGTTCATTAAAAAAGTAAAGATTTGTGATTCTTAAGGATGTGAGATACAAGTTGGCATAAAATTTCCTTAATATTATTAAATTATTTCAGGGACTGGATTTAAACTTGGATGTAAATAGTTTCATGGGACACATATTTTAGATCAGTAACAGTAAGATTAGGTTCATTTGTCTTCATGTTGCAGATGCTCTTAAGAATACCATGAATAAACTATGATCTTAAAAAAATAAAACAAAAAACCAACCAAAAAAATGTTTTAGGCGTACTCTGCAAAACTCTTGATAACAAAAAGAAAATAGAAAATCTGTAGGAATTAATGGTCTAGTCTTAAGAGAGAAAAGGAATACAGCTATATTTTATGAAATATCTTTTTTATACTGACATGGAAGTGACATCATGCTTCTTTTAAAATAACCTTCCAGAGGGGTATAAATGGAAACATATTTCCTTTTGACTTCCTTCCTCCTTACTTCTATTCATTTTGTCTTTGGTCTTTCTGCTCTAGTCTGCCATTTCTTTTGTCCCTTCTCCTCCCCTCATTTCCTATCACTTTGATCTATTTTTCCTTACAGTTTCCATTCCATTCTTCTTTAATTTGAAGCTTCCTTCTTACCTTTTCTAACAAACATCTTTTACTGACTGTAATTTAATCCTTCTTCAGAATGAGAGTCACACTGATTGTGAAAAGGAAAACAGTATCAGATGTTATTATCTTCCATGAATAACAGAAACTATAGATATAAGCATTAGAATGTTTTTTTAATTTCCAGAATAGCTTTGCTGGACATTTTTGATCTGTATGGCTTAAGTGTGGACTATTTTTGGAGAATAATATAGATGATGATCAATAGTATTATTGGCACTTGTTGTTGTTGTTATGTGCTTTCAAGTCACTTGCAACTCATAGCTACCCTATGTACAGCAGCCCTAAACTCTGCTCTGTCCTGTGTCAATCTCACTGTCTCCGACATACCCACCCCAATTACCCCAGTCACTGAATCAGTCCATTTCATAGAGGTTCTTCCCCTCCTACGCTGTCCTTCCACCTTCCCAAGCATGACATCCCTCTCTAAGGATCAGTCCCTCCTTGCAACATGTCCAAAGTATGTCAGACAAAGCTTCAGAATCCTTGTCCCCAAGGAACAGCCTGGTTTCACCCTCTCCAGGATGAACTTGTTTGTTTTATTAGCAGTCCATGGGACATTCAATACTCTTCTCTAGCACCACAGATCAAAGGCATCAATTCTCCTCTATCCTCCCTCTCTCCATCCAGTTCTCTGATGAATAGCAAGTGATTATAAAGACCATGGCCTATGTCAGGCGCATCTTAGTCTCCAGAGTGACAACTTCTCATTGAGTAAGCATACAGAACTGACTTCTCTACCAAAGTAAGAGAACAAAAGACTTAGCTTTAATCAGCTACTATGGTAGATGGAAATGACATTTAGGATTGTAACTTGAAAAATAACATAATAATCCTTTTTCTCACGGATAGCATAAGTATGTTACTTACAATGTAATCTCTGAACTTGGCTCTCATACTAGACATTACTAATTAAAGACAATAGTCTTTTTTTTTTTTTTGGTACATGGATTTCACCTGATGGTATGCAAAGGAATCAGATAGATTACATCTGTGGAAAAAACCACTGGAAAAGCTCAATATCAGCTGTGAAAACTAGGCCAGGAGCTGATTGTGGAACAGACCACCAACTACTCATATGAAAGTTCAAGCTGAAGCTGAGGAGAATTAAACCGAATCCATAGGAGACAAAATATGACTGTAATTTCATCCCACCTGAATTTCAGAATCATCTCAGGAACAGGTTTGAGGCCTTGAACACTAATGAGTTAAGACCAGATGAGTTGTGGGAGGATGTTAAATGTATCATCCAGGAAGAGTGCAGGCGGTCAATACAAAGACAGAAGAGGAAGAAAAGACCAAAATGGATGTCAGAAGAAACTCTGA
>NW_006399769.1:21349393-21366461 GCF_000299155.1 Elephantulus edwardii
TTAGGGCTGTTGTACATAGGGTCGCTATGAGTCGCAGGTGACTGGACAGCACATAACAACAACAACAACAACAGGGACAAGTCTCGTTATGCTTTCTAAGACATGTTTGTTTATTCTTTTGGCAGTCCATAGTATATTCAATATTGTTCTTCAACATCACAAATCAAATGCATCTGTTCTTCTTCTATAATTATTAGTCATTGTCCAACTTTCCGATGTACCTATACATTGCTTTCTGTTTTCTTTTCACGTGCTGTAGAGTTGATTATGACTCATAGTGATCCCATGAACACACACAGACTCTGAACTCTGCCCTGTCCTGAGTCTATTTCACTACCTCTGACATACCTTACTCATTTCCATAGTCACTGTATCAATCCACCTCATCCAGGGAATTCTTCTTTTGTACTGACCTTCATTCCTTCAATCATGATGTGCCTCTTCATGGATTGGTCCTTCCTCACACTATGCCCAAAGTATGTGAGATGGAGTTCAAAACCCTTGCCTTCAAAAACCAACTTTGATCCACTTTCTCCAGGACAGACCTTTTTGTTCTCTTGGCAGTCCATGGTATGTTTAATACTCTTCTATCACTACAAATCAAGACATTGATTCTTCTTCTGTCATCATTAGTCATTGTGCAGCTCTCAAAGACATAGAAAACAATTGAGAAGACCCTGGCTTGGATCAGGTGAAACATGTATGTACTATGTATTAATTTCATTTAATTAAAATTTTAAGACTTTTTCAGAAATACATAATTCAACTTCAAAGGATTTTAGTAACTCATCAAGGTTACACAGCTGATAAGAGGAATTATATAGATATTCAGAAGAGTAAGATCTGTGTTTTGTTCTAGAGAGAATATTCATACTCATTTTTTCAATGTGTGCATTAGAAATGTCTTAAAGATAGACTGACCTTTGGGTTGGGAAGAGACTGAGAAGGATGGGTTCAATAATGCATACTAATGAAACAGATGAAGGAGAAAACTGTTTAAGAAGGGAAATTATTAGGTATTTTTGTCATGACAGGAGTCCAGAGTGAAGGCTGTATAGTGGAGTGGACCTGGGGGAAGGGATTGTAAAACAATGAAAGAATTTTTCTTTTACTTTTCCAAGAAGGTAGTGTACTAAGGAGGAGGGTTGGGAGGGGAGAAAAGTGCAACAATAAATGAATGGAAATCCAAAGTCTCTGTAAATTTTCATTGAGATTAATAATAAATTTTTAAAAAAAGAAATGTCTTAAAGATAAATGTTTGGTATCGTCAATTGTCTTTGATTTGGCTGCAACTAGTAGTGACTTTATGTATATATTTTATTATTGCTGTTATGTGCTGTCTAGTCACCCGCAACTCATAGTGATCCTATGTACAATAGGCCTAAACCTTGCTCTATCCTGTGCCAATCTTATTGTCTCTGACACACCTACCTCTATTATGCCAGTCACTGAATCAATCCATCTCATCAAGAGTCTTCCCCTTTTGCACTGGCCTTCTACCTGCCAAAGCATGACATCCCTCTGCAAAGTCTTGTGCCTCTTTAGAATATGTCCAGATTATGTCAGACAAAGGTTCAGAATTCTTGCCTCCAAGGAGCAGCCTAATCTCACAATCTCTAGAGAAAACCTGTTGGTTCTTCTAGCAATCCATAGTGTATTCAATACTCTTCTCCAACGCCACAGCTCAAAGACATCAATTCTCCTTCTATCATCCCTAGTCTTTTCCAGCTTTCCAATGCATACCTAGTAATTGCAAAGACTATGATCTGGATCTAGTGTATTTTAGTCTCCAAACTGACATTGTTGTTTTTAAATACTTTGGAGATATTGCCCAATTCTATGGCATTTTGATGATTACTGATGTGTCTAATCCTACTGTTGCAGTTATTGTCTAATGCTTTCTAACTTGAAAGGCTCATCTTCCAGTATTATGTCATTTTCATGAGAATTTTATTGACTGATTTTTAGAAATAGATCATCAGCTCTTTGTCCATACTCAAGAAACTTTTCTAAGCCTGTCCATTATAGGTGGCTCTAATGATATTTGGAATATAGGAAGCTGGTAGCTTACAACATCATAGAAACACTCAAGTCACACCACTATATTATAAAAAATAGCTATCAGTTGGTAAAAAGGAGATTTCAAAAGTTATAGATAACATTATTGGGACTATCTATAAGAATGTATCTTTATTTATGATCTAAAAAGTTGGCATAGATCAATAGTGATTAATTTTATGACACAGTGAATGGGAATGACCATATGAAACACAATGTGAATGGAAAAAAAACCCAACAACAAATAACATATAATTTTTTTTTAAAAATGAAAAAAATCATCACTGAAATATTTAGAGATAACATCACCTATTGCACACACTTATCTTTAAATCTTCAGGGTCAGCAAATAATAAAACAAAAGACTGTTGTTTAGACTATTCTTTATTTCTCCATTTAAAAAAATTACAAATTTAACTATATTTTGAAGTAAAAGTGTGCTGGTAGAAAAAAAATTAAAATTCCAATGATGTAAGGACAATTCTTATTCCAAAGTTAAGACAAGCTGGCATGCAGGGTTTATGCTGAGAGTAAAAAAGGAAACAGAACTTCATTCATTTGAGATGGTGTAGGAACTGTGGGTCAGATCTTTAATTACTTATATGCACGTTTAAATTGAGGCCAAAAAATTAAAATAAGTCCACAGAAACCAAGATATTTTCTTGAATC
Organism: Elephantulus edwardii; assembly: GCF_000299155.1. Lineage (NCBI taxonomy): Eukaryota > Metazoa > Chordata > Mammalia > Macroscelidea > Macroscelididae > Elephantulus > Elephantulus edwardii. The sequence continues at coordinate 21,352,121 of NW_006399769.1, forward strand.
AATTCCATCTGAATTTCAAGATAAACTTAGGAATAGGCTTGAGGCACTGAACATCAATGATCAAAGACCAGATGAGTTGTGGGATGATTATCAATGATATCAGAAACATAAGAGAAAGAAAAAATTGAAATGGATGTCAGAAAAGACTTTTAAAAATGCAATGGAGCATCAAGAAGCCAAAACCAAAGTAAAACATGCTGAAGTAAAAGATCCGAACAGAAAGAAGACTTCAAAAGGGCAGCTTGAGAAGACAAGGGAAAGTATTATAACGGAATGTGCAAAGGGCTGGAATTGCAGAATAAAAAGGGAAGAACTTGTTCTTCATTTCTCAAGCTGAGAAAATGAAAAAACAAATTTAAACCTTCTATTGCTATGGGTAATATATTGAATAACTCAGAAAGCATCAAAAAAGATAAGAATACACATAGTCACTGTACCAGAAAGAACTGATGGACAACGAAAAATTTCAGGGAGTACCATATGAGCAGAAGCCAAAGGTAATGAAGGAGGAAGGTGAAGTTGAAATGAAGGCATTGGCAAAAAGAAGGAAGGCCCCAGGAATCAAAAGGATACCAACTGACTTGTTTCAATTATCAGATGTAATCTTGGATGCACTAACCAGTCTGTTCCAGGAAATTTGGAGGACAACTGTCTGGTCAATGGATTGGAAGAGGTCTATGTTTGTTCCCATCCCCAAGAAGGGTCATCCAACAGAGTGTGGAAACTATTGAACAATATCATTAATATCACATGCAAGCAAATTACTGCTGAAGATCATTCAAAAACATCTAGAACAGTGCTTAGGTAGGGAACTTCCAGAAGTTCAAGCAGGATTTAGAAGGAGCTATGGTATCAGAAACATCATTGCTGTTATCAGGTGGATCCTGGCTGAAAATAAAGAATAGAAGAAGAATTTGTTTGTGCTTTTTTGACTATGCATAGACATATGACTGTGTGGATCATAACAAGTTGTAGGTGACATGGAGAAGAATGGAAATTTCAGAGCACTTAACTGTGCTACTGTGAAATTTACACCTGAACTAGGAATCCATTGTGTGAACAGAGCAAGGGAGTAGTGCATGATTTAAAATTAAGAAAGGAGTGCATCAGGATTGTATTCTCTCTCCATATCTATTCAATCTATATGCTGAGAAAATTATTTAAGAACCTGAATTCTATGAAGAAGAATGCAGCATCAGGATTGAAGTGAGACACATCAATAACCTATGCTATGTAGATGACACAATGTTCCTTACTAAGTGAGAAGGACTTGAAGCACCTGTGGTCAAAGATCAAGGAATGCAGTCTTTTGTATGGATTGAATTTCAAAGTCAAGAAAATAAAGATTTTTACCACTGGACCAAAAAGCAATATCATGATGGTGGGAAAGAGACTGAAACTTCCAACAACTTTATCTTGCTTGGAACCACAATTAAAACCCGTAGTACCAAGCAGTCAGAAACTTAGGAGCCACTTTGCACTGGGAAAATCTGCAGTTAAAGACCTCTCTAAACTACTGAGGAGTAATGATGTCAGTTTGAGGACCAATGTGCTTCTGTTTCAAGCCAGTCTTTCTAATTTCTTGCTATGCATCTGAGAGCTGGAAAATAAATAGGGATAACAGAAGAAGAATTTATACCTTTGAGCTGTGACGTTGGAGAAGAGCACCTTGCATCCTGTGGTCGGCCAAAAGAACTAACAAGTATGTCTTGGAGAGGGTGCAGCTGGAATGCTCTTTGGAGGCTAGAAAGATGAGGTTTTTCATTACATACTTTGGACATGTTGGTAGAAGAGGCTATTACTTGGAGAGGGACATGATGTTACGAAGGATGGAGGATTGGCATAGGAGAGGAAGACCGTCAATCAGGTGGATTGATGTAGTGACTGCTGCAATTGACTCTTGTGTGTAGGGAATTATGAGGATGGCATAGGATAGAACAAGGTTCAGGGTTTTGTTTTGTTTTTAGGGTCATTATGAATCGATGACACCTAACAAGAACAATAGGGAATGCCAATAAGGGAATTTTCCCCTGATCTCTAGTTCCGTTAGTATCCCTAGGCAGACATGTTTTACTTCCATAATGTCTGGAATTTCACTAATAAAAAGTAATTCTTTAGACCCATGCAAGTCTTTTTTTTATTATTTCAATGAACATTTACAAAGATTTTAGGTTTCCATTCATTCATTATTGCACTTTCCTCCCTGCCCACACCTGCCTGCCAATTCATCTTCTCTTTCGAAAGTATATATATATATAATTTCTTTTCTTGTTATGCAATCCACTTGCCACCCAGTCCAATCCACTATGACGTTTTCAATTAGATTCTTGTCATGACAATAATACCCAATCATATATACCTCCTAAACGGTTCTCTCCCTCATCTGTTTCAATGAAGTACATATTATTTATACCCTCTTCCTCCCCACAACCCCATGTCAGTCCTGCTTTACAACAGTGGCATTGGGTAGTATTTGTCCTTCTGTGACTGAGATATTTCACTAAGCATAATGTCCTCCAGGGTCACCCATTTTGTATAATAATTCATGAGTTCCTTGTTTTTCAATGCAGTGTAGTATTCCATTATGTGAATATACCACAGCTTGTCTATCCATTCGATTGTTGATGGGCACTTGAGTTGTTTCCAACTCTTTGCTATTGTGAGTGAGCATCTATCTGCTTGGGTGACAGTTCTGGTTTCTTTAGGGTATATTCCCAGTAGTGGTATTGATGGGTCTAATGGTATTTCTATTTTCAACTTTTTGAGAAAACTCCATACTGCCTTTCACAGTGGTTGCACCATTTTACACTCCCACCAACAGTGAATAATGGTTCCAGTCTCTCCACAACCTCACCAGCATTTGTTGTTTTCTGTTCTGTTAAATTTTGTTATTCTTACTGGGGTGAGATGATATCTCATAGTTGTTTTGATTTGGTATCTCTCTTAGAGCTATGAATTTTTAACATTTCTTCATGTGTTTGCCTTCTGAATGTTTTTAGTGAAGTGTCTGTTAATATCCTGTGCCTATTTCTCAATTGGATTGTTTACCTTTATCTTGTTTTGGTGCTTGAGTATTTTATAAATTCTAAATATAAGTATCTTATCAGACATATCATTACCAAATAATTTTCCCAGTCTATGGCTTCCCTTTTTACCCTGTTGGAGAAGTTTTTGGATGTGCATAGGGATTTGATTATTAGAAGGTCCCATTCATCTATATTTTATTGTCTCCTGGTTGTAGGTTTTTCAGGATACTTGGAAGACTGTTTATATTATGGATTAGGGCTTCTAGAGTTCTTCCAAGCTTTTCTCCAGTGAAGTTGATAGTCCTTGGTTTTGTTCCTAGGTCCTTGATCCACTTTGAGTTGGTTTTTGTGTAAGGAGTGAAATGTGGATCTTGCCTAAGTTTTCTCCTGATAGTTTTCCAATTTTGCCAACACCATTTCTTAAATAGGCTGTTGTTTCCCCATTTAACTTATTTCATCTCTTTGTCAAAAATCAGTTGACCATAGGTAGATGCGCCGATTTCTCAATCTATTCCATTCCAAATGAAACTGGAGATTGTCCTTTCATCTTGTTGAAGAATGAAGTTGATATTTATATTGGGATGCATTGAACGTGTAAATTTGTCATTTTCACAAAATTGAGTCTTCCTATCCATGAGCAAGGTATATTCTTCCATTTCTCCAGGTATCTTTGTGTGTCTTGAGTAATGTTTTGTAATTTTTTTTAATAGATCATTTATGCTTCTGGTTAGATTTACTCCCAAGTATTTAATCTTGTGATAAACTATTGTGAATGGTATTGTTTTTCTTAGATCCAGTTTTGTATTCTCTTTGTCACTGTAGAGAAATCCAACTGATTTTTGTATGTTGACCTCATATCCTGAAACTTTGCTGAATTGGTCAACGATGCCCAGTAGATTTCTTGTTGATTCTTTACCGTTTTTTTAAGTATACTATCATATTATCTGCATATAGAGGTAATTTTACCGCCTCTTTACCTATTTGGATACATCTTATTTCCTTCTCTTGTCTTTTGCTATCGATAAGGCTTCCAATACAATATTGAATAAGAGAGGTGATAGTGGGCATCCTTGCCTAGTTCCTGTTCTTAATGGGAATGACTTTAGTTTCTTTCCATTGAGAACAGTGTTGGCTCTTGGGTTTGCATATATACTTTTTACTATGTTGAAGGAATTCCCCTCTAATCATATTTTGTTGAGTGTTTTAATCAGGAAAGGGTGTTGAATTTTGTCAAAGGCCTTTTTTGCATCAATTGATAGGATAATGTGGTTCTTGTTCTTCTCTTTGCTAATGAGATGAATGACATTGATTGTTTTTCTTATGTTTAACCATCCTTGCATACCTGTTAGGAATCCCATTTGGTCATGGTGAATTATTATTATTATTATTATTATTATTATTATTATTATTATTTTAGTGTCATTGAGGTCTATTGGCCAGAATTTTATTCATGATGTTTACAACTGTGTTAATGAGAGATGTTGGCCTATAGTTTTTTATTTTGGTGGCGTCTTTATCTCGCTTTGGTATTAAGGATATGTTTGCTTCATAGAATGAGTCTGGGAGAATTCTATCTTTTTCTATTTTCTGAAATAGTTTACATAGAATTGGTGATAGATCTTCTTTTAAGGTTTGATAAAATTTATTAATAAAACCATCTGATCCAGCACTTTTTATGGCTAGAATTTGTTTTATTACCTTTTCAATTTCTTCTTTTGTAATGGGTAAATTCAGGTCTTCAATTTCAGGTTTTTGCTAGGTTAGGTAGGTTGTGAATTTCTAAATATTTGTCCATTTCCTCTAGGTTTTAATATTTGTTTGAATATAGTTTTTCATAATATTCCATTGTTATACTTTTTATTGGTTGGTTCGGTTGTTATGTTGTACGTTTCATCTTTTATTTGGATTATTTGTGTCTTTTCCTTTGTTAGTTTTGCTAGTGGTTTGTTGATATTGACCTTTTCAAAGAATCAACTCCTAGTTTTGTTGATGCTTTCAATTGTTTTCTGTTTTTTATTTGATTTATTTCTGCTCTAGTTTTTATAATTTCAGAGATTTTTTTAGAGGGTGTCAAGTTTTCTTGGTGTTCTTTTTCAATTTGTTATAGATGTTGGGTTAGAGACTCAATGGTAATTTTTTCCTGCCTTCTCATGTGTTTGCTTATTGCTATAAATTGCTTATTGCTATAAGTTGATTACTGTTTTAGCTGTATCCCAGAGATTTTAAGTTGTGTTTTCATTGTCATTTGTTTTAAGAAACTTTTAATTTCATTTTTTATTTCTTCTTGTACCCACTTATGTTCAAGCAAGGTGTTGTTTAACTTCCAAAGGTATGGCTTTTTCTCCTTTATCCCCTTGTTATTAATTTATAATTTTGTAGCATTGTGGTCTGAGAAGATGCTTTGTATTATTTCTGTTTTTTAATTTATTGCTTGCCCTGTCACCTAAAATATGGTCTATTCTGGGGAACGTTCCATGCACATTGAAGAAGAAGACGTATTGTGATTTTATTGGGTGCATTAGCAAATAAATATCTATGAGATTGAGTTAGTTTATTGTGTGGCTTAATTCTTCAACATTTTTGTTGAGTTTCTTTTTAGTAGTCCTATCTTTTCTTGAGAGTGAAGTATTGAAGTCTTCAACTACTATAATAGTTATCTATTTTCTTTGTTGTGCTAATGCTTGTTTTATATATTTCGCAGGTCTTTCATTTGGTGCATAGATATTTATTATTGTTATGTCCTCTTTTTCTATTGACTCTTTAAGCATTGTGTAGTGACCTTCCCTGTCCTTTGTGTTGATTTTTGCATGGAAATTTATTTTATCAGAAATTAATATCTCTACTCTTCCTTTTTTCAGGTTGCCATTTGTTTGGTATATCTTCTCTCACCCTTTTATTTATAGTCTTTATCTTCATTTTTCAGGTGTGTCTCATATTGATGATATGATATCAACAGCATATTAATGTCTTTTTGGATTTTTAATCCAACCTGCTACTCTTTCTCTTCAGTGGTGCATTCAAACCATTCATATTCAGTGTGATTATTGAAAGGCAAGGTTTTATTGCTATAATTTGATTGAGTTCTTTTTGGTGTTATTGCTATTACTTTGGTCCATGCTGCATTCTGTGGTACCTCGGTAAGAAGGATGTCTCTCAGTGTTTCCTGCCACACTGGTCTTATTTTTATAAACTCCCTTAGGTTCTATTTTTCTGGGAATATCTTGATCTCTCTTTTATATTTGAGGGACAATTTTGCTGGGTACAGTATTCTTGGTTGACAGTTGTGTTCTTTGAGTGTTTGATATATGTCATTCACTCTCTTCTTGCTCACATGGTTTCTGCTGAGAATTTGGCACTTAATATTAATTATCTGTTCTCTTTTATAGGTTACTCTTTGTTTCTCCCTCACTGTTTTCAGAATTCTCTCCTTATCTTTGATTCTGGCAAATTTGACTGTGATTTGTCTTGGTGTCTTTCTTTTAGGGTTTATTCTATATGGTCTTTGCTCGGTTTCTTGAATATATATTCTCTCATGATTAATTATGTCTCGGTAGTTTTCCTCTAGCAATTCTTCCACAACTTTTTTGGTGCTTTTACTTGCTTCCTTCTCTTCTGGGATTATGTTGATGCACATGTTATTTTTCTTGATGGTGCCCCACATTATTTTTAGGTTTTCTTCTTTTTCCTTCCTTTTTGAGTCTTCTTTTTGCTCTAACAGATCAGTGGTGAAATTTTTATCTCCTATTTCACTTTTTCTCTGTTCTATCTCTTCAACCCTGTTCATGTGTCCCTCCATCATGTTGATAGCATCTGAAACATTGGTTGTCATAGTTTTGATTGTGTTTTCTTGCTTTTACAGAGCCTCTAATGCCTCATTTGTTTTATGTATATTGCTTTGGATTTTTTTTAAGCTCCTCTTGGTGTTTGCTTGCAGTGTCCTGTAATTCTTCACATTTATCTCTCACCCATTGAAAAGATTCAATCATAGTGTTTTGTTTTATATTTTTAAAATTCTGTGTCAGAAAGTTTTATTAGATTTTCTGGTTTCAGGCAGTCCATTGATATTGTGTCATTTTTTGCAGGTGAAGTCTTGCTTTGGGCTTGTGGCATAAGGTAGCATGCTTCCTTTATGGCATTGCTTTTGTAGCGTTTCTTCATGTCTGAGGTGATAACAGGTTCTTGATGTGAAGTCACCACTCCAGAAGAGGGTGTAGCAGCTACCCTGCACGAATTTCTCTCAGTTTGATAGAGAAAAGGGCTGTGGAAGCTGCCTCCTCTGTCAGACAACTGTCTCAGTTAGGGTAGCCCAAGGTGCTCTGGGGTAAAGGCTATTAATGTACTGGAAGTGAGGAGATGCAAGGCGGAGCACAGAGACCTGATTGGAAAACATGGAAACCTTGGTTTTCCCTTCAAGAACGAGCTACAGCTGTTCCTTCTGATTTAGTTTAAGGGGTTCCCCATGATCCAGCCAAACAGAAGTGACCCTCCACAAAGCACCATATTAAAATTCCAGCATCACTTTAGCTGTGTGTCTGGAGCGGCATTCTTGGTGTGGACTGGCGGGGATCGGGACCAGAGTTCTGGGCACGGGCTGTTGATGATGAGGGGACTTGAGTTCCGGGCTCTTCACATTCATTCAGATTCCTGCTTTTCACACTTGACATGATATGTCGCTCCCTGGCGCATGTATCAGCAGCTCCCCAGCATGTGTGTGGTGTCTGCAAGCAACTCCCTGGCATGTGCAGACAGTTGCTTTTGACTTCTCTCAGTCCAACTCCAGCTGTCTGTCTCGCCATAGTGTCAAGTTACTGTGCTATTCTGTCAGGGCTCATGGAGATCTTTTTGGCTGTTGTTTGTCTGGTTTTTAAACCATTGATTAATCAATTAGTAGAGTTTTTTTTTAAAAAATTAATATTTCCATTTATGTTGTAGATTCAGAGTAGTGCCTTAAGGGTGTGGGAGAATAGAGTTGGTGCTGTTGTTACTTTTGGTTTGTACTAAGTAGTTTGGAATTGACTGATAGCTGACTCACCAGTTGATTTTCACAGGCAGTAAATCTCATGGGAAGAGATTGCTCTTCTTTTCTCACAGGGAAACTGGTAGATTTGAATTGCATACATTTGTGTAGATAGAGGACATTATTTTAAAGGAAGAAGGAAAGGGTAGATGTTAATAACAAAAACAATGGCACTGGAGTGCACTTAAAGAAAAATAAGGAGATTTTTGTGGAATTTTAAAGGGTCCTTCCCTTGTAACAATCATTAGAAGATTCACACTTTTGATCTTCTCTTTCAATCCCCTCCTGCTCCCCACTTTTTCACATAAGTGAGCAGCCCAGGGACAATGCTTTGTTTACAATCTGAGCTGAGATTTCCCCCAGTAATTTAGTTTAGATATACATTCATGAATTTATCTTAGTAAGTATTTTATTTATTTATTTTTAATTGGGGGAAATTCTCAAACTCACTCATTTGGTCTTTACTTAAACAAGCTAAAAGAATGTGATACAGACATCAAGGGGAGTAAGCAAAAAGCTATTGCACTGATTGTTCTAGTTCATGTTCATTTTAGCTCAACAAATCCCTGCACCTGATTCCCAGTTCAAACTGTTTTTCTTCTCCATTGCCACACATAAAAATAATAGTGTCTTGGAATAGATATTGTATTTCAAGAGGCATTCGTTATTCTCTGTACTCAAGCACACTTCCTTTCTTTTTATATTTTCTTAATATGAACTCTGAATAAGAAGGAAGTGCCTGATGTTTTGAGAGCAGAGATGGTGATCTCTGACCACATTCTTCTAAAGCACTTGTAGATTTACTAGATTCTGCAAATGTGTGGAGAACTTATACTTTCAAAAATGTACAACTCAAGGAAAGGAATGTTTACCAAAAACTGCAAAGGATAACTCTGGTGGCAAAGTCTGTAGGCATTTGCTCTTTTAACTCAAAGGCCAAACCTCTTTGGTGGTTCGTATCTAACAGTCACTCACTAAAAAAACCCCCAAATAAATAAATAAATAAAATACACCATTTCTTCCTGTGCAATTTGTTGTTGTTATTTGCCATTAAGTCAGAGACAACTCATAACCTACCTTTCAGAGAGTTTCCAGAGGCAGTTAATCACACAGAAGAAGATTGCCAATCCTTATCCCAAGCAATAGCTGCTAGATTCAAACCATGTGCTTTTGGGCTTGCAATACAGTCTCTTACCTCTAAGCCATCAGTGTTTGTAGTTTACAACCTCAGAAACCCAGTGGAGGGTCAGGTTTTAGTCAATTCCAACTTGGTAGCAATGAATTAAGTTTGTTGTTGAAGAGTGTAAACATATACATCATCTTTTATGCTAATAAATTTTCATTGTTTCCATATAATTTTAATAACTTACTTTCCAAATAAATATTTCTATAAATGAGAAGTTTAATTACTAGTCATATGAAAATTAAGGCCCTTTTGTTGACTATTCTATTAAAAATCAACAAATTTGGAAATTACTGTCTGTATTATTCATCATCTTATAGTGATGGAAATAAAAGATAATTTTTAAGGAAAAGGCTCATTATTGATTTATTTAAATGATGAGAAAACCAACAGTACAAATGACAGATTTAAGAAATAGCTAATGTTGTAATATAAATTTATATGAATATTATTATAGACTCTATTATGCCTTTCAAGATTTTATCCTGTTCATTCATAAGACATTTAAGCCCTCTTATAAAGTTAAAATAATTCTGATTCTGTCAGTATGAGCACTGGAGTCAAATGTTGTGTTTTTTTTTTTAAATAAATAATTGTTAGGCTTTTCTCAGGCTTACTGCTGTTAATAACTGACTCTCCAGCAGGTTTTTGGAAGACTAAATGGTACAGGGAAAGATCACCTATGTTTCTCTCTCAGAGCAGCTGGATTCAAGGTGCCTTTGGGTTAGTGGACCAACTACTTAAGGACTATGCCATGAGAGTACATAGGAGTCTTTCATTTATGGGAAAGTAAGCCAAAGTGTCTGATTAGCTGTAAACTAATGTTTTAAATTTTTTGGAAGATTGCTGGCTAGATTCAGATCCATGTCTTCCTTAGAGAAGCTTCTAGTTTCTTAAAGCACAGAGGTAAGAGAAGCATATCTAATTATACAAGTAATTAGGGAGCCATAAACTGACATTTCAGATGACAGGTACATTAACAAATCTTCCTTGCTGAAAAATAAGTTAGCTTTTCTCTTAACTCTTAGAGCTATTGGAAAAAAAAAAAAGAAAGAAAGAAAAATCCATACCCAAATTGCAGCTGTTTGAATCTCATTGTCATTTTTATTTAACTGAGAATCTGTATCTTTACTTTCCAGACTCCATAGCATTCTGTTGTAATGTACTTTGTGGATCTGTAAAGCAGATGTTCTTCTGGTGTATAAACCTTGGGCCTGGAATGATTTTACCTCCTCTCAGTAAATCACCCCTCTCAACTCCTTTTCCAATCCTTTTCGTTAATGTCGTGAACATGGTTGGCATGAATAGAGGAGTCCTCTTTAGCTTTTTCCATAGTTTTGAACTTTAAAGTAAAAATTAATACAATATTATTTTTCACATTTAAAAATGAAAACAAGAAACAAGGGCCTTGAGATGCTACATGACTTACAAAAGTTACCTGGGACATAATTGACAACTGGCCCATTTTTAACCAGTTGCTACATGAACTACCTGCTTCTTTCTGTACCTCGTAGATATTTTCAGCTGAGAGCCTGTCTTAATTTTCTTATATGGCCATAACAAAAGACAATTTAATGGTTTTAGAGAACAAAGATTTATTGTCTCAAAGTTCTAAAGGCTAACATGTGAAATTCAAGCTTTAAACTATGTGAATTCTTTCTTTGCAGTTAGACCTGGACATTCTTTAGTTTCTTGGTTTGTAGATGAGCCTCATTATGGCATTTTCATGTGTATGTATGTAGGTAACACTACTTTTTATAGAACTCAGATGTAATTAGTTTTATAATCTCATTATATTATTATGAAATAATTAACGACCACCACCACAACAACAAAACCCGTTTCCTGAAGTTATGGTACATAGTACAACATACATGAATACTGGAAGCATTATGCTGAGTGCTAAGTGTTTTAAATGAACTATAAAAGGATAAATGATACTATTATAATAAACATAAGGTAAGTCCATGGACAAAAGTTTCATGGTTAGCAGAAATAGGTAGGAGGGAGAAGGAAAGGAAAACACAATACAAACTTCTGTTCAACGTCAAGGAAGTCTGCAGACCATGCGTGACCAGCCTCCAGAAGTGGCCCCTAGGAGGGTTATCCAGCATCCCAGCAAGCTTGTCTGAGAATAAGTGAGTTTGAGTCTAATTAATTTTAGCATTATGTGCTCTTTGTCACTCATAAGTATGTTAGGAGCTACATAGGTTAAGTCTAAGGAAAGGAACTTCTCGGATAAGAATTGAATGAGGATAGAGAGACCAGGGCTATAAAACAAGGTTTGCAGCTTCAAAAGAGAAGGGTGGGGAACTCCTGTGGCCCAGTGGCAAGAAGCTGCACTGCAATCCCAGAGGCACGCAGTTCAAATCCACCAGATGCTCTGCTGGAGAAGGAGGGGCAATCTCCTCCTGTACCAGTCAGATCCAATTTGACCGTACACACAAAAAAAAAACAATAAAATTTAAAAAAAAAAGAGAAGGGTGGGTCCCAAACAGACCCAGTGAGTTAGAGAAGAATCTGCTAGCATTATATACTTATAAATTATTAAATATATTTATGCTATACTTCTGATTTTACTTCATCTATGATGAGATCTTTGGTGGGATGGTGTTGATTAGGAAGAAAAGAAAGGGAAACTATTTTCTCTAAAATCATCATGGAGTCAAGGAAAATGAGTTATAACCCCATAGCTTATACTTCATAATTAGTCATACTGGGGACAAGGTGAGAAAGTTCTCCTCTACTGGGATGAACTAATTAGTATCAAACATGATTCTTTTCTTTAGAAAAAAAATTTATATTGGTGTGCTTATAAAGTTCATATACATCAAATATGATTTTTTTCCCTGTGGTACCACTTAAGACATAGACACACACACTCAAAGACACACTTTGGAAAAGGTGTAATTGCAGGGTTGTATTTTTTTTAATCATAATAAGCCAATATATTTGAAGAAACTGGACTGTAAGTAGGGGAAAAAAAAACAACAACAAAACACATCACCCTGTATCAGTGTTGGAGGAAGTCATTAACTACCTATGATACTCATATGACACACTGTTTCTTGATGACAATAAAGATAAGTTAAAAAATTTACTTACAAAAGTGAAAAATCACAACATTCAGTACATATTACACTTGAAAGATTATAAAGAAAGCCTCACAATAAGCAATACTAGGAAAAAAAATAGTGGAAGAAAGTACTGTTGCTAATTATTTAATTATATTTGGATACATAATCAATATTCTTGAAAACAATAGTGAAAAGGAAAAGCTCAAACATTGTATTGAGCAAATTTGCTGCAAAAGATCTTTTTAAAATTGTCATTTTGATAACTAAGGTGCACTTGACCAAAATCATGGTTTTTAAAATCATTCCATATGCATACCAAAAAATCTATTGACACTAGTAGTCAGAAAGGCAAAAGACGAATTGCATTAGGCAAGCCTGATGTCAGTGTAGAGACTAAGTTGCGCCCAATCCACGCCATGGCCTTCACAATTACTTGATATGTATGAAAAAGATGGTCAGTGACTAAGTGTGACAGAAGAGTAGATGCCTGTGGTGCTGGAAAAGGGTATTGAACATACCAAATTGATCAGAACAAATAGTTCTGTCTTGTAGGGGGTGAAATCAAGTTTCTCCTTGGAGGCTAGGAGTTTGAAGCCCTGTCTCACATACTTTGGGCACTTGGCTAGAAGGGACAGTTCTTAAAGAAGGACATCTGTTTGGAAGGGTAGAGGGCTAGATCAGGAGATGAAGACCCTGGATGAGATGGATTGACATGATAATTGGGGAATGAGTGTAGGTGTATCGGAGTCAGTGAGCATGGCTCAAGACAGGCCAGGGTTCAGAGGTATTTTTGTTTTGTTTTGTTTTGTTTTCTTGTTGTGTACCATTTGAGTTGGATCTGACAGGCACAGAAGGAGAGTGCCTCTCCTTCTCCAGTGGAGCATCTGATGGATTTTAATCATTATCGTTCGGTATTGCAGCACAGCTTCTTGCCTCTAGGCCACCACAGCTCCCTGGGTTCAGAGGTATTGTTTATAGGGTTATTATGAGTCGTGATCTACTCAATGGTATACAACAACATACGTACAAAAACTAGACAAAGAAAAAAGAGTACAGAAAAATTGACACATTTGAATTAAGGAATCAGTGAAGATTGATATCACTTACTATTGGGAAACTGAACAAATTAGTCTTGGATGAAAACACAGCCAGAAAATTTCTTAGAATTGAAGATAATAAAACTTCTTGCTTATTTTGGAAATATCATCATGAAAAACACTTACTAGGAAAAAGTCCTGGTCAATCAAAGTGAAGAAGGTCTTCAAAGAGATAATGGTATTACAGCCTCAACAATGGACTCAATGGCATTAAAAATCAAGTGATAGTGTAGGACTTGATATTGTTTCATTCTGTTATATATCAGGTGCCCATGAGTTGACAGCGACTAACAATAATCAATCAGATAATGGTGTATCATGAACATATTATTATACATGGAAGACTTAAACAATATTGTCTCTTCATTTCCATCAACTGAATTACAAACCAAATCACTCCTAAAATAGGAAACTCAAGCTTGGAAGGAGGAGTGGCATCCACTTCCATAATAGCTTGCCTCCGGAAACTCTATGAACCTGGAGAGAGGATGAAAGGCACCCAAGCATCGAGGACTCTCCTTCATAGGGTCACTATGAGTCACCTGCGACTTAACTGCACTTAACAACAATAATATCAACATAGATAGAGGGAGATCAGCTGGCCCAGTGGCCCTTTGGATGCTACCAAGCCAAAGGTGGGTGACTTTTAATCCGCAGTCCTCAGGCCTGTCATTCATTGTTTTTGTTCAGACATTCCTCTAGGTTCTTTAGCAATGGTGACCAAGTTGCCGTACAGCGGTCACTTGTGGTTGCTGTGAGGCTGAACACTGTGATACTGATTTGTCAAATGCGTCAATGATTGGCTACCAAATGTGGACAGAGATTGGAGTGGAGCTCCCCAATTAAAACAAGCTTGGAATGAGGAGTCGCATCCACTGCTGTAATAGCTTGCCTCCGGAAACCCTCTGAACCTGGAGAGAGGATGAAAGGCACCCAAGCAT
>NW_006399769.1:21368566-21390202 GCF_000299155.1 Elephantulus edwardii
GACTCAATGGCACGTAACAACAACAACAACAACAACTCCAAGGGACATTTTCTTGCCTTGTGAATATAAAATTTGAGCCTATACAATAGAATGAGAATCCCAGAACACTTGATTGTGCTCATGAGAAACCTACACTTGAACCAGGAAGCAGTCTTCAGAACAGAGCAAGGAAACACTGCATGGTTCAAAGTTAGTAAAGAGTCAGTCAGGGATGGGTCCTGTCTCCATACTTTTTCAATCTATATGCACAACAGATCATTTGGGAAGCAGGGCTTTATGAGAAAGAATGTGGCATCAGGATTGGAGGAAGACTCTTCAACAATTTACATTATCTGTATTAAACACCCTTGCTTGCTGAAACTGAGGAGGACCTGAAGTGTTTCCTGCAGAAGGTCAAGGACTGTAGTCTTCAATATGGATTGAAGCGCAACATAAAACAAAACAAAACAAAACAAACATAAAACAAAAACACAAAGATTCTCACCAATAGGCCAATTGGCAACACCTTGATAGATGGAGAAGAGATTGACTTTGTTAACAATTACAACTTGCTCAACTCAACAGTCAACATTCTTGGCACCAGCAGTCAGGAAATCAAAGGACAAATTGGGAAAATCTACTGTCAGGGACCTCTCCAGAATACTAAAAATCAATTATTTCAGTCTAGGGGCTACGGTGTACTTGATCCAGGCCATGGTCTTCATAATTCCTTACTAAACATCAGAAAGCTGGACAAAAAGTAAGGATGACAGAAGAGGAGAGTCTTGAACATACCATGGACCACAAAAGACAAATAGGTCTATCTTGGAGAGGGTGAAACCGAGAATCCAGTCTTCTCTTTGGAGGCTGGGATTTTGAAGCACTGTTTCACATACTTTGGGCATGTGGCCAGGAGGAACCAGTCTTTGGAGAAGGACATCATGCTCAGAATGGTGGAGGGACAGCACAGGAGAGGAAGACCTAAGATGAGATGGATTGATACAGTAATTCATTCAATGGTGGTACATGTTTCAGAATCAGTGAGATTGGTACAGGACAGAGCAAGTTTCAGAACTGTTGTGCATAGAGTGGTTATGAGTCATCAGCAACTAGAAGGCACATAACAACAACAACAACAACATACCATAGAGGCAGCCTCCTTTCAAACCCTTTCTCTCCAGCATTTTCCGGCAACTCCCAGCTGTGGATGGCTTTTCTTTCCTCTGAATTACTGTTACATGTCATCAGCATTTCAAATTGTATTTATTTATCCATATACTTATTTGGGGGTGATCAGCACCTGACACAGCAATTGGAACAGTATAAACCCACAATAATGTCAGTTGAATGGACAAATTTCACTTTCCTAAAACAAACTGTTGTTAAAAAGAATTCAGAAAGTCTGCATAGATAATACAGAAAATTCTTATGAAGTCAGCCCTGAATTCCCCCTATTATTAACATCGTATATGGCCTAGAGGTAAGAAGCTGCACTGTAATCCCAAAGTAATGGTTCAAAACCACTAGTTTCTCTGTTGGAGAAAGTTGAGCAGTCTATTCCCATGCGATTAAACTGCCTCTGAAAACCCATTGCTGGGTCAGCTGTGGGTTGGTTCAGACTTGATGGTACTCAACAACACAACAATAATTAGTATAGTTGCCATATTTAACAATACATATTAATACACTATTATTGACTAAAGTCTTTGTTTAAAATTGCACTGGTTTTTGCTTAATGTCTTTTATTCTCTGGCTCTAGATGCCCATAAATTATGCTACATGGCATTTATGATTGTGTTTCTTTAGGTTTCTCTTGTCTGTGACTATATATCAGACGTCTCTTGTTTTTGATGACCATGATAGATGTGAAAATGCCCCTCAGTTTGAATTGTTCTGGTAAGGGTTTTTTTGTGGGTTTTGTTGTTGTTGTTGTTTTTTATTTTGGAATTATTATTATTAGACTAGACATCTGGCTTTAGAGGAAGAAGATCACAGAGGTAATGTGTTACTTTCTGCACATCTTATCAAGGGTATAAGATGTCAACATGACTTATGACTTCTTAGTTTAGCTTTGATCTCTGAATGAAGTAGTGTTTGTCAGGTTTCTTCATGCAAATTTGCTCTTCTTTTCTCACTATACTTTTTGGAATTACATTTCTATGTCTAGCCTATACGTAAGAGGTGAGACTTGAAGGCAAATAGAGGTATAAATTATTTGGGATTCTTACATATGGAAGACATATTTATTCCCGTCATTTAATTATTTTAGAATTTTTTTTAAAATACCAATACAGATTGTGTGTATTTTTGGATTGTGTATATTTTACACACAGGCGTTTATTCAGTCTATCTTTCTCCCCAAACTACATTGGAAACCTGTAGAGACTGAGAAGTGAAACCTGATTCTATTATCCTTGTTTTCCTGTCATAAAATAGATATTGTGATGGAGCGAGTCCCCAGAAAAGATCACCGAGCCAATTAGCCAAATTAACAAAGTTTATTCCAAGTTCGAACTGGGGCCCTCATGGACTGAAACAGCAGCATACATGTGAGAGCCCTGAGACAAAGCCAGCTTTTATTTTTATACCTTTTTTACTTCTTTGTATAACTAATTGAGCTATGGTTGGCTATTTAGAACAGCTGGTATAATGGCTTGCATTCGATTTGTTGACCATTGCGCGGGGACTTGTTGGGGTCTGATTGGTGAGTAGTTACCTTTAGGTACAGGAATGCAGGGAAGTTTTTTTTTTATGCTTTACAAAGAATAACATTTTGCCTCTATATAAGATAAGGTAGCCACTCAGGCAGAAGGAGGGGGAGCAATGCACTCGGTCTGAAGGAGGAAGGGCAGAGGTAGCTGCACTTTAGCATAAGCTGAGGTTTGATTCTTACAGATATACCAAATATAGATGCTTGTTGGCTACTATAAAGAGGGAACAGAAAAAGCAAAGGCAATAAGAGGAAACAATCGTAAACCAAATATGATGTGGGGAAGCTAGCAAAAAAGGGGTGGTGAATTTAGCTGTATTTTGCAATGAAGTCAAACAACGTGAGAATTTGAAAGAATATTTTAGAGATAGTAACATACAGGTCACATAACCTCGAGCGAGTGTCAGCAGAGTGGACTTGCCAGGTGAACTGGGGGTCTCTGGCCCAGAGTTTGCCTGAATTTGGGAATGCCGCAATGAATAAAATACAGAAATCTCAATCTTCACCTGCAGGGTAAGGGCGAGTGTCTTGGGAATCTCAGTGTCAGCTGGATGCAGCCTCTGGCTTTTTGAAGAGGCAGGTATGGAATTCTCCCGGCACTTGTGGCTTTCTTTTTGCTACAAGCCGGTGTCGGCAGAGTGGACTTGCCAGATGAACTGGGGGTCTTTGGCCCAGGGTTTGCCAGCATTTGGGCATGCCAGAATGATAAAATACTGTAGATCTCTCTGGCTTGAGGCTTTAGGGCCTGCTTGTCATCATTTTTGTTCAGTCTTCTAGGCCGTATAGCCCTGGTGTGTCCACTTGCTGTACAGAGGTAACTTGTGGTTGCTGTGAAGCTGAACACTGTGACACTGATGTGTCTAATGCATTAATGGTTACCCATGGTGAACAGTGTTCGGTGCAGCTCCCCAATTAAAACAAGCTTGGAAGCAGGAGTGGAACCTGGAGAAAGGATGGAACTCACACAAGTGTTGAGGACTTTTGTTCATAGGGTCGCTATGAGTTGCCTACAACTTGACTCGACTTCGACGACACTTAACAACAACAATATACAGGTCAAGGATGACCTTAGCAAACATTCTTCCAATAGAGAGGGGAAGGATTTGTGTAAGAAATTCAAGATAATGCATAAACAAATGACTAGATCAATAGTGAATGACAAATTCGTAAGTAATAAATGAAAGAAGTCAATCACAAAAGGGCAATGGTAAGACCATTAATATAAAAAGAAACCGCTAAGGAAATGTTTGCATACAGATAGAATCAATCTTGGAGAGTTAACAAAGATCAGAAGGGAGGGAAAGGGGAACAGATATTAATAAAAACGTTGAGAAAGACAATATACAATAAGAGTTTATTTAAACATTGTACGTTTCCTTACTAAAATAAAGGAAAATCTTATTTTAGTAAGATCAGTCCCATGCAGATGCTTACGAGATAGAATTTAAAGACGACTCACAAGCCAAATGTTTCCAAATTACTCTACCTTCCTGTCATCTCCAACTACTTCTGATATCTATTTCTCCTCCTCTCAGTGTTCCTAATGTCCCATATCTCCCCACTCTCACCATCACTTTGGGTTCTGTAATTAGCTACAGTGTTTCTCAGAATTTACAAAGCAGCAAGGAAATGGCTCATCCTGTCACCCATGCTAGCCAATTCAATATCCATTCATCTTCTTACAACTCTGAAAGGTCACACTGACTCATATAACTAGCAGTTATGTAGGAGTGATGAGCCCAGATTGGTGGATCAGATAACAGTCTGCTGTGGTACAAGACTATTGAAAGTGGAAGTCAAACCAGAAATTCATGGCATGTGAGCCCCGTGCCTGCCTACCATTGAGCTACATTAGGAGGGAATGGAAAGCATTAGGCTGAGTGAACTAACTCACAAGGAAAAATATTGTATAACTCTGTTATTTTAGAATAAGTACAAGGATCCAGGAGGGGTGGGAGAGGCTGGAAGCAGAAGGATGTGGATGTGCCAGTGGGGAGGGGGAATTAATCATTGGGTTGTACAATTTGTTGAGTGAGGGGGTGAGGGGAATTGAAAGAATTTGTTCGAATTTGTATTAGAATTTTGTAAATAAACTAGTGAAAAAAAAGAAACATAAGGAAAAAAGACTATTGAAAGTGATCAGTCAGGTTACATGATAGGCTCAAGAGTCAAAGGTCAGGTGAGACATATTGGATGCAGATCCGGAACAGAGAGGGACCTTTGCTGTTAGGTGTCATTGAGTTGATCCTGACTCATAGTGACACTGTGACCAATAGATTGAAGCTTTCTCCCTAACTTACACCATCCTTACAATCTCCTCTATATTCAAAGACACACACACACACATCTACTCAAAGGCATAAAGTCATGTGGGTTAACTCTCCCAATCTCTTCTCATGCAATTAAGTGCCTCTGAAAACCACCAGAAAGTCAGTTATGGGTTAATTCTGACTTGATGGCATTTTACAACCATAGCAACAACAATATAGAAGAAAAATAATAAATAAATAGTTGTGTTTGTGTATAGATACAGTTGTTTTTGTTGTTAGATGCCATTGAGTATGACTCAGAGATGCTATAAACAGCAAGTCTAAACCCTGTTATCCTGTGTCATCCTCATCATCTTGACACCCTCGAGTTCTTTGTGCTAGTCACTGTGTCAATACATTTCATTGAGGATCTTCCTCTTGTTAGCTGATGCTCAACCTTTCTAAGCATAGTATCCTCCTCCAAAAAAACAGCCTCTCCTAACAATACACCAAGAGTGTGTGAGATGAAGCTTTACCATCCATAACTCCAAGGAACATGTGACTGCATTTTCCCCCAAGACATATCTATTTGTTCTTTTGGCAGCCTATAGCATATAAGTATTATTATCCAGTACCAGAATTCAGGGTATCAATTCTTCTCCTGTCACCTCTATTTATTGTTCAGCATAGCAAGTGATTGACAGTACCATGACCTGAATTAGGCACAGCTTAGTCTTCAAACTATTGTCTTTCCTCATCAGCACTTTGGAAAGGTCTCTAAATGTGCCTTTACCAATGCAATGAATTTCCTGAACTCCTGAATGCTGGTTGCAAGGGTGTTGATTGTGGATCCAAGTAATATTAAATATATGACAACTTCAACAAATATATTTATATTAAATTTTATTATTTCTATTCTATTCTATTCATTATGTTCTATTAGTTACATTCTATTAATTCTATTCTATTATTATTTATTTATTTAAACATAAATTCAACTAATTGTCATCAAATAGATACTAACACATAGCTGATCTCTCAGAGAATTTTCTAAAGTTGTGAATCATAGAAGAGAACAATGCTTTTCTTTCTGCTGTGAAATTGTTGGTGGATTCAAGTCACCAGAGAGGTGCTCCATTTGTGTTAGCAGTATTATTGATAATGTATTTATTGTATTTGCTTGTATACATATATTCAAAGAAACTCTTTACTTGAGTAAAATGGTGCAAGTGTGTGACCTATATGAAGACGTTGAATCGATAAGAAGTTGTACAACCAACTCAATGGCATACAGTTTGAATTCACCAGCTGCTCCTTGAGAGAAAAATGGACAATCTTCTCTTGTGCAATTTACTGCTTCTAAAAAGCACTGGGGCATCAGCTAGGAAGCATTTCTTAGTCAGAGGTTCCTAACAACTACAGCAAGTAAGAAAGTTAATCAAGATACATTCCACTTTAATCATGTCTCATTACTATTACAGGAAACTCACATTTAAATAGGACCAAAACATAGGCATAGATGCTAGGGTTTACAGTATATCACAAAATGAACAATAATTCCATCAGCTAGGGGGGGAAAGCCCCAACAATAATCCAATCACAGAAATGAGAATGTGTGTGTGTGTGTGTATGTGTACACACACACACACACACAGAGTATATTTCACAAGTAATCATATAATTTGCAAACCACTAGAAGTGTCATGATCCACTCAAGTTAACATATATGTTTAACCATGAAAGTTTCCATGCATTTTATTTGCATTAGCAGCAAACAGTACAATTATCTCGATGGACATCAAGTACCTCATTTTTTAGTCTCATGCAACCCTTGTGTGTAAATTTCAAATGCTATGGCTAGCACAGCTATATTAAGACATACCAATGATACTCAGATATACATATGAAGAGACAATAGTAATGAAGGAGGAAGTTCAAGTTGTTCTGAAGAAATTAAGAAAAAAACAATGTCCCAGAAATTGATGAAATATCAATTGGCAATGAACAAATGTTGCCCTGGACATGCTCACAAAGTTGTGCCAAAATCTGGAGGACAACTACCTGGCCCATTAACTGGAAGAAATCCATATTTATGCTCATTCACAAAAAAAGGTAATTCAACTTAGTGTGGAAATGATCGAACAATATCACTATATCATATGAAACAAAATCCTACTGAAGATTATCCAAAACGACTGGAATAGTACCTCATTTGAGAACTGCCAGAAATGCAAGCTGGGTTTAGAAGAGGCTATGATATTAGGAACATCGTAGCTAATGTTAGATGGATCTTAGTTGAAGGCAGAGAGTTCCAGAAGAGTGTCTATCTGTGTTCTATTGACTATGCAAAGGCATTTGATTATGTGTATCACAAAAAATCTGCTGTGTGAATCACAACAAATTCACTGACTATGCAAAGGCATTTAACTGTGTGGATCATGACAAATTGAGAAGAATGGAAATCCCAGAATATCTTATTGAGCTCGTGCAAAACCTATACTTGGTCCAGGATCATCAGAACATAGCAAGGAAACAATGTGTGGTTCAAAATCAGGAAACGAGTGTGTCAGGGAAACATTCTGTCTCCATACCTTTTCGATCTTTAAACAAATAGGTCATTCATCTGGCTAGACTTTATCAGGAGGAATGTGGCATCAGGATAGGAGGAAAACTCATCAACACCCTCCATTATGCAAATGAAAACACCTTGCTCACCAAAACCAAAGAAGATCTGAACCATTTACTGGAAAATGTTAGGGACTGCAGTCTTCAATATGGATTGAAACTCAATATCAAGAAAACAAAGACTCCCATCACTAGGCCAATTGGCAGTGCCATGATGGAAATATGATTGAGATCTTTAACAATTTCTTCTTTCTCAACTCCAACAGCAACATTCTTGGTGTCAGCAGTAAGGAGATCAAAGGACGAATTGCATGAGGAAAATCTACTCTCAGGGTCCTCTCCAGAGTGCTAATAAGCAATGATGTCAGTCGAGAGACTAAGGTGCACCTTATCCAGGTCATGGTCTTTGCAGTACTTACTATGCATTAGAAAGCTGGACAGTGACTAAGGGTAACAAAAGAACTGATGGTTTTGAGTTGTGGTTCTGGAAAGGAGCACTAAAGAGGTCTGGTCTGGAGAGAGTGAAACCACGTTGCTCCTTGAAGGCAAGAGTTTTGAAGCTCCAACTCACATACTTTGGGAATGTGGCCAGGAGAAACCAGTCTTTGAAGAAGGACACCATGCTTGAAAGTATGATGGGACAGCACAGGAAAGTAAGAGCTTGGGTGGCATTGATTGACACAGTAACTGGGGTAATGGAGGTAGGTGTGTTGGAGGCAGTGAGTTATTATTTGTAGGATCGCTATGACTAGATGGCACACAACAACAATGATACTTAAGTAGCTTTAGAGAGTGTTGCACTGTTAACTCAAAGGCAGTTCCTGTCTGTCTGTTCATATTCATCAATGACTGTAAGAGAGAAAGACGGATAATCTCCTGCTGTGATTTACAGCCTCAGAAAACTGTTAGGAGCCCTTGAAGGAAATACCTTTGGGTTGGAGTGACATACAGAATCTTTCTTCTTTTTCTTATTGGTTTAAATTTTCTTCATTGCCAAAGATTACAGATAGTCGCATGAGAAAGGATTTAAGTGAAGTAAAAGTTGGTATTATGAGACTTTGGAATAGATTAATGAGCTTGAATCTGCCATTTGAGAGAGTTTGTGACTAACGGTGTGGGCATTTGAACTGGAACAGGTTCATCAACATGAAACAATGTCTCTGAAAGGGTTGTGGTTTTCATTTTATGAGGCTGAACATACAAGTTTGAAAAGAAAGTTTTATTTTTGCAGTGTAGTTATAGGATAAATTTGCCCTATCAGAAAATATTGAACTTGCTAACTAGTTGATTTATTCAGAGGTATCTAAATATTTCAGAACCCAATCAATTGCACTTTTAATAAACCATAAACCATGTTTACAGTCTTATTTATTGAATGTAATCAAAACAACTTGAGGGCTCACTAGTACAGGATGAACAACAGATGCCAGACACTGTGTCTAATTACTGGAGACAATTACACAGCAACATGATAGGAGGGTTTCTTTTCCTGAGAAATAAAACAAAAGGTAGTAAAAGATTTTCTGTTTGTTTATTTGAAGGCAGAGTTTGCCTGGGAGCTAAGTAACACATTCTAAAAACTTTCCAGTGGCTCTTCCTGTCTTTTAAGCAGGTGCAAGCGACAGAAGAGTCCTATTAAAGAATGGCCCTCACAGCTCCTCACAGACTCACTGCTGCTTCTGCCCTGAGGTGCAAATAGACTCAAAGGTCATCTGCCTCTTAACATCCCATGTCGTTCCTTTTGGAGTGGTTTCCATTTCAGCAAGAAGCATTAAGATGAGGCAGCTCCCCAGTCAGTCTGAGAGAATCAAAAGAGCTGTTATACTCCCCTACAGAGCCTTTGACAGCTCTCTAGGTCTTAACACTCCAAGTGATTTGATTATGTTTGGTTATAGTTGCAATATCGATTAGGTTTAGAGGTGGCTAGGAAGGACTGAGTTCTGCTTTATCCTTCCTCGTAGTCCTATAGATCAGAATCTATTACTTCTATATCATCTGCGGGAAAGTATCACCACCATGTTTCTATAAACAAAATGCACAGCCAAAAAGTTTTATAGACCTACAGAAAGCCTTGGAAAGACTAGTTGGTACAGTAATAATTTGGTTTCATGGAGCAGTTTTCTTCTGTGAATAAATAGCAAATGTTTTATACACAGAATGAAGATCGCTGAAAACCCCTGTTTGTTCCTGACAAGTTGACTGAAAAATTGACATGAGAAACATTCATTTCAGTGCTGGCCATCCCAATAAAGATCCTGAAGTACTAAATCTTCAGGTTTTATTTCAGATGCTGTAGAGGTCCATTGACTCAGAGACTACTTTTGTCCTTTATATGTGCACATAAAATATCCACAGATGAATTGCTTCATTGAACACGCAACATATGGGTTAGAGAAGACTCTAGCATGAAAAACCCAGGAGGCATTTTGAGAATATTGCATTTTTCACTTGGCTTGAGTCATCAATAAGCACAACAAAACAAACACAACCCCCCTCCAGCAAGTTCAACTCATGCAGACTCTATAGACTTTATGGAGAACTGTGCTCGATATGGTTTCTGTGACTGTGATTACTAACTCTCTAGACTTTCCTTCTGTGGTCATGTGGTAGGTTCTTATCTCTAGGTTAGTGTATGGATGCCAACTACTGGGCCAATCTGAGTCAACAGTACTACCCTATTCTATAGTCTAGCCCTGTTTAACTTCCCCACTGTAAACATTCCACATGCTGTTTAAAATAAGTAGAACTAAAACAAGTCATGTAATAGAAAGTGAATATGCGATATTAAGAGTACTACACTTTTTCCATTTCTTGGGACTTCACTATGTACGTCAACTCCTTTTCAAGAAGGAGTAGAAGACATTCCAGCCTCTGAGCCAGGTAATTTATGGTAGGCTCCATGGATTCTTTTGGCATGTATGGGACTGTGTTTCTGATGAGGGAAAAGGGGAAAAAATGCCCCTGAGAAAAATTAAGAAAGAAAGAAAAAAATGTAGCATTTCTCTGTGAGAGTAGTACTACCTTATAAAAATAATCATGGCAAGAAAAGAAATTTTATTTCTCTTCATTCTGAAAATGTACTTTATTTGTATATTCACTAAGCTGCATACTAATGAAATTATTTCGGTATATTGTAAGAAAAGCAAATGCCATTTAACTAAAATGGCATTGCAATAGCTCTAAACAATGAAAACATTTGAAAAAAGATAGAGGGATGAGACATTTCTCCCTCCTTTTATTGTCCTGTGTAAATCATAACATGAAAAAATAGAAAGTGAATTTCATAAGAGATCAAGGAACTGACAAATGAAAAAAGAAATCCCTATTAATTAAACAGTCAACCCTTTTATGAATAGAAACACTCCAAGGGTAGAGATTATGTCTGAGGCCTTCTTACCATCAACACTACCCCATGTGGTGGTATACTTAATACTTTTTGAAATTATTATCTACCTTTCAGAAGATTTTAATGATAACTTCCTTGCCTAGGCATATATTTTCCAAATATTTGATTTCCATACATTGAAAGGAAAGATTGAAGACCAAATTATAGGATACAATAAAACTGAGGTTACAAAGGAGTTCTGGTCAAGGATAGGAAGAGCACAAATGACAGGACACAGTTGGATTGGAGATATGTGGTAGTTGGTTAGATCCCTCAGTCACAGGCTCAGTCTCTTTAACCAGATTGTTTAGCCATGTTCTTGATGAACATTCTAAGACGTATGTCTTCAGTCTGTACAACAGAATTCTCTAAATCTTTAAGTATTATTTTCATTTTATCTAGTTTATTTTAAAGAGTCTTTTCATCTTCTTTACTTTATATTGTAAAATCTTGGTGAAACTGTGGCCTTTGTAAAATCATGCTTAGAAATAACTTTCCAAATATCCACGCTCATAATTTACAAGTTCTACTTTCTACCAAACCCTTAAACTTAATTCAAACACATTCATTACCACTGCATAAATATTATTGTTCTTCTTCCATCATTCAGTCACATATTCATGGTTTCTTTTTATAGTCTCTCTAGACACATAATTAACACATTTCTAGCAACTTTCTGGTTTTGGTACCATATGTCTTCTCTAAGATGACAGAGAATTTCTCTATAGTTCTCTCCATTTCCTTCTGAGCCCTCATCAGAATTATTTATGTTACTAGTTATTCCAGCAATCTCTTCAAAACAATCTGAGTTTTGATACTCCTTATTATCACTGATTCAGAGCCAACCAATAGCTGACTCTTCCTTGAGATTCCAAAGCTGTATGCATGAAAGGAGATTGTTCATTTTTTTCTTCCTCAGAGCCATTGGAGCATATGAACTACCAGAGGTGGCTTTTTTTTTTTTTGTAGTTTTTTGTTTGTTTTTTTTTTTACAGAGGTTTTCGATTTCCATTCCAGAGGTGGCTTTTGAGTTAGCAGTATGATTCCTTATAGATGATACCATCAATTCCCTAAGATTTTACTACTGTTGTTGTTGTTTCTGTGTACCATAGAGTTGGAACCGACCCAGGGCTAACCCATGGTTTTCAGAGGCAGTTAATTGCACTGGAGGAGATTGCTCATCCTTCTTGCTTGGAGCAGCTGGTGGCCCTGAACCACAAGCCTTTGGGTTTGCAGCGTAGCTTCTTGCCACTAGGCCACCAGAGCTCCCCAAGGTTTTACTCTCTGAGTCATTTTAAAACTTTTTCTACCTCTATTTGTTACCACTTTCATGTTTCAATATCTGTTAAGCACTCCTCCTGATCCTTTCTGGTACTAAATTCTGTTTCAATAATCTGGTGTTGCCGTAAAAAAAAACAAAACAAAACAAAAAAACCCACCCAAAAACACACAAAACAAAGCAAAAACAAAAAAAATAAAACTGGTAGTACATAATTTTAACAGAAATTTATCTTCTTGTAGTTTAAGGGAATAAATGTCCAAATTTAGAGCACTGGCCTTGGGGAGGTTCTCTCTTTATTAGATCTAGACTGTTCTTGACTCTTCTGACTTTCTGCTCTTAAGTGATCTTCACGTGTTTTGGCATCTCTTGTTTCTTCTTCTGGACTTACTGTTTTCACATCTTAAAACTGGATTCACTGGAGACGTACGTTATACATAGTGTGTCTCATTAACATAACAAGGATGACTAATTTCCAAATGGGATTATAATCACTGGCTTTGCGGTTAAGATTTCCAACACTCATTTTTTAGGAGACAGCAGTCAACCCATAAAGGCATCGTATCACTTAGGAATCTAGTAGAAATGATCTTATTTCTGTTGTGCTGTTTACATAATAATTTTATGATAATAAAAATGGGAAAACAGAGCCCTGTTAGCATTATTGTTTGTTTTTATTGTTAGGTGCTATCAAGTTGAGTACGATCCATATTGATTCTCAGATCTGGTCCCTGTTCTGTCTTGTGCCATCCTCATACTTCCTGATACACTGGAGCTCATTGCTGCAATCACTGCGTCAATCCACCTGTTGGAGGGTCTTCTCTTTGGTAGTCCCTCCACCTTCCCAAGCATGTCATTCTCTTTAATGAGTAGCCTCTCTCTGGCAACATGCCCAAAGTATGTGAGGTTAGGTTTTATGATCTTTGCTTCCAAGGAGCACTCTGGTTGCACTTTCTACAAGGCCTATTTGGTTTTTTTTTGACAGTCTGTGGGATATTCAATACTCTTCTCCAACACAAAGAGTTCAGAGGCATCAATTCTTCTGTCATTCTTAGTCACTATCCAGCTCTCAGAAGCATGGAAATTGATATAAAGAGATCAGAAAGTGATATAAAAAGACCTGAATAAGGCACATTTTAGTTCTCAAACTAACATCAGTACTCTTCAATATTTGGACAGGTCTCTGACTATAGACTTCCCCAGTGCAAAATGTTTCCTGATCTTCTGATTGCTAGTACTAAGTGTATTGATTGTAAATCCAAGTAAGATTAAGTTGTTTATAGTTTCAGTCTCTTCTCCATTCACCTGTTCAGTGGGTGAGAATTTCTGGTTTATTTATGCAATCCTTATAAAAAACTGTAGTCTTTGAATTTCTAGAGAAAGCTCTTCAAGTTCTCTTTGCCTTCAGGAAGTAAAGTGTCATTTACATAAAAAGAGTTATTGATGAATATTCCTCCAATCTTGATGTGATTTTTTTTTCAGAGTCCAGCTTCTTGAATAATTTGCTCAGGGCACCGACTGAGTAGAAACAGAGAAAAGTTACAACCAACCTTGACACATACCTTTCTTAACTTTAAATCATGCAGTGTTCCTTTGATTTGTTCACACAACAGTCTCTCTGTCTATAGGTTTTCATTGTTATTGTTATGTGCCATCAAGTCTCCTGTAACTCATAACAACCAACACAACAGAAACACAACAGCTCTGAAGTCTGCTCTATCTTGATGCAATTTCATTGTCTTTTCACACTTATTCCCATTATTCCAAATTAAGACAGACTCGAGAGAAGGATTGACCATCTACTTCAGAAATAGCAGGCATTTGAAAATGCTGTGTCTGAGCACAATTAAGTGTTGTTAACTAAGTTAATTTAATTGAATTCATTTGTTGTTACCATGTGTCATTGTGTCAGTAAAAATTATAATGACCTTATGAGCAACAGATCAAAACCTATACCTTCCTCACAATCCCTACCATGCTCAAGGCCATTGTTGCGGTCATTGTATCACACTGTCTTGTTCAGGGCCTTCCTCTTTTCTTGACTCTCTACTTTTCCAATGCTGATGTTTCTTTTCAAGGACTGTCATATCCTAACAAATCAGGATATGTGAGACAAAGTTTTGTCATCTTTGCCTCTCAAGAGCCCCTGGTTGCTTTAACTTAAAGAGATGTGTTTGTTTCTTTGGCAATCTATGGCATATCCAGTACTCTTCTCCAACATTATGGCTCAAAAGTATTGATCCTTGTTTAGTTTTCCTTATTCATTTGACATTCTTATGAAACAATTGAAAATACCATGACGAGGGTCAGATATATCTTGGTCTCTAAACTGACATCCTTGATCTTTAGTGGGTTTTTTTGGTTTGTTTTTTAATAATTTTAATGAGCATTTACAGAGATTTTGGATTTCCATTCATTCATTGCTGCACATCTCTCCCGGCCCATCCCTCCCCCACGCCCAGTTAGCTCCTCTCTTTCAAAAGAAAAAGAAACACTCCTTCTCTGGTACACAATCCCCCCGCACCCCTCCCACCGCCCCAAGTATATTCCACTATGCAACCTTAATTGTGGACTCTTGTGGTAACCATAAGACCCTATCATACATCGCTTTTAAATTACTCACTCCCTCATCTGTTTCAGTGCAGTATACACAATTTATCCAGTTTTTCTCAGTCTTACCCCAACCCTGATATCAATCCCATATGCACACCCATGTTTATGGCGGCTCTGTTCACAATAGCAAGGAGTTGGAAACAACCCAGGTGCCCATCAACAAACGAATGGATAGAGAAACTGTGGTATATTCACATAATGGAATACTATGCTACATTGAAAAAGAAGGAACTCATGCAATATTATTCAAAATGGGTGATCCTGGAGGACATTATGCTGAGTGAAATATCTGAGATACAAAAGGACAAATATTGCATAGTGCCACTGTTGTGAAATGGATCTTTAGTGTTATAGAGAGGTCCTTAACAACAATGTGTTTGATGCAAAATGTCTTTTGAGTTCTTGACTGCTGCTACCATGAGTGCTGATTGTGGATCTAAGTAAAATGAAAGAATTGAAAACATCGATCTTTTTTTTTCTATCTATCAAGATATTTACCCAAGGGTGGATTTTTGATTCAAGGAGGGTTTTTGTTACGGTTGTTGATAAGATATCCTTGATGTTAAGATGTAGTCCATTTTTTAATTGCTTCAAGCAGTGCTTCAAGTCTTCTTCACATTTGGCAAGCAAGGTTGGGCCAATGTGTAACATGTATTTGATGACTAATATTGTTTAGAGTAATGAAATAGTTTCCACCGTACTTCTCAAACACATCCAAATTACAACCATCTCCAACAAGATTCTCTTATAGCTAGCTATTTCCTAAACTGAAAATAGATAACCAGTCTAAGAAACATAATTATCAATTGAAGTTAAATCAAATTTACTATAGACCAATTAGTAAGGTGAGCCATTTACTCACTTTCCAAATAGTTAATTGAATTTTTTAGAAGAATTTTTAATTGCAATTTCATTGCCTTGCCAGTCCCTAGCTCTTAGCCCTCTAATTTGTGATCTACTGGAGGGCAACATTTGCAAATTAGAAACATAATTGGAATCTACTGCTGAATAAATTGATGTTTACTGCTACGTAAAATTAGTGCAATTGTTTTAAATGGCATAGAATCTATTTTCACACCATTGGTTTCTTCTTATCTTCTGATGGAATTTTGTTGAATGAGTCTCAAAGAAAGAAAACTATTTTTCCTTTTATATATGCTCAAATGAGAAGTAGGAGGGAGGTATGGTTATATTATTGAGGAATCGTGAGATGCTGCTGTTTCTAACAATGGTGACAGGCAATTACAACTCTGGGGAAGTAAATAAATGGTGACTTAAACCAGGATCTCCTGCATGGAAGGGGAGAACTGTGTAACTTAACAAGAGTTTGTCTGTTATTTATATTTAGACTAGTGCAAAGATAAGACTGAATTTATTGTTGCTAATTACTTTGTTGTTATTGTTGCTAATTTTTAAAATTGATTTATGGTAAACTGATTCTAATGGTTAAAAACTGATGAACTTTGCAAAGCCATTCTTAAGATAATAACTACAGCTATTAGCTTGGAAAAAACACATCAAGTTATATATATATGATTAATATCTATAAGACCTAAAATATACATATCCAGAATATAACGATAACTCTTACACTCAGCAAAAAGAAACCAAACAACCCAATCAAAGAGAGATCATGATTTGTGTAGATAACTCATTAAAGTAGATGTTTAGATGTAAGTAAAATATGCTACATCATTTGCCATTAGAGAGTTTTGGATAAGTCAATAGTGAGATAGCACTGCAATTTTTTGCACTCACTCTTTCTCATTGTCTTTGAGTAAGACTCGTAGCTCACCCTCCAGTGGATTTTCAAAGGCTGTAAATAGCATGGGAGGATATTACCATCTTTCTCATTTAGAGCTGATGGTGGATGTGAACAACCTGCCTTTGGGTTAGCAGTGCAACTCCTTACTACTAGGTTACCATTGTTGTTGTTGTTGTTGAGTTGAACACGACTCATAGTGACCCAATGAACAAAAGACCTGAAGCCTTTCTATAACTATCATCATTTCCCAAAGTCCATAGAGTTTCTAGAGGCATATTGTTTAGGAAGTGGATCCCATTCCTGCTTTCTCCCTAATACGTTTAGAATGACTAAAATTATAAAACAAAACAAAAAATTAACAATACTGATTGCTAATGAGGAGGATACAGTTGTTGTTGTTGTTATGTGCCATCGAGTTGCTTGCGACTCATAGCCACCCTATGTACAACAGCCCTAAACCCTGCCCTGTGCCAATCTCACTGTCTCCAACACACCCACCCTGATCACCCCAGTCACTGAATCAATCCACCTCACGAAGGGTCATCCCCTCCTGCACTGTCTCTCCACACTCCCAAGTACGATGTCCCTCTCCAAGGACTGGTCCCTCCTTACAACATGTCCAAAATATGTCAGATAAAGCCTGAGAATCTTTGCCTCGAAGGAGCAGCCCAGTTTAACCTTCTCCAGGATGAACCTGTTCATTTTCTTAACAGTCCATGGTACATTCAATACTCTTCTCCAGCACCACAGCTTAAAGGCATCAATTCTCCTTCTATCCTCCCTAGTTGTCCAGCTCTCTGACACGTAACAACTGATTGCAAAGACCATGGCTTGTATTAGGCGCATCAGAGAAACGAAAAATCTCCTTCACAACTAGCAATGATGCAAAATAGTAAGCCACTTAAAAAAATATACATTTAAAAAATTTGCTTACTTTTTAATATATATGTTTATAATTATTCTATATTATGTTTCATGCATGCACATTATATTTTATACAATCTTTCCTTTATATTTCATTCACTTTTGGGGACAGTAAGTCAGCATTCAATTTCCTATACATTTATCCTACTGACTTGGGAATTAATGTCCGTACAATAAACTAGATAAATAAAGTAGATACAGCAGTCTAATTAGTGACTGCCAAAGCAAGAATTAAATAAAATATCCTCTAATCGTATATACTGCATGCAAATGCTAGTATGATTTAGTAATATAAAGAAGTGATCAAGCTAGGAAAAGACATGGATGAATTTTAGATTTCTATTTCTCTAAGTGTAAGAAGGCAATTTGAAAATACTTTGTAATTGCACTTAGTCTGCAAAAAGCAAAAGCTACAGAAGTGCTAAATCAGCCAGTGGTTGGCTGGGGTTTAGGGAGGGGACTTCTTTCAATAGGTAAAATATGGACTATTTCTCCCAAGGCATTGAAACTATTCTATATGATCCTATAAGTTTGGCACATGACACAGTGTATTTGTCAAAACACATACAACTTTATAGGAAAAAAGAGTGAACAGTAATATATGCAAATAGAAGAGATGAGGGCATCCAAGGATTGAATGCAGCCTGTGACAAATGAATTGAGCTGCATTACAAGTAGGTGATGCAACACCCCTGAAGGATGTGGGGAAAGTTGCTGACCTAAGTAGTTTTGTGAATTATAGATTGTAAGACTAAAGACAAAAGGAATGACATAAAAACATTGCACTCTCCAACAATGAATGAATGGAATTCCAAAATCTCTGTAGATGTTCATTGAAATGAAAAATAAACAAACTAAATTTAAAAACAAACAAAAAAAAATTGCACTCTCTTTGAGAAGGTTGTTTCTCATGGTGGTACAAGTTCACAATTCTGATACCACCATGCACTGATACAAGAATTAAACAGCATTAAAAGGAAATGGATGTTTAGATGATGTAGGCCAAGTTTCTTACGGTTTAAGTGGGAGATCACTAATAACCAAAGGAAGAGAAGCTAACTAAAATGGACCATTTTAGTTTTGGGTTACTTTGGATATAAAAAATTGGTGCATTTGTATCTCCATTATAAGTACAAATAGATAAACAGAAAAAATAACTCCATTGTTGTTAGGTACCATTGAATCAACTGTGACTCATAGAGACCCTATGAACAAGAGATATGTTTGAGTCTTGCTCTATCCTGTGCTATCCTTATTATATATATTCTAGTATAGTATATTCTAGCCTATTGTTACAGTTACTACGTCAATTCATCTTGTTGAGGATCTTCTCTTTCTCTGACTTTTCCCAGCATGATGTCCTTTTCCAAGGACTAGCTCCTCTTGATGACATGTCCAAAGTACGTGAGACAAAATTTCACCATGCTTGCCTCCAAGGAGTAGACTGATTGCACTTTCTCCAAGGCAGACTTGCTAGTTATTTGGCAGTCCATGGGATATTCAGTACTCTTCTCCAAAATCACAACTCAAAGGCATAAGTTCTTCTTCTGTCATCTTTATTCATTCTCTAACTTTCGGGTGCATAAAAAGCATTTTGAAATATTATGGCGTGTATCAAGCATACATTAGTATTTAAACTGACATCACTGCTCTTTAGCACTTTAGAGAGGTCCTTGACAGCAGATTTTCCAATGAAACACTTCCCCCCCTTGACAGTTGTTACCATGGGTGTTAATCATTCTTCCAAGAAAAATGAAATCCATAATAACGTCCATATTTTCCCATTTATCAAGCTGTTGCCTATTGTTCCAGTGGTAAGGATATTTTGTTTTCTTGATGTTGAGATGTAAACCAAAGTGAAGGCTGTATTCTTTGATCTTCTGCAGTAAGTGTTTCAAGTCCTCCTCACTTTAAACAAGCAGTCATTAGCATCACATAGATTGTTGATGAGTATTTCTCCAATCATGATTTTACCTTCGTCTTCATATGTCCTTAAATGATTTGCTGAGCTCAAAGATTGAGAAGTTATGGAGAAAAGATACAACCTGATGCATGTATTTCAATTGCTATTCGAAGATCTCCATTCTTTTCAATGTTATTCATAATTTGTTGTGATCCACACAATCAAGTCTTATTGCACAGTCATAAAACATAATATATCTGTGTACATGAGCCCGTCTCTGTTGTTGTTGTTGTTGTTAAGGCTGTCAAGTCGACTACAACTCATAGGAACCCTATGAATAACCAATCTATACCCTGTCTTACTCTGTACCATTCTCATAAATTCTGATATACTTGAGTCCACTGTGTCAACCTCTCTTATGCATCTTCCTCTCTTCTACTTATCCTTCACCTTTCCAAGTATCATATATTTTGCCATGACTAGTCCTTCCTAACTACATGCCAAAAATACACGAGATGAGGCTTCTCCATCCTTGCCTCTAAGAAGACTCCTTGGTTGCACTTTGCTTTTTTGTCAGTCCATGCATAGTCATTGCCCAACTTTCAGATGCATAATAAGTAACTGAAAACACCACAGCTTGACTTGGATGCACTTCAGTCTTCAAACGGATATCATATTTTTTTAACATTTTAGAGAGATCCTTGTCAGCAGATATGCACAGATTAGCATACATACATAAATTTCCAAGACATCATTTCTAGAAAGGTCTAGAAGCAATTAAACTCTGCTAGAAACAAGTATACAAGGTTTCAGGTCCTGATTTGCAATACTGTTAATCAACAAAAGGAATCAGAACTCCTTGGAGAAATGGCCAAGTAAAGATCAGAGGAAGAAATATATAAGATGGTCCTTTGATCATCTATCCAAAATTATAGAAATGCTCAAATAAACAATTGATAGAAACATGGCAAAGAGATGCAAATATCAAATGAAAAAAACCTCCTCATCACCAAAACTAGTTTAATTGGTCTCAGGATCAAAATAAATATCATAGTATTAGATTAAAATATTATTAGAGTAAAATACAAAAGTATATGTCTGTATGTTTATGTCAGAAACTGATACATATTAATAAGTAAGGTAGAATAGACAAATACCTCATGCTCAATTTCAAATGACATTGTGTAGATACTTCAGTCTCAAGGTGATAGAACACAACTTCATTTTCTAATATGTGGTTCCTAAATAAAATATTCTTTTATTAAAAAAGTATAAAAAAATGAAGTGGGAGGTATATGAGAATTCCTCTTCTCTATAATTTATAGCCACTGAAAACTTACCAGAAGGTCAGCAATGAGTCAGTTCCAACTAAAAAGCACATAACAACATTAACAAAAACAGGAAAAGTGAGGAACACAATAATTAATTCATTCTATATATATTTGCAGATACTATCTCAACCAGATATTTAAGGTCACATTAATATTAATAAGCTATGTCGATACTATTAAGAATGACAGCTTAATCCTATGGTCTTCTACCCCCAAATACATAAACTCAACCATAATAAAAATGTCAGATAAAGACATACTAGGAATTATTCTACAAAAATAAATTTTAAAAAATAATTATTCTACAAAATATTTACTATTATTGTTTAAAGTCATAAAACAAGAAAAGTCTGAGAAACTGTCACAATCTAGAAGATTGAGAAGAAAAATTTTAGCCAGAATGCTCCTTGGAAGCAAGGATGATAAGACTTCGTCTCACAGAATTTGTGCAGGTTATTTTGGTTCATTTTGGGGTTTTTGTTTGTTTTTATTAATTTTAATGAAATTTTACAGAGACTTAGGTTTTCCATTGATTCATTGCTGCATTTTTCTCCCTGTCCACCACCTCCCCTCAATTCACTCTTCTCCTTGAAAAGAAAAAAAACAACAAAACGAAAACAACAAACCTCTTTCATTGTTATACAACCCCTCCCCCCAAGTTCACTCCACTGTTGCAGTTTCATTCTGGACTCATGTCATGACAATAATACCCAATAATATATCCCTTTTAAACAGTTCTCTCCCTCATCTGTTTCAATACAGCATACGTCATTCATCACCTCTTTCCCTATTTTCCCTCAAGCCAATATCAGTCCCATTCCACAACAGTGGCCCTATGCAATATTTGTCCTTTTGTGACTGAGATATTTCACT
>NW_006399769.1:21391572-21399354 GCF_000299155.1 Elephantulus edwardii
ATTCAGTGACTGGGATAATCGGGATGGGAGTGTCAGAGACAGTGCGATTGGCACAGGACAGAGCAGAGTTTAGGGCTGTTGTACATAGGGTCGTTATGAGTTGCAAGCGACTCGAGATGGCACATAACAACAGCAACAATGAGGACTGAGTAATGTTTTTCATTCTGTTGTATATAGGGATGGTTTTCATTGCCTAGTGGTAAGAAGCTGCACTGCAAAGGAATACAGTTGGAATTCACAAGCTGCTCGATGGGTGAAAGGTTAAAGTCTCCTCCTACGCAATTTACTTCCTCTGAAAACCCGCCACGGGGTCAACTATAGATCAGTTCTGACTAAAAGGCATACAACAACAACAATGAGTTGGAAGCAATTTGATAGCACTTAACAACAACAGCAGTGAAATCTAAGCAGACATGAATATTAAATATAATATTGTATACCACACAGGAACTTACAACATAAAAAGAGAGTAGGTAAAAATCTAAATTAATGTACTATTATTTGACTAAATATCTGGCCACTGCTGCCTAGTCAAAGAACCTCTATTGTCTTAGTGGGTTGTATGTTGGTTTGCTAATCTGATAGTGGGTGC
The DNA here is from genome assembly GCF_000299155.1 of Elephantulus edwardii. Classification (NCBI taxonomy): domain Eukaryota; kingdom Metazoa; phylum Chordata; class Mammalia; order Macroscelidea; family Macroscelididae; genus Elephantulus; species Elephantulus edwardii. The sequence goes on from NW_006399769.1 coordinate 21,392,165, forward strand.
TTTGAGTCTCCAGTTGTTCTACGGGAAAAAGATAAATTAACTCTCTTCAGAAAAGATTTATAACCTAAGGGATCTCATGATTATCATAAAATTGACAATCATATTTCCTTTTATGCTATCAAAGGCTGGACAGTCTTTTTTCACTTAAAGGAAAAACTTGTAACCATAATCAGTTGGACGAATTATAAAATACCATTTTAATTATTCATAAATCATTTGATGGAGAGAAATTACAATTTCCCCCTGTCAATCTGTTATTATTGTGGTCTCTCCATTTGCTGTTGATAATATACTAAGTCAATGCATGTCAGGTAATGCCTCTTGTGTGTGAGCCATTATTACAATAATTAATAACAATGGCAGCTCAGGTGATAGGAACTTGGCAATGTGTGTATCCTTATCTTCAAAGCTACAAATGGCTTGGAATTTGGCTCTTTGTGAAACTATTTAATAGGAAAGTGTGAATTTAGAACCTGTTCCCAGCTCAAAGACTGACCCTTATCTCTAATGTCCTTAATGAGAAAGCACCTGACAAATTGACTGGCACAGCCTACTCCTCCGTGTAATTTCCCTTCTTGCCAAATGAGTTTCTTGCAGTCTCTACTTCTAACTTAGAAACCATTGAATGATGAACAGTCTGAAGCCAGTGTCTGAAGCTTTTGAAGGCTTCTTTAAAAATGTTATTTCACAAAGTAAAATGAATTTATTGAGACAGTGGAAAATCAATTTTTTTTAAAAAAAATCATTATGTCAATTAACTATTTGATGAGTTTTACTTGACTAAATTGACTGATGGCTTTAGCACGCAGTAGGATCTCAGGAATGAATCTGCATAATGATTGCCATGGAGTTCTTATGCTTGAAGCAACATTACTCTGGACAGCACTGTAAATAAACAAAAACAAAAGGGATTATCCATATTTGTATTTTTTTAGTCTATTCATAAAGCTTCCTAACCAGAATTTATTATTGATTTGTTAATTAACAGACATTCAATAAACACCTAAAGTAAATGAGATGAGGATGGAGATTAAAATGGAAAAAATAATAAAAATGAAAATACTTGATATTGTTTTATTAAAAATAAACCTGAAAAGTAAAATTTTCAAGTAAAAAACTTTTATCAAACAGGCTCATAAAAGAATAATCATGACTTAATTGCCTTTATAAAGAGAAATATTTAGGGGTTTGGTTCTACACCAGGTAAATATTTCTATTGTGGGTGATAGAAATACAAGTGTGCTATGCATCCACTTACTAAACAATATGCCTCTGGAAACTCTATGAACTTTTGTAAATTATGATAGTTGATAAATTATGACTAGAATCTATCAGTTGTTCTGAAGGTAAAGGCATTTTCATTTCATAGAAATCTGATGGAGGGTTGTTATGAGCTGAAATTTACTTAAAAGCAGTGGATATATTCACACAATGGAATACTACGCAGCACTGGAAAAACAAGGGACTTGTGAAATATTATGCAAAATGGATGACCTTAGGGACATTATGCTGAGTGAAATAATCTCAGTCACAAAAGGACAAATATTGCATAGGGCCACTGTTGTAAAATGGGACTGACATCAGGGTTGAGACAACACAGAGAAAGAGAGCGTGAATGATGTATACTGCTTTGAAGCAGATGAGGGAGAAAATTGCTAAAAGGGATATATGATTGGGTATTATTGTCATGACAGGAGTCCAGAATGAAGGCTGTACAGTGGAGTGGACTTGGGGGGAGGTATCACATAACAATGAAAGAGTTTTACTTTTCAAGGAGAAGAGTGAATTGGGGGGAGGGAGTGGGCAGGGAGAAAAGTGCAACAAAGAATGACTGGAAACCCTAAGTCTCTGTAAATTTTCGTTGAAATTAAAAAAAAAAAAAGAGCAGTGGATTAGTATTCTGCCCTCGTGGCAGAATGGTTATATTCTTAGTTGTTAACCAAAAGGTTGATGGTATGAACCCACCAGCTGTGGGATGACAATAGAGATATCATCAATGGAGAGAGAGAAAAAAAATCACAATAAAGACTGAGGAGAAAGAAAAATCAAAGTAGAAATCAGAAAGAACCTTGAAAACAGCACTAGAACATTAAGAAGCCAAAACAAAGGAAAAGAATGCTGACATAAAAGAGCTGATCTGAAAGCTTCAAAAGACAGCTCACTGTTGGTGGGAGTGTAAAATGGTGCAACCACTGTGGAAGGCGGTGTGGCACTTTCTCAAAAAGTTGCAAATAGAGATACCATTTAACCCAGCAATTCCACTACTGGGAATATAGCCCAAAGAGACCATAACTGCGGCCCAAGCAGATATATGCACACCCATGTTTATTGCAACTTTGTTCACAATAGCAAGGAGTTGGAAACAACCAAAGTGCCCATCAACAACCAAATGGATAGAGAGCCTGTGGTATAGTCACACAATAGAATACTATGCTGCATTGAAAAACAAGGAACTCATACAATATTATTCAAAATGGGTGACTTGGAGGACATTATGCTGAGTGAAGTATCTCAGTCACAAAAGGACAAATATTGCATGGTGCCACTGTTGTAAAACAAGACTGACCTTGGGGTTGAGAGACTGAGAAAGATGGATTCAATGATGTATACCACATTGAAATAGATGAGGGAGAAAACTGTTAAAAACGGATATATGATTAGGTATTTTTGTCAGGACAGGCGTCTAGAACGAAGGCTACATGGTGGAGTGGACCTGGGGGAGGGCTTGTAAAACAATGAAAGAATTTTTCTTTTACTTTTCCAAGAGGGTAGTGTACTAGAGGGGAGGGTTGGGAGGGAAGAAAATTCCAACAATGAATGAGTGGAAATCCAAAGTCTCTGTAAATTTTTACTGAAATTAATAATAAATTTAAATAAAACAAAACCAAACAGCAGCAACAACAAAAAAGAAGACAAAGCAAACCACTGCAATGGAAAGTGCAGAGACCTAGAATAAGAGAATCAAAAGAAAAGAATTCATTCGGCACTTCTCAAGTTGAAAGAATTGAAAAACATATTCAAACTTGAGTGATAATACTTAGAGACACTATGGACAAAATCTTGAAGGATCCAGAAAACATCAAAATTAGATGAAGGAAATACAACAGAACCACTGTACCAACAACAGTTTGTCCACATTTCAATAGCTCAGAAAGTACTATATGATTAAAGCAAGGAAGGGAAGGAAGAAGGACAAGTTGCAGTGAAGGTATTAGCATACTATTAGGCCCCAGGAATCGATGGGATACCAATTGATGTGTTTCAAATGACAGATGCAGCCCTCCATGTGATCATAATTCTGTCAGGAAATTTGACAACTGCTTGGCCAACTGACTGGAAGAGATCCATATTTGTTCCTACTCCCAAGAAAGGTAATCCATCAGAATGTGGAAATTATAGAACAATATCAATTATATTGGTCCAAAACAGGAAGACCCTGGAAGAGATGGATTGACTGGGGTAATGGGGACAGGTACGCCAAAGACACTGAGATTGGCTCAGTATAGGACAAGGTTATAAGCTATTGTGCATAGGATCACTATTAGTCAGCAAGTGACTTAATGGCACATAACAACGACAACATCATTGATATCCCATGCAAACAAAATACCACTGAAGATCTTTCAAAAATGGCCAGAAGAGTAAGTACACAAACAGAGAACTACCACACGTTCAAGCTGTTTTGAGAAGAGGCCGAAAGCAGAGATTGCCAGAGGAATATCTATGTGTGTGAATAATAACAAACTATGGCTAGATTAAGAAGAATGAGAATCTCAGAACACCTAAGTGTGTTCATATGAAACCTATACCTAGATTAAGAGGCTATTGTGCCAGGGATGTATCTTTCAATATGGATTGTATCTTAATATTGATAAAACAAAAAAAATTTACCAGTAGACAAATACGCAACACCATAATAGATGGAGAAAAATTGAAATTGCCAATTACTTAATCTTACTTGGATTTGCAATCAGTATACTTGGTACCAGCAGTCAGGAGATAGGAGGTATTTTGCACTGGAAAATTCTATATTCAGGGACTTTTCCAAATTATTGAGGAGCAGCAATTTTAGATTGAGTACTAAGGTGTGCTTGATTCAGATCATGGTTTCTTCAATCCCTTGCTATGCATCTGAGAGCGGAACAATGAATAAGGATGACAGAAGAAGAATTGATGCCTTTGAGCCTGTGGTGTTGGAGAAGAGTGCTGAATATCCAATGGACTTCCAAAAGAACAAACAGATATCTCAGAGAAGGTGTAGCCAAAGCGCCTCTTTGAGGCAAAGATGATAAAGCTTTGTCTCACATACATTTGTCATGGCCAAGAGAAACTATTCCTTGGAGAAGGACATTATGCTTGGAAAATGGAGGGACAGTGAAGCTGAGGAAGAGCCACATCTATGAAGACTGACACAGTGACTACCACAATGGGCTTGAGTATGTCAGAAATTGTAAGAATGGAATAGGATATGGTAGAACTTACATCTGTTGACCATAGGGTTGTATTTGACTTAAGAATATACCAGGGCAGAGGATATACTTATTCAAGAGAGAAATAAAGGGGCGGGAGAATTTCTGAACCAGTGGTGTATTCAAAAGATCATGTAACTCTTTCTTAAAAATGGGGAAAGTATATGAGAGGCTAAGGTGTGCTAGAACTGGAGAATAAGAAGTTTGATTTAGAAATGCTTATTATTAATAAAAAAGAAGGTATTAAGTAGTAAGTAAGATGTATAGAAGATTCTGGATTTAATAATTAAATGTTGCAATTTTACTCGAGACACAAATTTGGAAATTGTGAAACAAACATAAACACAATTTGCTAACATTGAGCTTGTTTTGATTATGGTGACCTTTTGTTAGATTTCCATGATTGCAAATGTTTAAGGATGCTGACTGCTTATTTTTATCCTATATAGCAGCTGTTGGATTTGAATCACTAATCTTTCATTTAGCAGTCCAACATAACACACTGCCATCAGAGATCTTGGGTATTGTGTAGTTGGTGTTTAAAGACTTAAATGATTGAACTCCCTGAGGAAGACAGGGTTGGTAGAGCTGTGAAAGACCTAGATGATTGCATCCAGAAACACCATTACAATTTAGACATATAAGAAGGACTCAAAATTGTGAATAAATAACGAAAGATAAAACAAAGAAGCCAAAATAATGATGTCCTGAATGCTAGGTCAAGAATGCAGTTGAATTAAATGCAGCTGGAAAGTAGAGGAAATTGAAGATGGAGGTCTGACCACTGAATTGTCAATGCAGAAGGCATTAGTAATTTTCACATAGCACTATTCGCCAGGATTCAATAGAGAAGAGAGGGCATGAAATGAAGATAGTAAGGATCAGTAGATGACACAACCCTGCTTGCTGAAACTGAGGAGTACCTGAAATACTTGCTGCAGAGGGTCAAGGACTGCGGCCTTCAGTATGGATTGAGGCTCAATGTCAAGAAGACAAAGTTTCTCACCACTGGACCAATTGGCAACAAGAAGATGGATGGTGAAGAGATTGAGATTGTTAACAACTTTAATCTGCTTGGCTCCACTGTCAACACTCTTGGCACCAGTATCCAGGAAATAAAAAAAAAACTTATTGTGATGGGAAAGTCTGCTGTTAGTGACCTCTGCAGGGTACTGAAGAGCAATGGTGTCATTCTGGAGACTAAGGTGCCTCTGATACAGGCTATGGTCTTTTTAATCACTTGTTATGCATCAGAGAATTGGACAATGACCAAGGAGGATAGAAGGAGAATTGATGTCTTTGAGTTGTGGTACTGGAGAAGAGTATTGAATGTACCCTGGACTGCCAAGAAAGCAAACAGATTCATCCTGGAGAGGGTTAAAGCAGGCTTCTCCTTGGAGGCAAGGATTCTGAGGCTTTGTCTGAAATACTTTGGACATGTTTTAAGGAAGGACAGGTCCTTGGAAAAGGTCATCATGCTTGGGAGGGTGGAGGGATGGCACAGAAGGGGAAGGCCCCCTATGAGGTGGATTGATTCAGTGACTGGGGTAATCGGGATGGGTGTGTCAGAGGCAGTGAGATTGGCACCGGATAGAGCAGGGTTTAGGGCTGTTGTATATAGGGTCGCTATGAGTCACAAGCGACTTGACGGCACATAACAACAACAGCAAAAAAGATAAATATGCATACATGAAGAGAGATGTGAAATCAAGGGAATGTTTACACATCTAAAATAAGAAATGTTCCAGAACCACCTATTGTTTTTTGGTTGAAACTGACTTGTAGCATTCCTATGGGACAGAGTAAAAGTGCCTCATATGATTTTTAAGTCGTATTTATGGAATTTGTTGTTGTTTTATACTATTGAATCAGAATCAACCCATAGCTGATATTTCAGGGTGCTTTCAGAAGCAGTTTAATCTCACAGGAGGAGATTGCTTACTGCCACAGAGCATCTGGTGGATTTGAACTTCGTACCTTCAAGATTGCAGTGTGCTATTTACCCCTACGCTACCAGCGATGTGAGTTATGGAAGTAGTCCTCCACATTTTCATTTAGTGAAATGGCTAGTGGGAAACCATTCACTATGTTTTTGGGTTAATGGAAAGGAACCAGAGTAGAACGTGGCATATTTTAGGTGAAAAGAGACAATTGTAGGAGTATGGCTGAAATAAACCTTTTGAGTATCCAGTTACAGGCAGAGGAGTTACCCATGAGAGTGCAATAATCCATCACTGCTTAAAAGTCTGCAGTTATTAAGAGGTTAGGATGTTAGCTGATTGGTGTCAAGGATGCAGTTTCTGGATCTGCATATAGTGAATATTTACAGTGTAATCTTTGTGACGGTTAATGAAGTTGAACATGGAGAGCTTAAGCAGTGAAAGTGTATTTATACTGTCAAGGAGAAGACAACTAAATATGAATAATGCTAATAAACTATGACAATTATAATATCTGTGTGGCATTCTAATAAAATGGATGTTAAGTGTGACTTTCACCTTCAGACGTGAGGTTCCTTTAGTGAAAATGACAGTCTGTGAAATAGGTATTATCTCACTCCCAGCCTCCACTTCTTCCTTCTACTGGAGGAAAGGATCTATTTTCACCCCACACATTAGTGTTCTGTTTAAAATTTCTCCTTACATCTTATTTCTCTTAATAGGACCTATATAGAAGGAAAAAGTATGTATTTTCTTTACAAATAAAAGGAGAATATATATA
>NW_006399769.1:21399454-21410710 GCF_000299155.1 Elephantulus edwardii
ATTTTACTGTTTCATTTTCAGAAAGTAAGGTATGCTTAGAGCAGAAAGAAATCTGTAAAGAGAATCAAGGTATTGTTTACCTGATAGGGCTCCCAGTCAGTTCATTCAGATTGGTCCCACTGTTAGGAATTTGTATTCCTACCCTAAAACCACTGTATCAGCATATTTGGATTGGAAATACCAAGCATCAGCAGGAGGTGACACCATAATGAGTCAGTGTGAAGCTGTGATTTCTTACCTTTGTTCTAACTTTCTGGGTGTTGGTTTGCCCTTTGAAAAATGAAGATCTTTGTCTTGGGAACTCCCCAGTTCCTTGTAGAGCCTAGTAATGAGATCATAATAACAATCTAAATAATTCAATCATTCACAGCTGATGCCCTTTATTTTTATATGCCTATAATATCCTGCATTTAAAAAGCTACATTTACAGTATTAAAAGGTTAACAGTCACCCATGCATTAATACCTTACAGGGTTACTGTGAATATTTATAAGGAGAAAAATGTGAAAGAATTTGGAAAATAAAAGCCCCATCCCACTATAACGTTAAGTACTGTCAATCATTAATAATACATAAACACTGAAAGAATCTCACTCATTACTATTATCTATAGTCTGCTTTCAACTTTTGGGTTTTTAGAGATCAAATAATGTTGTACTTCAAGGAATGCAAGTAGAGAAGGAGGATGTCTTATTGGAAGGAATCCTAAAATTTTCTATTTTGCTCTCTTGGTGAGTAGAAATGGTCTTGAAGTCCTACCGGAGAAAAGCAGTTTTAAGACCTTAGGAAAGATCTGGCAATAAGTTTGAGGGTTGGGTGCAATCATACTAATTTATATCAAATATTATGATCACAACAAAGTAGCATGACTTAGTGTCAGGCTTTCGAATATGCCTAAAGCTATTTAGAAAACAAAGCACAAACTAAGTAAATTGAAAATTATATTTGGTTAATATAATGAATTTAAGAGTTCAGTCAGTGATTGATCTTTACCAGCATTATTTAAAAAACAAAAGCAATAATTAAGCAAATTGAAAATCTTAACTGATTAATGTGATAATATTAGGCTTTATGATTAGCTCTACAATCTACCTTAACTTTAATATATTATTATCATTACAGCTTTACTTCTTTGCAAGGTTATTTTTGTTTGTTTAGTTTTTATTATTATGTATATTTGTAGGATTATTTCAAACCCAGTAAGTTATAAACCAGGGAGCTTTGGTGCCCTTGTTTTTGTTGTTGTTATTTGCTGTCAAGTCGTCTGTGACCCATAGCGACCCTATGTACAACAGCTCTGAACTCTACTCTGTCCTGAGCCAGTCTCACTAATTCTGACACATGAACTCCCATTGCCCCAGTTAATGCATCATCAATCCATCTAATCCACGCTCTTCTTTTTCTGCACTGTCCCTCCACCATTCCAAGTATGATATCCTTCTCCAAGGACAGACCTCTCCTGACCACATGCCCAAGACATGTAAGACAGAGCTTCAAAATCCTAGCCAAGGAGAAATTTGGTTTCACCCTCTACAAGAGCGACCTATTTGTTTTCTTGGTGGTCCATGGTATGTTCAAGACTCTTCTCCTGTGCCACAGTTATAAAGTATCCATTATTCTTCTGTCATTCCTAGTCATTCATTGTCTCTGATGCATAGCAAGTAATTGCAAAGATCATAGTCTGGATCAGGCACACCTTAATCTCTAGACTGACAGCATTGCTTTTCAGTGCCCTGGAGAGGTCACTGACAGAAGGTTTTCCCAATGCAATTAGTCTTTTGATTTCTTAACTTCTGGTGCCAAGAGTGTTAATTGTGAAGCCAAGCAAGCTGTAACTGTTAACAACATCAAACTCTTAGCCATCTATTATGGTGTCAATTCTTTTCTTGATGTTGAGCTTCAATCCATATTGAAGACTATAGTTCTTGACCTTCTGCAGCAAGCATTTAGATCCTTCGCAGTTTCAGCGAGCAAGGTTGTGTCATCTGCATAATGAAGGTTGTTTATGAGTCTTTCTCCTATCTTAATGCCACATTCCTTCTCATAAAGCCCTGCTTCCTGAATGGTCTGTTCTGCATATAGATTGAAAAGGTATGGAGACAGGATGCATCCCTGATGTGCTGTCTTCCTGATTTTGGACCATGCTGTGTTACCTTGCTCTTTTCTGAGGACTGCTTCCTGGTATAAATGTAGATTTCTCAGAAGCACAATCGAGTGTTCTGGGATTCCCATTTTCTTCAAAGTTAACCACAAATTGTTGTGATCTACACAGTCAAATGCCTTTGCTTTCTGCCAAGGTCCATCCAACATTGGAAATGATGTCTCTAGTGCAACGACCTCTTCTAAACCCAGGAAGTATTCCTGTTAATTCTTTGTCAATGTACAGTTCCAGTTGTTTCTGGATAATCTTGAGCAGGATTTTGCTAGTGTGTGATATTAGTGATATTGTTCAATAATTTCCACATTCTGTTGGGTAACAGTTTTTTGGAATGGGAATAAATACGGATTTCTTCCAGTCTGTTGACCTGGTGATTTTCCTCCAGATTTCTTAGCATAATCTGGCAAGAACATCCAGGGCAGCATTTGATTGTTGACATATGTCAATTGCTATTTTATCAGTTCCTGGGGTTTTAGGTTTTGCCAAGTCCTTCAGAGCAGCCTGAACGTCCTCTTTCATCACGTTTGCCTTTTGATCATATGTTGTTTCTTTTTTTTTTCAATTTTATTTATTTTTTTTATATTACATTATTTTTTTCTATAATTATATTTTATTAATTTTCATAAACATTTACAGAGATTTTGGGTTTCCATTCATTCATTGTTGCACTATTCTCTCTACCCTCCTCCCAGTTTGTTCTTGTCCAAATGCCACAGTGCTTGTCAAAGCCAGTTCTGATTAATCTTCTTTGTCAGTGTGTCCTTGAATTTCTTCTGTGTCAGCTAATTCTTTTCGGTTCAATTACTCTTATATACTCCTTCTACATTCTTTTAGTGCTTCCTGAATCATTCAATATTCAACCCATAGCATCCTTAAGCATGGTGCCCTAGTGGTAAGGAATTGTTCTGACAATTCAAAGGCATGTGGTTCAAATCCACCAGCTGCTCAAAGGGAGAAAGATGGACAATCTCCTTCCATTGTGATTTATAGTGTCTGAAAATCCACTGGAGGGTCAGCTAGTGTAGATTCTGACTCGATGACTCATAACAACAACAGGTACTGATAATAAGGTACATATCTAAGTGCTCATGTTATAAACTTTAAAAACGTGTACCTTTGTGAGATCGTGTAATATTATCTATAAGCCATTAGAAAGCTGTAGCTCATGAGAAAGTTATTAGAAAATTTCTGGACATAGAAACATAGAGGCAAGTAATAAATGTAGTAAAAAATACATTTAAGTTGACTTTGAACTGACATAGTATAATGAAAGGAGACATAATATGAGCAATCTTTGAAAGGGAGCACTGAACAATAAATATAAACAACATCCTTAATCTTTAACCTTGGAGAAAAGATGGCTCATTTCAAACCCAGGAGAAAAGATATACAGTACTAGTCTTTGATGTCACATTGGCCTTTATATAGTATGAGGCCAAGGTGAGAACATACACAAATCGTGAATTTCTATTCATTCCCTGAGAGAAGGTGGAGGCAAATCATCATTCTCTAGTCTCTTACTCTCTGAAGACTCAGCCTGCTGAGACTCTGCCACCTCTGCTGACCTCAGGTCCTATCTACTAGGGACCTCTTTGGTACTTAAGCCCTGAGTATTTTTCCTAAGATCTCTTGTTAAAGGGAAAAGCCTAAAGCCTGAAGATCTATACTGTAACCATTGAACTAACACTGTAATAGTTAATTCTGATTCTCTGTGTGAGAGTTTGCTTGTGTACCTTATCATAACCACTACTAATAAACTAAACAAATGTTTGCATAAACCCTGAATATTAATTTTCTTATAGAAAATCCTAGACAGTATGCATTTGTTTGTGTATATGTTTTTGTTTTATGTGCCATGGAATCAGAAGTGATTTGTAGCCGACCCTCCAGTGAGTTTTCAGAGGTAGTAAATCATGTGGAAGAAGATTGTCCATCTTTATCCTGCTGAACAGGAGATCCCTGGTGGGGTCAAAATATGTGCCCTCGGGTTCTCAATACAGAATCTTACTACTAGGCTGCAATATATATCTCTATTAGATATAGATAGATATAGATTTAGAAATAAAGGTAGATATATATAGACACATAGATAGATATACACACACACATATATTTATCCATTAAATTTAAAAATATAGCCATTATGTATGTATAACATACAGATATCCATTATAGTTATAACTCCATTTTATATATATATATACACACACACACACACACACACACACACTTAACTCCATCATATATACGTAAACACACATAAAACTCCATAAATATATATAGATATATATAGTTATAGATAAATCGATAGATATAGATAGATTATAGATAGATAGATATTTGTTGTTGTTAAGTGTCATCAAGTCGTAGGGGACTCATAGTGACCCTATGAACAAAAGACGTGGCCACTTGTATAACTTTTGTCCTTACTCCAGGTTCATAGGGTTTCTGGAGGCAAGCTATTTTGGAAGTGGATGCCACTCCTGCTTCCAAGCTTGTTTTAATCAGGGGGAGCTCCCCCAAACACTGTCCACCATGGGTAACCATTCTCGCATTTGACACATTGGTGTCACTATTTTCAGCTTCACAGCAAACATGAGGTACCTCTGTACAGCAAGTGGACAGACCAGGGCTATACGACCTACAAGAATGTTTTGGCAAAAACAATTAAAGGCAGGACTGAGGGCCGCAGTCCCCAGGGCCATTCAGGATTTTAAGCAATGGCCTCGAGCAGGCTCCACACTTACTTGCCCTTACTCTAAAGCTCAGGGCTGCCCACTCTTGAATGGCAAAAAGAACAGTAACACACAATGAAAGAGGACCCCAGAAACTTCCCTTGTCTAACTGCAGCCAAGACAAGCCACCATTCAGATGCAATTAGACAGTTAGCTATCTGCCAATTAGCCAATTAACAAATCCTGTCAGTTAGCCAGCTGACTTTCAGAGTGGAGGGAGACTCCAGTCCCCAAGCCTCGTGAAGGATTTTAAGCTACCACCTTGAACAGTTTCCACAGGCTCTACCTGTTCTTATCTATCTATCTATCTATCTATCTATCTATCTATCTATCTATCTATCTATCTATCATCTATCCATCATCTATCTACCTACCTATCTCTATCTCTCCATACATACATTGCTGTTGTTGTATGTGCCATTGAGTTGCCTGTGACCCATAGTGACCCTATGTACAACAGCCCTAAACCCTGTTCTATCTTTCACCAAACTTACTGTCTCTTACACACCTATCCCCATTACCCCAGTGACTGAATCAATCCATCTCCTCAAGGGTATTCCTCTCCTGTGTTGTCTCTCCACCTTCCCAAGCATGATGTTCTTCTCCAAGGACTGATCCCATCTTACAACATGTCCAAAGTATATCAGACGAAGCTTTAGGATTCTTGCCTCCAAGGAGCAGCCTGGCTTCACCCTCTCCAGGATGAACTTGTTTGTTCTCCTAGCATTCCACTGTATATTCAATACTCTTCTCCAGCACCAAAGCTCAAAGGCATCAATTCTCCTTCTATCACCCCTAGTCATTGTCCAGCTCTCTGATGCATAGCAGGTACTTGCAAAGACCATGGTCTGAATCAGGCACACCTTACTTTCCAGACTGACATTGTTGCTCTTCAGTACTTTCAGGGGCTAGTCTTTGGAAAAAAGACATCAAGCTAGATCAGCAGAATAGTGTGAAACACAATGTATATGAACATTGTAAGCAAACCAATAATTGTTGTCATTATGTGCTGTTGAGTCATTTGTGATTCACAGCAACCTTATGTACAACATCCTGAAACTTGTTCTATCCTATGCCAGCTTTACTGTCTAGCACATCTACCTTCATAACCCCAGTCACTGTATCAATCCATTTCATTGCTGGTCTTCCTTTCTTCCTCTGTCCATCCACCTTCCCAAGCATGATGTCCCTCTCCAAGGACTGATCCCGTCTTGCAACATGCCCAAAGTATGTCAAACAAAGCCTCAAAATCCTTGCCTCCAAGCAGCGGCCTAGCTTCACCCTCTCTAGGATGAGCCTGTTTGTTCTCCTGGCTCTTCTCCAGCACCACAGCTCAAAGGCATCAACTCTCCTTCTAGCATCTGTAGTTATTGTCCAGCTCTCTAATGCATAGTAAGCAATTGCGAAGATTATGGCATGGATCAGGTGTACCTTAGTCTCCAGAGTGATGTTGCTACTCTTCAGTACTCTGGAGAGGTCCCTGTCAGCTGACTTTCCCAATGCAATTCAAGTTTTGATTTCCTGGTTGCTGGTACCAAGAGTGTTGATTGTGGAGCTAAGCAAGCTAAAGCTGTTAACAATCTCAATGTCTTCACCATCTATCATCATGATAGATGGTGAAAAGCCCAATTATAAAATAAAGATTAATTTTTTTATTTCTAAAAAAAAGAAAGAAGGACTATTAATGATGGGTTAACCCAGTGACCACAACAGTGGTCGTGAGCATGATAGAGATTATGACAATTACAAAGGATTCCAATTACAAGATTCAGATCTGTTGGTTTCCAAGGTTTTTTGTTTTTAGGTGCCCTTGAGTCAAGCATGACTAATAGTGATCTGATGAACAACACACCCAAACTCTGTCATATCCCATGCCATCCTCATACTTCCTGACACAGTAGAGACTATTGTAGGAGTCACTGTGTCAATCTACCTAGTCGAGGGTCTTCTTTTCCTGTTGAGACATCTGCCTTTCTGAGATTGATGTCCCTTTTCAAGGAATAACCCCTCCTAGCAAAATGCATGAAGTATGTGAGGATAAGCTTTATTATCTTTGGCTTTAAAAAGCAATTGGACTGCACTCTCTCCTAGAGAGTACAGTTCTTTTGGCAGTCTATGGGCTGTTCAGTACTCTTCTGCAACAACTTAAAGGAATCAATTCTCTGTCATTCTTACTCATTGTCTAGTTCTCAGGTGTATAGCAAGTGATTCGAAAGACTGTAGCCTGAATCAGACACACATTTGTCCTCAAAATGGCATCATTACTCCTTAATAATTTAGAGAGGTTCCCTAACTGCAGACTTTCTCTCTACAATGTTTCATTTCCTTTCTGCTAGTACTGAGGGTGTTGATTCTGGATCCAGGTTAGATTGTTAACAGTTTCTCCACCTACCATGATGCTGCCTACTGGTCCAGTGGTAAGAATCTTTGTTTTCTTGCCAGTGATATGGAATCCATAATTGAAGCTGTATCCTTTGATCTTCTGAAACAAGTGCTTCAAGTCCTCCTCATTTTCAGCAAGCAATAACATAGGTTATTGATGAGTCTTTTTCTGATCTTGATGCTACATTCTTACTCTTAAAGTCCAGCTTCTCTAATAACTTTCTCTACATACAGATGGAAGACAGAGTGAGAATAGAACTCTGATGCAGTCTTTTCTTCATTTTAAACCATATAGAGTTTCCTTGCCCTATTCACGCAATAGCCTCTTGGTCTAGTTATAGGTTTCATATAAGCATAATTAGGGGCTCTGGGATTACCATTCTTCTCAAAGGTAGCTATACTGGTTATGATTCACATAGTCAAATGTCTTTGCATAGTCAATAATCAAAATTATAAAATTAGTCAAAAACATAAACAGACATTCTTCCCAGTATTCTTTACTTTCAGCCAACATTCATTTGACATCAGCAGTGATATACCTTGTTTCAACACCTCTTCTAATTCCTATTTCAACTTCAGGCAGTTGTCGATCTATGTACCTTTCTACCCATTTTTATTTATTTATTTTTAAAGCCTTTTATTTTGTATTGGTTTGCTTACAAAGTTTATATACATTGTGTTTCATACTATCATTTCCACTGGTTATGTTTTATAAAATTGATCACAATTAAACTATGCCCACTATGAGCAGTATTTTCCTTGCATGTTATAGGAATTATACTGTTTGATAGTTTTCCCATTCTGTTGGACATCCTTTCCTGGGAATGGGAATAAAAATGGATTTCTTCCAATCTGGTCACTGGACAGTTGTCCTCCTAATTTTTTGGCACAGACTGTTGAGCATATCCAGAGCTGCATCTGTTACAAAACGAAACAATCAATTGGTATCACCTCTACTCCCGGAGCCTTCTTTTTTAACAATGCCTTCAGTGCAGCTTTAATTTCCTCCTTTATTACCATTGTCTCCTGCTCAAATGGTACTTTCTGAAATTTTTCAGTAAGTCAGGTCTTTTTTGTGTTGTGTCTCTGTGTATTCTCACCATCTGCTTTTGATGCTTTCCAGGTCATTCAATATATTGCCCACAGCGTCTTTCAATATTGCGATTCTAGGCTTAAATTTGTTTTTCTGTTCTCTCACCTTCTGAAATGCAGAGGGAGCTCTTCCCTTTTATTCTTCTATTTCAACTTTCTGCGTATTAGTTATAATGTTTTGCTTTGTCCTCCTGAGCTGTCCTTGGAAATCTTCCATTCAGCTCTTTTACTCTGGCTTCTTTTCTCTCTCTTTTGGATTTTTTTTTTATGATCTAGTGCAATTTTCAGAGGCTGTTCTGACATTCATGTTGGGTTTTTTTTCCCTTCACTGTCTTTGTAATGACCTTTTACTCTCTTCATGGATGAGATCCTTGATACGCCCACAACACATCTGGTTTTTGATGATTGGTGCCCAATGCTACAAATCTATTAGTAAGATGATTTTGCAGTTGAGATGGAATTCAAGATCATATCTTGGTTTTCATGGACTTGTTTTAATTTTCTTTGACCTCCATTTGGATTTGTACATAAGTATTTAATGGTCTGACCCATAGTCTGCTCCTGACGTAATTTTGACTGCTGATATTGAGCTTCTCCAACAATTCCTTCTATACATATAGTCAATCTGATTCCTATTCAGGCCATATGGTGGGGGTCTATGTGTGAAGCCCCCATTTATGTTTTTTTTAAAGGTATTGCAATGAAGAAATAATTGAACCTGCAAAATTCAATCATTTTATTTTCTGTGTCATTTCTATTCCCAAGCCCATGGTTTTCAACCACTACTTTTCCTGCATTGTTTCTAACTTTTACATTCCAGTCACCAATTATCATAAACACATCTTTATTGCATGTTTAGTCAATTTTGGACTCTAAGATTTGGTTAAAAAATCTATTTATTCCTCTTTAGTTCTAGATATAGGAGCTTATATTTGAATAACAGTTGTCTTAAGAGGCCTTTCTTTTATGTGCATAGATAATATCCGATCATTCACAATATTGTAGTCAGGGTAGAATATGAAACTGACTTTTTTTCCCTATTATGAATGCAATTCCATTCTTCTGTTATTCATTCCCAGGATGGTATGCAATGTGATTATTTGATTCAAAGTGGACAAAGCTAATCCATCTTATCTTATTAATGCCTGCTGTTTATGAGCTCCAGTTCTTTTTCACAAATTTTTGTTTTCCAACATTTGAGCTACATACATTCCACATTCCAATTATAGTTTTTTTCCATGTTCCAATTAGTAAAGGATATTGCCAAGAGTAATAATCTATTTGATGAAGAAACCTGACAACAAAAATATCCTTTATTTGTCACATGAAGGTAATATGAGCACCTCTTTAAAAAAGTTGTTGATGGGCAAATGAATCAATATATTGAAAACATTATTATAGTCAGTGACACATAATAAACAATATTATAATTTGTTACTATTATCATTAATGGTATTACCAGTAATCAATATTCTATTTGATGAAGAAACCTGACAACAAAAATATCCTTTATTTGTCACATGAAGATAATATGAGCACCTCTTTAAAAAAGTTGTTGATGGGCAAATGAATCAATTTATTGAAAACATTATTATGGTCAGTGACACATAATTAATAATATTATAATTTGTTACTATTATCATTAATGGTATTACCAGTAATCAATATTAATTAATTATAAATATTAGATCTCAGTGTCATTTTTTTCATTAATATCAATGTAACATCAAGATTTGCGATTGTAAACTTGAATATTTGCAGGTACTAGTGGTAATGCAATCAAATAAAACATGTGAGAAACTCTTGTGAAAACTAAATAGGTTGTGATTCTAAAACACCATTCACGCCTAGGCAATGTTGTCATACAGAAATACAATCTACTTCTATAATATAATTTAATTTCTTAAGAATGGAGAACTTGGATTTTTATTTAGTTCTCATAATTAAAATAGACTTTAAAAATTATTGGCTGCTATATTACTTTCCTTCAGAGAGCTGGATAATGACTAGGGGTGATAGAAGGAGAGTTGATGCCTTTGAGCTTTGATGTTGGAGAAGAGTATTGAATATACCATAGGCTGCTAGGAGAACAGACAAGTTCATCCTGGAGAGGGTAAATCCAGGTTGCTCCTTGGAGGCAAGGAACAGGAAGCTTCATCTGACATACTTTGTACATGCTGCAAGGAGGGACCAGACCTTGGAAAGAGCTATCATGCTTGGGAGGGTGGAGGAACAATGCCAGAGAGGAAGAGCCTTGATGAGATGGATCGATTCGGTGACTACAGTAATGGGGATAGACACATCAGAGACAGTGAGATTGGCAAGGGATAGAGCAGGGTTTAGGGCTCTTGTACACGGGGTCACTATTACTTTCTTAAACTTAAAAATCCAGAAATACATCTTTCTTCTGGAGCCAAAGAATTGGCTTCATAGAGCCATCGTGCTTCCTTTAAAGTCTCTAAAGGAATATCTTGTTTTGCTTCTTTTAGTCTCTGGTATCCGCAGGCATCCAGGCAGGTGTGTCCTGCAATATCGTTCAATCTCGGCCACTGTTTTCACATAGTTGTCTTCGTCAGTGTAAATCTGACTCAATTAACTTTTGTAAAGACACAACCTATATTTTCAAAAGGTCGTGAGATATCATCTCACCACAGTCAAAATAGCAAAATTTAACAGAACAGAAAGCAACACATGCTGGCGAGGTTGTGGAGAAACTGGAACACTTATTCACTGTTGCTGGGAGTGTAAAATGATCCAACCCGTGTGGAAAGCGCTATGGCACTTTCTCAAAAAGTTGCAAATAGAGATACCATTTGACCCAGCAATTCCACTACTGGGAATATACCCCGAAGAGACCATAACTGACATCCAAGCAGATATATGCACACC
>NW_006399769.1:21412611-21419726 GCF_000299155.1 Elephantulus edwardii
GTGCGGTTGGCGCAGGATAGAGCAGGGTTTAGGGGTGTTTTTCATAGGGTCGCTATGAGTCGGAAACGACTCGACGGCACATAACAACAACAACAAGGATGGCAACGGATTTATAACAGCTCATGCTAATAAAACTATATCATGGCATGGAGGAGGAACAGTGGAAATGTATCCACATTTACAACATTCTTCTTACCAAGACCATTTATGGAAAATAGGAACGCCATTTGAACATGTATCTCTGGATTGGAAATGATGATATTGTTAATATTTCTAGCCTTAAGCTTAAAAGATTATAATGTTCAAAATGATTTATTATACATTTGTTTAAATTTCCCCCTCTTTTAACAAATGGGATCTAGAAGGAAGAGAAAAGACCAGAGAATGGCCAAAATTATTGAGGCAGCTATTGCTGCCAGTTTAGGGCCTGTGTCAGGAAAAGGAAGTCTTACTCATAAACAGTGCCACCCAAAGGTAATAAAGAAGGTCAGAATTGCTTCCACTGTGGAAAGCTGGGCCACTTCAGTAGACACTGTCACAGACAAGAGCCACAGAGAGGCAAGGAAGTAGAGAGGAAACTCCCACTCACTTGCTTTAAGTGTGGACCTGAAGGACACTTGTCCAACGTTGGCCTACATCAAGTCCTCGTGGCTGACAGGACTGACAGGTCCCAGCTCCCAGCTGGAAACAAAAGAGAAGAGCTGTGGGTGAGCATTAACATTACTGGTAAGTATATTCGTTTTCTCCTGGAGACAAGAGCCTATTATTTGGTCCCAAAGCCTTCTGAGGTCCCAACTTTTCTCACTATTTCTTAGTTGTTGGAATGGACGGAAAACTTCATAAGCAGTTCTTTACCTCACCTCTGCCTTGCATGCGGACTTCCGAGTTGTAAAACAACGCAGTTGTAGATGGAATTTGCTCCAGGAATTAAGAACAATAAATGACATAGTTGAGCCTCTACATCTTGTGGTTCCTAACCTTTATACTATAATAGACAAAGTGCTAGTCAATAGGCCTTTTATTGTAAGAACTACCTTCCCTCTGTAACTTGATTTGTGCCACTATTAGAGCCTCTACTTGGAACATTAATGCTTTTTAATTTTTGACTCATGTACTTATAACTTGTTAAATTTGTGTCTTCTAGGGTTGCAACACCCCCATGATACATCTTCAAGGATATGAACATGTACGGCCAAGCACAATCAATAAGAGTGCATCTAAATTCCAAAATCAATCTCCATAATAGTCTGTGTTTCCTACTGCCAAAGGGGCCCTTTAGAGTAGTGAGAGAAGATCTTCTCCCTGAAACCCACAGCGTCCCTTTTCAGCAGGAAGTAGCTAAGAGAATACGCCATCCCATTTCCTTATGAATCAGGGTGAAGTCTGATAGGGAATGACAAAGGACACACTGACAATGGAGATTAATCAGGGCTGGCTTTGACAAGCACTGTGGCAAATGGACAATTAAAACAGACTTTCAGGGTGGGGGGAAGAAGAACAAACTGGGGAGGAGGGTAGAGAAAATAGTGCAACAATGAATGAATGAAAACCCAAAATCTCTGTAAATGTTCATAAATATTAATAAAATTTAAAAAAAAACAAAAAACCCCCAAAAGACCCACAAAACACCAAAAATCAAACAAACAACAAAACCAAAACTTGTTTGAAAACTAAGGTGTATTTTATCCAAGACATGTCTTTTCAATTACTTTCTAAGCATCTGAAAGTTTAACAATGAATAAAGAGGGCAAAAAAAGACTTGTTGCCTTTAAATTGTGATATTGGTGAAGAATACTGATTACCCTAAAAAGAAAACAAGTCTGTGTTGGAGGAAGTTTCATCAGGGTGCTCCTCAGAGACAAGGGTGGTGAAACTTTGCCTCACATACTTTGGATATGTTATAAGGAGGGTCAAGTCCTTAGAAAAAAAGACATCATACTGGGAAAGGTGGAAGGTCAGAACAAGAAAGAAAGAAAAAGCCACAGCAAGATGGATTGACATCATGGCTGTAACAATGGGCCTGGGCATATCAGAGGATGGTACAGGATAGGACAATGTTCCATATCAGTTTATGACCCACCGTATTCCAGCATGTGATACATTAATTAGTTATATTTTCAAAGATCTATTTCCAAACAAGTTTACATACACCATCTGGAGTTATGGTTTCATTTTAACTTTTTGGGGGGTTGACAATTGAATCTGTAATTGCAGCTTATGTTTTAAAAATCTTATTTGTAAAATGCCACATAGACCAACACACATCTGTGGATGAGTTTTGAACAATGAGCAGATACTTGTTTATACTTATTAATCCATACACACTTCTCTCACCATCACTGCAACATATGCAGTAGTTTTTACTATGGTCTTAATAAGTTGTGAAAATTGGATAATTGTTGTTAATTGGAGGATTACAAAAATGGGCATACGAGCTTTTCAGTGAATGTTGACAAGAGTTGGTTGAAAATTTTTAGTTTTATCAGAGATCTAAATGCACAGTCTAGATTCCATGAGACAATATTCCCATACCAGAGGGCTACTGGATGCAATGTACTACTTTCTTCCTTACTCTCCTGATTCCTTTGACAAAGAAGAAAAATGCACTAGAAAGTAGAGAGAAAAAAGGATAAGAAAGAGAACGAGAAAGCAAACAAGGTGAAAAAAAAAAAAACCAACAACACAAAAACCCACACTAAACCAAGTAATCCCAGTTTTCCCCAACCCCATAATAACTGCTTTTCTTATGTAACAGAGTGCTTCCAAATTAAAGTAACACTTTTTCAGCTATTTATGATTTGTAGATCATTGAGTTTCCTAAATAGTATTCAGGTATCTTCAAATCTAGATGTGAGTAGATAATGTTCTGGTTTCAGAGTCTGATAACTGACTCTTTGACCCGATATGCTGAGGGTGGGGGGGAAATGTCAGTGATAAATACAGACAAGTGAGTCACCGTCAGGTTGGTTCAACTTTATGAAACCCACAGTTCTTTATTACTTTTCTTTAAAATTTAAGTAAGTTAAATCCCAGTTCTTTGATGATCCCTTTGTCACAGAAGGAGCCTCTTAGGCAATTGAAGAGGGATGGGTTGTAATGACTTCACTGATGCATGTTGCCTCTCATCACTAATTCCACTGATATCCAATAGGGACCATTAAGAGCCTCTCATCTCACTGATTTGATGACATGAAAAGGCCTCCATCTGACATAGAGCACTTGATTTTGCCCTTTCTGAACTGAATGGATTTGCCTAGAGAGAGAGAAAGGAGAAGGGCTTTGTTCCTTGACCCTTCGTTCCTACAACATCTCTAATCCAGTCCATTTTATTTCTTATAGATTGGAGAATACCCAGACACCATGCTCTGTCATTATCCCTCCAGACAATTGTCCCATATTTGCACCTGCTCCCAGTTGCTATTCCACTGGAACGGTGAAGAAACATGGTGTGATTCCACATTTACTGAAAAGAGTCTCTTTGTTCTTGAAATACCAGCAATTCCATCATTATTTTACCTACTGTTTGAACATAAAACAGAATTTTGCATTTTAATCCCATGATGATTGAGAAATAGAGGTTTAAAACTACAGCAAAAAAGTTAGGGATCTTTCTTGTTGGATATTTTGCATCCTCAAAGCTCATAGTGCTTGGATTAGTAATTTTTTATTATGCTGAGTCAAAATAGTAAGCAATTATCACTCTGAAGTATTTGCGTACATTTATGAATTTCAAAGACATGTTTGTGTTTACTTAGCTATATGGATTAGGGAAATCTAACCGGAGCATTTTAAAATTAATATAATATTCTACTAACATGGAATAGAGAATTAGGGTAAATATAACTTTCTGAAGCATAACAAGAATAGCACAATGGAACAAGTGAAGAAGGAGGAAGAGCTGTAACAAACCCCATGCACCTTACAGAGTAAACTATGCTGTACTTCTGAAACCCACTCCAATTTCTGGAAATTCCCTGCTGATGTAAGGACACAGCCAATTCTGAGTAATGTTCAGAAAAAATTTGTGAGTATTTAATATTTGCGATATTGTTAAATAAAGTCTGTATTCAGTTCATTACCTATCTTTGATATTGCTTGGATATTGCTGATGGGACCTGCAGGTTGTGAGTTAGAATCTACTCTGACACACACAGAGTCCTAGGAGTTAACTTGATCTTGAATGACTGGGTTTTCCACTCTTTCTTTTTTCTTCCTTCTTTTTTCTTTTTGTGCTATTTTTACCACTCATTTACTTAGATATACGCACGCAAAGGCATCCTTCTAACATTAAATATAACTCATTAATCTTATTTTTCAAAAATAATCAAACTTAGGTTAGTTTCAAGATCACTATCTGATAATTGTTTTAAATAAATTGCTTGCTTTCAAAGCCAATAAACTTATAAACATTGTTACTTATTAAATTGAAATTTTTATCTATTTAGATCTCAGAAATTTGTTTTTTACTTTTTATATTGTGAATTTGTCAGAATACTGCTTAATAACTTAATTATATTGTTGTTGTGTTGTTATGTGCCTTCAAGGAGACTATGACTCAGAGTGACTCTACACACTATGGCTCTGAACTTTGCCCTATCCTGAGGCAATTTTACCATTGTTGACACAGCTGACCTCATCGGCACAGTCACTGTGTTAATACATCTCATCCAGGGCCTTTCTTTTCTGCACTGTCCCTCCACTCTTCCAAGTCTGAAGTGGTTCTCCAAAGGCTAAGCCCTCCTGACAACATGCCCAAAGTATGTGAGATGGAATTTCAAAATCCTTGCCTCCAAGGTACAACCTGGTTTCATCCTTTTTTAAAAAAAATTATTATTATTAATTTCAATGAACATCTACAGAGATCTTGGAAATTCATTCATTCATTGCTGCACTTCTCTCCCCACCCACTCACCCCCACCCCCACCCCCAGTTCGCCCCTCTCCCCGAAAAGAAAAACTCCTTCATTGATACACAATCTCCCCCTCCCCCGCACCTTCCCACTCCCACCCCAAGTATACTCCACTCTGCAACCCTCATTCTGGACTCTTATGATTCCACTACTGGGAATATACCCTAAAGAGACCATAAATGACGTCCAAGCAGATATATGCACACCCATGTTTATTGTGGCTTTGTTTACAATAGCAAGGAGTTGGAAACAATCTAAGTGCCCATCAACAAAAGAATGGATAGAGAAGCTGTGGTATATTCACACAATGGAATACTACGCTGCTTTGAAAAACAAGGAACTCATGCAATATTATTCAAAATGGGTGACCCTGGAGGACATTATGCTGAGTAAAATATCTCAGTCACAAAAGGACAAATATTATATGGTGCCACTGTTGTAGAATGAGGCTGAAATTGGAGTGGGGGTAAGACTGAGAAAAACTGGATAAATTATGTTTACTGCATTGAAGTCGATGAGGGAGAGAATGGTTTCCTCCTTTTCAAGCCAGATCTCTTTGTTCTTTTGGTAGTCTACTTCTCCAGCTCCACAAATCAAAAGCATCACTTCTTCTTTTGTCATCTTTCATCATTGTCCAGCTCTCAGATGGATGGCAAGCGATTGAGAAGAATATCGACTATGCAACTACATGGGTGAATTTCCTCGAAGTCCATTCTCTTTCTTTCTTTCTTTAATACTGAGTCAGAACTGACTAATAGCTGACCTTCCAGTGGGTTTCCGAGGCTGTAACTCACAAAAAAAGAACTTTTTCAGATCTCTCTCACTCTCTCTCTCTCTCTTAAATATGTGGCCTTTTGGTTAATAGTGCTACTCCCTACAAAACGCACCAGCAGAACCCCCTGAAAATCTCATTGAATATGAATACAGTTCTTTCCTCTTTTCTGAGCCCTAGTCACATTTGTGCCTTGCATATTGGACTCATATCCCAAAGGTTGGTGGTTTGAATCCACCAGCAGCAGAAAGATGGTCTCTTTCCATAAATATTTACACTGTTATAAATCTAATGAAGTCATGGCTGGACTTGACTCTCACCAGAAGTGGATTTTGTTAAATTGTAGAGATGTGTTTGTAGCAGGTCAGTGTTGGCTAATTGATTTTCTCAGAGGTTTTGTGGTTTTAGAGAGTTAAAGAATCAAGTTCAGGAAACCCAAGTAATAACTGGAAACTTAAAGAAGTAAAATTCGAGATCTTCATTATGAAAAAGTGGGAGATACCATAATAGGCACATATCATGGTAATTAACATAAATGACTTTCACTTTCATTTTTGGGCTTGTTTGCTTTCTCTTAGGTCACCTTTACATGCTAAAAGAACATTATGGTTTGCTGATTTGTGTACTATGTGTTTAAGCAGAAAAAAGAAAATTCTTTAAACTCGAGAGACCTGGTTTGGCCAAATGTCTCTGCCAGCGTCTATTATCATAACCTTTGGTTAGTGACCTCATCTTTTGACTCGTGGATCCTTATTCATAATATTATCATTTTTATTTTTTTCTAAATAACCATGCCTTTCTTCAAATAAAATCTTCTAGAAAAACTCAATGTATTTAGACAGATGAAAGCAGAGCTTCTCTGTTTGAAGTCAGGTGATCTCCAAATCCGGTCTGTTAAATTTTCTGACATCTTGAACTCATCTTTGAGGTTCCTGGCAATATTCTTATGCTTCTAGGAAGCACACCTTAAACACATCTATGGAAAAAGAAAGGATGAAAGCTAGCCAAGGCAAAAATAGAAGTGTATCCTATTTTCACACTTACTTTCCTGTCTTTTCTTTGTATGGCTTCTGAAATATTCTTGGAAATTACCTTAATTCTCCACTTTATAATTACTTTAGTTAACCTGTTCGTGAGTGTATAATTATCTTTATTCTAATTATTTTTTCTGCATGTCACATCTATTCACTGTCACTCAGATGTACATATAATCTCTGCATCAAGATTTTCTTAAAGTTTTAACTTCCCTTGTTGAGCTTGGAGTAAAGATGTACAGCTCAGCGACTTTTTGTCATAAACACACATCTATACAGCCATGGCGCAGGCCAAGAAGTAGAGGAGTGACATAAATCAGAAATGAACTTTGGGCCTCACTTCCCTGTTACTATTATTGTGGCTATTGGGTTGGAATCCACTGATAGCTGACTCTTCAGT
>NW_006399769.1:21419946-21420808 GCF_000299155.1 Elephantulus edwardii
AGATGCATAACTACCTTCTGTACATTTTAAAGACTCTGGAAACCCATTAAAGTGTCAGATATGAGTCAGTTTCAAATCCACAGCACAATACAACAACAATAACATTCCATTAGCACCATCAATACCTATGATACATTACTTTTTAATTTCTGGATGCTTCTTAATTTGTCGTCGCCTCTATCAATGTCGTAAATTCTCTTCAAGTAAACTGTGGGTTCATGTTATGATTTCTAATCGGAATGATAAAGAAATCTTATCAGTGGTATTTAGCAGTCTCAATGCTTTTTACATGTCATAATTTAGTTTGATGCTTACTATTGTTGTTGTTGCTGTTAGGTGCCATTGACTTGATTAGAGTTTATAATGATCCTATGAACAACAGATCTTAACCTTGCCCTTTCCTGTGCCATCTTCATTGCCTCTGATATACTTGAGCCTATTGTTATGGTCACTTTGTCAATCTATTTTCTTTAGGGTCTTCCACTCTTGGAGACCTTCTACATTTCCAAAAACCAATATCTTTTTCCACGGATCAAATGACATATTGCAGTATTGTCTTTATGTGACTGACTTATTTCACTCAGAATAATGCTTTCTAGACTCTTTCATCTTTCATAGTATTCTAAGAAAATGTTGTTCCTTAGTGCTGCATAGTATTCTACTGTGGGACTGTACCACAATTTCTTTATCCATTTGTTTGTTGGTGGGCTTGCACTGTATCCACTTTGTTATAATTGTGAATAATGCTTCAACTAACATAGTGGGATAATTGAGAAAGAAAGAAAGAAAGAAAGAAAGAAAGAAAGAAAGAAAGAAAGAAAGAAAGAAAGAAAGAAAGAAAGAAAGAAAGAAAGAAAGAAAG
>NW_006399769.1:21421009-21447217 GCF_000299155.1 Elephantulus edwardii
GATAGATAGATAGATAGATAGATAGATAGATAGATAGATAGATAAAAGGGGAAGAGAAGGGGAGAATGGGACTGGTAAAATGGAAAGGAGGAAAAAGAATAGCAGAGGTTAGTGAATGAATGGAGGAGTGCAGAAATAGGAAAGTTCGATGGAGACTTGAAGAGATGGGGTAATAATAGGCATAGACGAATTGAAATTATTTACTTCACATACTTCTGGCATGTTACTAAGAAGGGCCATTCCTTGGAGAGGGACATGATGCTCAGAAAGGTAGATGGTTGGTGAAGGATCAGAAGACCCTGGACCAGGTGTATTGGCATGGTGACTGATGCAATGGGCTCTAATGTGTCAGGAAGAGTGAGGATGACACACATTAGGGTAAGACAGAGTTCAGATCTGTTGTTCATAAATAGCATCACTATTTGTTGTACTGGACTTCAGACAGCACCTAACAACAGTAATAGGAATTAATTTTATAAAATATGATCTATATAAATAATTGTATATAAATAAAAAAATCTAATGAAAATAAATTTACACAATCACAAAAAGGAAAGACCTATTGCATTCGGAAAATAATCTGTCTGGGACATCTCCTAAGTGCTAAAGAACAAAGATAGCAGTCTAAAGATTTAGATGCATCTGATTCAAATCATAGACTTTTCAACTGCTTCATCTGAAAGTTTAAATGTGATGCTTGCTCTAGTTGGTTGTTTTTGTTTTTAATAGACATTGTTAAGGATTTTGACGCTCTGTTTCACATACTTTGGACACATGGCTGAGAGGGAGCAGACCTTGGAGAAGGACATCATGCTTGGAAAGGTAGGTGATAACACAGGAGAAAGCAGAGTTCAGAGCTATTGTCACAGGGTCATTATGAGCTGCAAGAGACTTAACAACACATAACAACAATATCAGGTTGAGAAGATTCATTCTTTTATTAGATGCCATATGTATTTTTAGGGAGTTCTGGCCTAGGAGTTGTACTGGTAAAGTAAAGGTTTGAATCCAACAGTTGCTTCATAGGAGAATGATGAACAATCACCTTCTGTGTGATTTACAGCCCCTGAAAAGCCCATTGTCTTCAGCAATGGGTTCCAACTTGACTGCACATAACAACAGCAACAGCATATATATTTTTATAATTAATCATTAACAGAGAGATAATTTTAACCAAGTATATTTCTACATATAAACATATGATTTTGACCCAGGATTTTATTGAGGTTTATTAAATAAGTGGATTTGTAACAACAATATTTAATCAGTTTTGTGTTCCCAAAATAAACAAGATTGGTTTGATGTGCTGTTTCATTTTCAAGTATCAGTAACTTTAGTTTGTATGTGTTGTTGTTATGTGCCATCTAGTCGCGTGTGACTCTTAGCAACCCTATGTACAATAGCCCTGAAACCTGCTTTATTCTGTGTCAACTTTACTATCTCTGACACACCTACCTCCATTATCCCAGTCACTGAATCAATCCATCTCATCGATGGTCTTCCTGTCTTTCTCTGTCCCTCAATTCTTCCAAGCAATATGTCATTCTCCAACCACTTGTCCCTCCTTGCAACATGCCCAGAGTATGTCAGATGATACCACAGGATTTTTTCCATTTATATTTTGAGTAAAATCAGACTATAATTTTTACTTCTTATAATATCTTTGTCAGATTTGGGGATCATGTAATAGTATGAATTTTCCCTATCGTCCTTGGACAAGTACAGTGAAAGAGAGAAAGACCCTCAATGAGATGAATTGACACATTGGATTAAACAACAGGTTTGTGCATGGCAGAGACTTTAAAGATGGCATAGGACTGGACAATGTTCCAGTCTATTTTTCACAGGCTCAATGTGAGTTGTAGTCAACTCCCAGGAACCTCACACACATGTACACACACATAGACACAAACATACACAAAAGAGAGGTGGTAGAGTAAACTATGGTGGCCTAGTGGAAAGAAATTGCATTGAAATCTCGAAAGCACAGTTAGAATGCCAACAGCTGCTCTGCTGGAGAAGGATGAACAATCTCTTCTGACATGATTAACTACTTCTGAGAACCCACCAGAGGGTCAGCTTTGTGTAGGTTCTGACTGTATGGTACACAACAACAATAACAATTGGGAACAGTAAATATTAAGAAATTTTAAAAAAGGTTAGTATATTTTATTTAAATGTTTAAGTAAAATATTACAATGAAATGTGCAAGGAGCTGTAGTCAGAAAATCAAAAGGGCTGAACTCGCTCAGCATTTCTTAAGCTCAAGGAACTGAAGAACAAATTCAAACCTCGAGTTATAATCAAGGATACTTTAGGCGGAATATGAAATGATCCAGGAAGTATTAAAAGAAGATGGAAAGAATACACCGAGTCACTGTATCAAAAGGAATTGGCAGACACAGAAGAATTTCAAGAAATAACATATGAGTAAGAGCCTGTGGTGATGAAGGAAGAAGTTTAGGCTGCTTTGAAGGAAATGGCAAAAAATAAAGACCCAGGAATAGATGATATACCAATTGACATATTTCAGCTAACAGATGCTGCCCTGGATGTGCTTACCAAGTTGTGCCAAGAAATCTGGAGAACAACTACTTGGCCAACTGACTGGAAGAGATCTATATTTGTTCTCATCCTAAAGAAGGGTGATCCAACAGAGTGTGGAAACTACAGAACAATATCATTGATTTCACATGCAAGCAAGATTCCACTGAAGATTATCCAAAAATGAATGGAACAGCACGTCAGCAGAAAACTGCTGGAAGTCCAGGTTGGGTTTAGAAGGGGTTGTAATACTAGGGATATTATAGCTAATGTTAGACAGATCTTAGCTGAAAGCAGGGAATACCAGAGGAATGTCTATTTGTATTTCATTGATTATACAAAGGCATTTGACTGTGTGGATCGTAACAAATTGTGGCTGACTCTGAGAAGAATAGGAATCCCAGAACACTTGATTGTGCTAATGTGAAACCTATACTTGGACCAAGAAGCAGTCATCAGAACAGAGCAAGGAAACACTGCATGGTTTAAAGTTGGGAAGAGTGTACACCAGGGATGTATCCTGTCTCCACACCTTTTCAACCTGCATCGTGAACAGATTATCCAGGAGGCTGCGCTCTATGAGGAGAAATGAGGCATCAGGATTGGTGGAAGATCTATCAACAATCTGCGTTAAGGAGATGGCACAACCCTGACTGCTGAAACTGAGGAAGACCTGAAATGCTTGCTGCAGAGGGTCAAGGACTTCAGCCTTCAATATGGATTGAGGCTCAATATCAAGAAGATGAAGATTCTCACCACTGGACCAACTGGCATCATCAGGATGGATGGTGAAGAGATTGAGATTGTTCAGTTTTAGTTACTTGGTTCCACAGTCAACACTCTTAGCACCAGCAGCCAGGAAATTAAAAGGCATATAGTCATGGAAAAGTCTGCTGTTAGGGACCTCTCCAAAGTACTGAAGAGCAATGGTGTATCTCTAGAGACTAAGGTGCATCTGATACAGGGCATAGTCTTTGCAATCCCTTGTTATGCATCAGAGAGTTGGACAATAACTAGGGAGGATAGAAGGACAATTGGTGCTTTTGAACTGTGGTGCTGGAGAAGAGTATTGAGGGTGCCATAGACTGCTAAGAAAGCAGATTCATCCTGGAGAGGATTAAACTGGGATGCTCCTTGGAGGCAAGGATTCTGAGGCTTCATCTGACTTACTTTGGACATGTTGTAAGGAAGGGCAGGTCCTTGGAGAGCGACATCTTACTTTTTATCCAAGAAAACCTAAGAGACAGTTCTATCTATTCGAGGGTTAATAGGAGTTGTAAATAAAGTTGCTTGCAGATATTTGGGATTTTTTTTCATTTTTGGCTAAAGAAATGCATTTTATGTTTGCATATCCATCTTGTATGTGAAAAAGAAGGTGGCATGAATGTTGTATAAAGATGTATCAACAACCTGTGCAAGGCAGATGACAAAACTGGGCTTGCAGAAAGTGAAAAAGATGTGATTAAAATACAGAGATTAATAACATATAGGGTGACAATAGCATGTACCTTATAATGAAATATGGAAGTGTTTGTTTCTTTGGCCACATAAAATTGAGAATGAATGCTAACTATCGATAAGTCATGGATAAGATCTGGAGAAGTCATCGGCACAGTAACTCTAAAAATAGGCTTATACAGGATGAAGAATCTAGGGATGACACAGAATAGGGCAAGGTTCGAATCTGCTGTTCACAGAATTGCTTTGAGTTGTAGTGGACTGAACAAAAACAAACAATAAGAGGTCACAGATACATTCATTAATCTCTAGATGACCCACTGAAAGGACAGTAACAGTGTATATATTTTCTAGATCCATAAAAGAAAACAGATACCGATAATTAATTTTTTTTAAGGCTGTAATCCTTTATGGAAAGAGACTGCTTCATTCTTTCTCCTGCAGATCTTCTGTGGTTTCAACACATTGCCGTTTTGGTTAGCAATCCAAAGCTTAGGTACCGATGCTACCAAGACCCCTTTCCATAGATCAGCAAGAAGCAATCTAAATTTAAAAGCAAGAGAATAATTTCAAGTGCGATGCTATAAAGAAATCAAATACTCAGTAATGAATTTAACGAAATGAGTTCAAGATATGCTTCTTGAAATAGATAAATATTAGTATTGGATGCAGAGAAGGTATAAATACACTGAGTTACTTTGGGGCCATGAATGGGAGGACTAATATTAATAAAAAATTATAATTTCCCCCAAATAAATGTACAAATTTAATGTTATTCTTATGAAAACTTCTGTGGCTAGTTTTGTTGAAATTAACAGGATAATTTGCAAGTTTATATAATAATTTAAAAACAAAACAAAACAAAAATCTTAGGTTCCAAATGACTTTCAAAAAGAAGAAGAAATGTAGATGTATATTTTTTGCTGCCAAGTTAAATATTATTTTCTAGTATTCAAGAGAGTGAACTATTGATGTAAGGACAACTTATAATTCAAAAGCCTTTATTATTATATTTTCATTATTCCTTTTGTCTCTCTTTTCTTTGTCATTCTAAATGCATATGTATTACCCCTTATGACTTTATGCTATATGTATGTCTATTGTCCTCTGTTTTCATTATGTCGTTTCTTTTTTTCCCGAAACATTTTTTAAATTCTGATTTATCTACTTATTTTACCAATGAGCTTGTCAGCTCTAATATGCTATAAACCTCAACCACTGATTTCTAATTTTTTATTAGTTTTTATTTCATTATTTGTATGTCATTTTATTTTAATAGGTTTTAATTTGATACTAACGTTGTTAATTTAGTTTTATTTTCTAAGATGATAAGTGTAGATTATTCCCTTCTGGTGGTTTAGTCCTTACAAGTTTTGCTGTTAAGGCAAAGGCAGAACCTTGCTGGTGGCTTGTTTCTGCCAGAAGTAAAATAAACAGTCTTCTCCTGTGTGATTTATAGCCTCCTTGAAAACTGGCTGGAGGGTCAGTTGTGAGCTTTTTCCTGATTTGACGTTGAGTCAATTGAGTTGTACATATTTTAAGTCTCTATAAGTTTTTTTTCCTTCTTTTTTCTACTGGTGTTTTGTTTGGGTTTCCCCCTCTCCCACCCCATGTTGTTTTGTCTCTTTATCCTCATATATTTTGTTTATGACTGTATGGCAGACTCTATATATGCAAACATGTTTTTGGAAACAATTTGCAGCCTAGGATAGTTCTATCTCCTGCTCGAAAAAGACTTAGATTTTGCTTTTGCTACATTACCAAGTACACTAGCAGCTTAAGACCAACTCAAAGTAATGTTAGAGATGGGAATAATTTGAGTTTGAGCTATCATCTCTGTGAAGCTCTGTCTACTTTTTCCTCTTCCATCGTTATCCTAGTTATAACCTTTTTACACTCCTAACACAGAGAAAATGGGTCAACTAAGGCCACCTTCAGGAAGTTCTCGCATCCAGTTGCTATTATCTTAACTCCAGAAGATGGCCTTAGGTACTTCTCAATTTCTTAACCATTTCCTCTGAAATTTGCAAATGTTGGCAGTGAGAAGAAGCTTGAAAAGCTGTGCTTACCTTTCCAGGCTTCTGCAACCCCCACATTGAGTCTTGATAGTTATTAATTCTCCCTCAAGGCAAGTCTTCCCTTTGGAGGCAGCTCCCAGAAGCACCTTGGGAGACTGGCTGGAGAGACTACAAGCAGCAGTACCAAAAGCAGCACACTAGGAGGTCCAGAGCACATCATTGTTGGGGAGCAGAGAGATTATTAGCAGACAGAAGGAACTGGAGGCCTGGATCATCATATAGGGCTTAGTTCAAGCTTCTCTAAGCAGCCACTCATGGGGCATGGCAGTGGGAGGGTGGGGACCTGGAGAGGTGGGAACAGTAGAGGCACCAAAGGGAAGGCGATACTAAAAAGGAGAAGCAAAAAGGAGGGGAATGCCAAAGAGGGGAACCAATGCCAAATTTATCTGTCAGTTTTTATACTGGAGAAATGTCTTTGCATGTTGAAGTGTCATTGCATATTAATATCCTTAATAGCTTAGATAAGTTTATGTACTCTTGTTCATCTTCTGTTCTTTTGGGTAAATTCTTGTATGTCAGATATTATACTAAAGCTGAGTGTCCAGATTAAGACAAACTAGGAAGAAGGATTGGCCATCTACTTCTGAAAGAGGAGGCCTTCAAAAACCCTATGAATTGTAGAGTACATTTAGACTATTAGATACAGCACTAAAAGCTGAACATTTTTATTGGGAAACACAAAATGAGGAGGAATAGTTTCCAATGTTCTTGTTGTTATGTGCCATCAAGTCGCTTGCAACTCATAGCAACCCTATGTATGACAGCCCTAAACTCTGCTCTATCTTGTGTCAATTGCACTGTCTCTGACACTTTCATCCCGATTACCCCAGTCACTGAATCAATCCACCTCATAGAGGGCCTTCCTCTCCTGCTCTGTCCCTCCACCCTCCCAAGCATGATGTCCTTCTCTAAGGATCGGTCCCTCCTTACAACATGTCCAAAGTACGTCAGATGAAGCCCCAGAATCCTTGCCTCCAAGGAGCAGCTTGGTTTAACGCTTTCCAGGACGAATCTGTTTGTTTGCCTAGCAGTCCATTGTACCCTCAATACTCTTCTCCAGCACCACAGCTCAAAGGCATCAATTCTCCTTCTATCGTCCTTGGTCATTGTCCAACTCTCTGATGCATAAGTGATAGCAAAGACCATGGCCTGTATCAGATGCACCTTAGTATCCAGAGAGACCATTGATAATGGAAATGTGGAATGTATGAAATACGAATAGAAGAAATTTTTTGTTGTGTACAATCAAGTCTGAACTGACCCATAGGTGGCCCTCTAACAGGTTTTCAGAGACAGTTAGTTGCACAGGAGGAGATTGCCCATCCTCCTGTGGAAGATTTGTTGGACTCAAACCAGCTTTCGGGATTGCAGCACATTGTTAAACAAGAAATGGAACACATAATTATTGTCATACTAGGAATTTATATACATAGGTTTTCAAAGGGCTATTGTTTCTGACGTGGATGGCCAATCCTTCCAAGTTTGTCTTAATTCAAATGCTTAGATTTAGGACAGTATCTGATCAACAAGCATTATATAGAAAGGATCAGATGAAAGATATTTTCCCAATTATAGAAACAACCGATAGATTCAGTGTTTCTCCCTGGCCTTGGTATCTTGACCCACCCCTTACCCTACTCTGCCAGTAGCCCCCTCTACTCCTGCCTATGTCATTCAATACTTCTCTCCCCCTATCTAGCTCTTGATATGATGACTTAGGTCTCAAGCCTTCTGGGGTTCTGTGATTCTGAACATCTCGTGCTGCTGCCAGTTTCTTATGCTGTAGACAGTATCTCTTGAGTTTAGTGATCGCTAAGTCCATACAGATACCAGGTACTAGTGTTAGGGAAGGCTTCCTATCTCAGATGGTTCGGAGGAAAAGTACTTTGCCTTGAACTTCTGTTTCAAGACTGACTTCTTGTGGCTTTTAGTGCCTCTTTTCTTCCATTTGCAGGGTGCTGCTGTTGAATGGGTCAAAGTGAACTCTCCCACTTCTGCACAGCTCTAAAACTGTTTTAACTCTCAGGGCCTGCCCGTCTGGGATTGTGGACATTACCTGTGTTGTGGGTATTATCTGCTGTCAGGGACCTCTCTAAATTACTGAAGAGCAACAGTGTCAGTCTGGGAACTAACGTGCACCTTTTCCAGGCTATAATCTTTGCAATTACTTACTATGCGTCAGAAAGCTAGATGATGACTATGGATGATAGAAAAAAAATTGATGCCTTTGAACTTGGAGCTGGAGAAAAGTTTGGAAAGCTAGCGGTCCATGAACCTTTAGGAGAACAAACATGTTTATCCTAGAGAGGGTGAAATCAGGCTGCTACTGGGAGGGAAGGATTCTGAAGCTTCATCTGACATACCCTGGGCATGTTGTATGGAGGGACCAGTCCTTTGAAAAGGACATCCGCCTTGGAAGAGTGGAGGGACAATGCAAGAGAGAAGACCCTCGATGAGACGGATTGGCACCAGCCACTTTGAAGCAGACAATCATATGATATACTACACTGAGAATGAAAAATTAAAGAAAAATGGGATCATATTCATAGTCACAAAGCCAATTTTCAGAGTCATCCTGAAATACATTTTTATGAGTGTTAGGATAATATCTACATGCATACAAGAAACACTTGTTAACACCATTATCATCCAGTATGTGCACCAATTACACACTAAAAAAGAGAAAATAACTTTGCAGTCTGAAATTGATTGACCATGTAACTGAGTCAATAATCATAATCAATGACTTTTATTATTTATTAGAATGAAATAGTTGGGAACAAGGAAGAAAGATCAGTGGTCAGAAAATATAGACTTAATGATAGGAATAAGGCTCAATATAGAATGATATAATTTTCTACAATGATTTATTAGTTGAAAATACCTTTTATAAAAAAAAAAATCCCACAAATGGAAACTATACACATGGACCTCACATGATGGACTATAGGAATCAGATTGATTACATCTGTGGAAAGAATCACAGCTCAGTATCAGCTGTGAAAAGTAGGCCAGGCAAGTGGACTAATGAACAGACAAGTGAATGAACCACCAACTACTCATATGCAAGTTCAAATTGAAGTTAAAGAAAATTAAAGCAAAGCCAAAGTACCTAAAATATGTTCTTGAATCTATCCCACTTGAATTAAAAAGTCATCTCAAGAACAAATTTGAGGCCTTGAACATTAATGAAGACCAGATGAGCTGTGGGATGATATCAAGAATATCTTCCATGAAGAATGCAAAAGGTCATTACAAAGACAGAAAAGGAAGAATAGACCACCATGGATATCCGGAGAGACTTTGAATATTGCACCAAAACAACATGGAGAAGCCAAAACAAAGGGAAGAAATGAGGAAGTTAAAGAGTTGAACATAAGATTTCAAAAGCAAAGTATTATAATGAAAAATGCAAAGAACTGGTGTCAGAAAACCAAAAGGGACAAACTTACTCAGCATTTTTTAAACTGAAGAACAAATTCAAGCCTTGAGATACAATAATTAAAGATGCTATGAGTAGAATACTGAATGATCCATGAAGTCTTAAAAGAAGATTCAAGGACTATATAGAATAATTGTATCAAAAAAGAACTGGCTGACACAAAACAATTTCATGAAATTACATATGATCAAGAAGCATTTGTAATAAAGGAGGAAGTTCAAGATGCTCTGAAGAAATTAGCAGAAAATAAGGCCCCAGGAATTGATGTAATGAACATATTAATTATGTTTTAATAAACAGATGCAGCCCTGGATATGCTTACCAGGTTGTGTCAAGAAATCTAGAGGACAGCTACCTGGCCAATTGACTGAGAGATCCATATTTATTCTCATTCCCAAATAAGATAATACAACAGAGTGTGGAAATCATCAAACACTATCACCAAAATCACAAGCAAGCAAAATCTTTCTGAAGATTATAAAACAATGACAAGAGAGTATGTTTATAGAGAACTGCCAGAAATGCAAGCTGGGTTTTGAAGAGGCCATGGCACTAGGGATTTCCCTGACAATGTCAGATGGATTTTGGCTGAAAGCAGAGAGCACCAGAACGGTATCTATTTTTGTTTTATTGACTAAGCAAGAGTATTTGACTGGATCAATCATGACAGATTGTGGCTAACGTTGAAAGAATGGTGATTCTAGACACTTTATTGTGCTTATGGAAAATCTCTATCTATACAAGGAGGCTGTTATAAGAACAATGCATGTTTTAAAACCAAGAAGAAAGGAGTGGATATATTATTTCTACATACCTTTTCAATCTATATGCAGAACAGATCATCTGAGAGGCTGGACTTTCTAAAGAACAATTTGGCATCAAGACTGGAGGAAGGCTTATCAACAACCTGTGTTATGCAGATGACACAATCTTGCTTGTCAAAACTGAGAAGAACTTAAGATGTTTGCTGTAGTTTTCAATATGTATTTAATCTCAACATCAAGAAAACAAAGACTCTCACCACAAAGGCAATTGGCAGCATCATGATAGATGGAGAAAAGATTGAAGTGGTTAAGAGTGTCATTTTATTCATATCCATAATCAATACTCTTGACACCAGCAGTCCAAAAATCAAAAGAAAAGTTACTTTAGAAAAGTCTACTGTCGGGGCTCTCTCCAAAGCCAGGAAATAAAAAACAGTATTGCGATGGGAAAGTCCACTGTTAGAGACCTCTCTAAAGTACTCGAGAGCAACGGTGTGTCTCTGAAGACTAAGGTGCGCCTGATACAGTCCATGGTCTTTGCAATCTCTTGTTATGCATCAGAGAGTTGGACAATGACTAGGGGGCATAGAAGGAGAATTGATGCCTTTGAGCTGTGGTGCTGGAGAAGAGTATTGAGAGTACCATGGACTGCTAAGAAAACAAACAGGTTCATCCTAGAGAGGGTTAAACCAGGCTGCTCCTTGGAGGCAAAGGTTCTGAAGTTTCACCTGACATACTTTGGACATGTTGCAAGGAGGGACTAGTCCTTGGTGAAGGACGTCGTGCTTGAGATGGTGGGGGACAGCACAAGAGAGGAAGGCCCTTGATGAGATAGATTGCCCCAGTGACTGGGGTAATGGGAGTGAGTATGTCAGAGACAGTGAGATTGGCACAGTATAGAGCAGGGTTTAGGGCTGTTGTACATAGGGTTGCTATGAGTTGCAGGCTATTTGGCGCACATAACTAAAAAAACATACCCTTTTTTGGAATAAATTTTTATGGATTATTTGTAAGAGTATTGTAATACCATTATAAGGAAAAACTTCACTCAGTGCTTTCGATTCATTTCCAGCTCATAGCAACTCTCCTCCAGAGTTTTCAAAGCTATATATTTTTTAGAGGAGACTGCTTATCTTTTCATCTAGTATCTCCTGATGGATTTGAACCATTGGAAATGAGCAGGCCTTGGGTGAGCAGTGAAATTTGAGATGGATCATGCAATCAGATCTCCCTCCCTTTTGCAAGAAAGCGTGGAAATGGTGAAATGTGAGAGATAATTCTTCGTATGCTAGGATTACGTAACAAAAAATACCACAAAATGTATGGCTTTAAAGAATAGAAATTTTTCTTTTCAAAATTTGGAAGACAATACGTTAAAAAGTCTTATCATTGTTGATTTGAGAAAGAATGGGCTTCTTTTTTCTTGGTTGATAACTGATGACAAATGTTGTGTGTGTGTGTGTGTGTTCATTTACTCTATTCTTTTAAAAATATACCAGTGAGAAGTGATTAGATCATATTCTACTCTGATATGGCCTCAGTAACATAACAAAAGGAAACCCACATTTCTAAACAGGGTCTACATTTCAGGGGTTAGAATGTCCATATCTAATCTTGAGAAACATAATACAATTCACAAGACACTATTACCATACAGTTATGCTATACAATTTATCCACATTGAAGAAGTTAGTTATGGAAGAAAAGGCACATAGATTGCATTTGTTGTCGCTATTACTGTTGATTGTCATTGAGTCAAGCACAACTCAGACTGACCCTATAAACAAAAGGCCTGTATCCTTTCTATAACTATCTTCATTTATCAAAATTCATAGAGTTTCCAAAAGCATGTTGTTTAAGAAGTGGATGCCATTCCTGCTTTCAAACCTGTCTTAAATGGGGAGCTCCACCAAAACTGTTCACAATGAGTAACCATTCTGGCATTTGACACCCCAGTGGCACAAGATTCAGCATCATAGCAACTCCAGGTTACTCAGTACAGCATATTGACAGAAGAGTGCTGTACCGCTTAGAACCTTCATCCAAAATATAATAACAACCAACTTTTAAATACAAAGGCCCTGCATGAGGTCTTGTTGACTCTAAACATGAGGCTTAATTCCTGGATAATATGATAATATAAATCTGCTCACGTTACTCTGTAGTAATTAGTGGCCCGTCCATAATTAGTATGCAAAACTGTGAGGTGTAGCCAGTTCCTGTTTCCAGACTACCTATCCTCTCAACAAATTTCCCAGTGTCCTGTTGTCTGCATTGGCTCTGCTTCCTTCAAAGGGACATTTAACAACTCTTCTTTAGGATTAGCTTTCATATATCTCCTACATCCTAGTGTAAAAAGTATCTGCTGAAACTTGTTCTAGCCAGTTCCTCTTTCGCCTTTCTGCTATCACTGATTCTGATCCTCTAGTGTCTTGTATCACTTTACATGTTTACATTTTAAGGATCAGAGATTAAGTATTAGATAATACCTGTCCATCCAGTTTTTAATAAATCATCAACACCCTCTTAATTTTACCAGAAGAGAGGGCAAAAATTTTGTCTCTTGGCCTTCACCATCTTTTTTTCTTAACCTGTGACTTTTCCTTTGTCTGATAAAGATTCATTTCTGTCCCCAGGAAAATTTGTATAGTTTTATTTGTTGGCCAGTTTTCTGAGCACTCTTTTTCAAAATTACTCTAAAATCTACTTTTATTAATTAGAGAAAAAAAACAAATAAACTAACCCCCCCAAAAAAACCCCCAAACTAAAACCCCAGAAAACGCCAACAAAATGAATGAACCAACCAACGAGCAACTAACCAACCAATAACAAAACAAAAAGGAAATACATGGCCATTCTCTCTTATTTTTCTCATATGTTTTTGGATAGTTCCAAAGCATTGCAAAGAAGCTGAGGCAGTCATCTCTCTTCAATGTATTCTCACCCTGGGAGACTTCACCATGACTGTTAACATTAAATTCCACCTATTTGCTATTACTGACATTATATATCCTGCTCAGAATTCTCTTCTGAACTCTTGACTTCTGTATGCAACTGCTCCTTGACATGTCCTTTAGAATTCTCACAGCACTTTTAGCTCCATAAAAATAACGTTTCTTCAGTCCTGACTCTCTTCTAGCTGTTCTAACTTCTGGAAATTTTATTACCATCTACTTACTCTTACAAATACAGTCCTTTGTCCTTTGACATTTACCTTTTGCTTAGCTCCTTCTGCAGATTTTTCTTCCTACAAAGAAATAATTCCACATCTTCATTACTTTTACCCTAGTATAGACTATCACCAATTTTGGATTACCTTAACGTCTCTTTGTTGCTGTTTCAACTTTTAGTTGCTACTTAATAGATTCTGACTGGTGGTGATCTGGCATGTGCAGAGTAGAACTATCCCACAGACCTCTGGAAGCCTTTATTCCAGGTCAGCTCTGGATGAATTTGAACTGCTAGTAATCAAGTGTTAACTGTTTGCACTCCCTTCCAAATCTCTTTTGTCAATGCAAACAATCACAGAAGAAATCTGATCTTTTAACCTCATCCACAATACCATGGTGTTAATTTGACACTAGTTTCACATCTTTGTTCTGTATGACTGGCTCCTTCCTCCTTCTTCAGCCTCCTCTGGAAACATTATGTCATCATGTCATTCTCTGTTCTGCTATTTCACACTCTACAGTAGAGTCTTCTGCTGACACAGTTTGTGGAAAATTGAATGCAAGCCAAAGTTGCTGCACGTCTTCAGGTTTGAATTCACTAGAGGCACCAAGGGAGAAAGATGGGCAATCTCCTGTTCTTCTTAAGTGCCTTCGGGTTGTACGTGACTCATAGTAACCCTATGAACAAAAGACTTGAATACTTGTATAACTTTCATCTTTTGTTCAGGTTCATAGGGTTTCTGAAAGCAAGCTCTTTCGGAAGTAGATGCCATTCTTGCTTACAAGCTTGTTTTAATCAGGGAGTTCCACCAAATACTGTCCACCATGGGTAACCATTATCACATTTGATGCATCAGTGTCAGTGTTTAGCATCACAGTAATCACGAGTTACCTCCGTACAGCAAATGGACAGACAAGTGCTATACCACTTAGAAGAATGTTTGACCAAAAACAATTAAAACCAGGCCTGAGTGCCACAGATTAAAATCACCCATTTTTGGCTTGGTAGCATAACTTTCTATCCACTAGGCTGATTGTTGGCAATCTCCTACACAATTTAAGTCCTCTGAAAATACGCTGTGTGTCATGAGTCAGTTACAGTCTCAATGGCTGGCAATGAGTTACTGAGGTAATTTGGAGCCTTTAAATCATCATGTTCTGGTAGTCTTTTCTTCTGCCTTTATGCTTTTCATGGGAAGCTTTAATACTATAATAAAAATGATCATTTATTTATTCTTCTGTTTTTTAATAATTTGGAATTTGGTTTGGTTGGCTTTTTTTTTTTAATTTTTGTGTGCATGTACGATCAAATCAGATCTGACTGGTACAGGAGGAGGTTGTCCCTCCTTCCCCGGCAGAGCATCTGGTGGATTCGAACCGTTCACATCTGGGATTGTAGTTGCAGCTGTTTGTTTGCTTTTTAATCCAACTACGGCTTGGCACCTTTCCTCCAACCCTTGAACACATGCATGCAAACACTGTATCCTTTCATAGCTTCTTGTACTGGCATATCTGGTTTACTTGTTGGGCTGCAAAAGGTCAAGAGTTTGAATCCATTAAGTGCTCCACAGGGGAAACATGAATCAGTCTTTAAGATTTACAGCTCCAGAATTAAAGTGGAGGATCCTGTTGGGTCAGAATGGACCTTATGGGGTGAGTTTGATTTGGGTTTGATTATACCTTCCAACAGGGAGTCCTGGGGTCATAGTAGCTAAGGACTGGGCTGCTGAGCACAAGCTTTGTAGTTTGAACTCACCAGATATTCTGTAGGAGAAAGATATGGCAGCCTGCTTCTGTAAATATTTACAGCCTTGAAAACTCTGAAGGGCAATCCTACTGTCCCATAGATTTATGATGGGTTGGGATAGACTCATTGGTGGTGGGTATGGCTTTTTAACCCTGCTTGATGAAACTGAGGAGGACCTGAAGCGCTTGCTGCAGAAGGTCAAGGACTGCAGCCTTCATTATGGATTGAAGCTCAACATCGAGAACACAAAAGATTCTCACCACTGGAACAATTGACAACATCAGTATGGATGGTGAAGAAATTGAGATAGTTAACAGTTTTAGTTTACTTGGCTCCACAGTCAACACTCTTGGTAACAGCAGCCAGGAAATCCGGACATGAATTGCCTTGGAAAAGTCAGCCATGAGGGACCTCTCAAGAGTATTGAAGAGCAACAACATCAGGCTGTAGACTAAGGTGTGCCTAATCTGGGCTATAGTCTTTGCAATTACGTGCTATGCAGTGGAGAGTTGGACAGTGAATAGGGATGATAGAAAGAGAATCGATGCCTTTGAGCTGTGGTTCTAGAGAAGAGTGTTGAATATGTCATGGACTGCGAGAAGAACAAACAGATTTGTCCTGGAGAGGGTGAAGCCAGAATGCTCCTTAGAGTCAAGAATTCTGGAGCTTCATCTGACATACTTTGGGCATGTTGCAAGGAGGGACTTGTCCTTGGAGAGGGACATCATGTTTGGCAGAGTGGAGGGGCAGTGAAGGAGAGGAATAACTTAGAAGAGATGGATCTATTCTGTGAGTGGAGTGGTGGGAATGAGTGTGTTTGAGATGGCTAGGTTGGCACAGGATAGAATGGCATTTAGGGCTCTTGCACATAGGGCCGCGATAAGTTGCAAGTAACTCGATGGCACATAACAACAACAATAACAATAACAACCTAAACTTCTTACAGTAAATGTTTTAGTTTTTCTATGTGGATGAAACACACAAAAAAGAATGTTATTGGCTGTCCACCTACATTCCCATCCACTGCTTTTGAATCAATCTCAATTCACAGAGAGGCTTCATCGCATTGGATTTCTGAGGCTGTCAATCTAACACGCTCAAGAAACAGAAGGATTTGTAGGGTTTCCATGAAGTGGAGTCATCTCATTATCACGTAACAACAACAAGAAATCTGAAAGGAGTGAGCTACTTTATTTTTCTTCTGAATAGTAACAGCTGATCAGTTGAAACCAGCAAAACTTGCATTATCAGTCTAACAATTAAGGTACTCCGCCAGGGCTCTTTGTCCATTGCATTAATGTCTCCTAAACCATGATATCTCTCTAGTCATATTATTTCTAAGTAAAAAAGAACACAAATGTATGCCTTAGAAGATTTTAAAAAACAGTGCATGTTGCAGTTTCAAGCCTGCTTCTAGATGTCTCTTCTGTCTCTTGTTGGTAAGTGTCGTCGCATTGCCTGCTACTCATAGTGACCCTATTTAAAACAGCTCTGAACTCTGCTCTGTTCTGAGTCAACCTCACTGTCTCTGACACACATACACTCATTATCACAGTTACTGAGTCAATCCATCTCATAGAGGGTCTTCATCTCTTGCCCTGCTCCTTCACCCTTCTAAGAATGATGTCCCTTTCCAAGGACTGTTCTGTCCTTGCAACACACCCAAAGTATGTGAGATGGAGCTTCAGAATCCTTGTCTCCAAAGAGCAGCCTGGTTTTACCCCTTCCAGGATGAATCTGTTTGTTCTTCTAGCAGTCCATGGTATATTCAATACTCTTCTCTAGCACCACAGCTCAAAGGCAGACATTCTATTTCTATCATCCTTAGTCATTGTCCAGCTCTCTGACGCATAGCAAGTAATTGCAAGGACCATGACCTGGATCAGGCACCTCTTAGTCTCTAGACTGACATC
The DNA here is from genome assembly GCF_000299155.1 of Elephantulus edwardii. Taxonomy (NCBI): domain Eukaryota; kingdom Metazoa; phylum Chordata; class Mammalia; order Macroscelidea; family Macroscelididae; genus Elephantulus; species Elephantulus edwardii. The sequence continues at coordinate 21,438,126 of NW_006399769.1, forward strand.
ATTGCTCTTCAGTGCTCTGGAGAGGTCCCTGACAACTGATTTTTCCCAATGCAATTTTTCTATTGATTTTCTGGCTGCTGGTTCCCAGAGTGTTGATTGCGGAGCCAAACTAACTGAAGCTGTTAACAATCAATCGCAATCTCATCACCATCTGTCATTGATGCTGCCAGTTGGCCCAGTGGTGAGAATCTTTGTTTTCTTGATGTTGAGCTTCAATCCATATTAAAGGCTGCAGTCTTTGACCTACATTCTGCAACAAATATTTCAGGTCCTCCTCATTTTTTGCAAGCAAGGTTGTGACATTTGCATAATAAAGTGATCAATACACACTGAGAGTCTGAACAAACCTGTGACCATATGTGTCTTCAGAAAACTTCTCATTCTTAGTAAAGAATCTATATTTTCTTTAAGACCTCAAAGTAGTAAAGTAAACCCCTGGTCCCTGTGGTAGTTTAGAATCACTGGGAAGGAAAATTGCTTTGGACTATTTCTGATCTTCTATGAATCATCAGGTAGCCATTGGCTGTGTATCCTTAAGCTGTGGCAGAAATGGAGTCTCTAGGAAGGTAGGCTTGGACAGAAGCTCCACATTCACTTTTCTCTTTGGGAAAAAAAAAGAAAGAAAAGAAGTTCTATGTTTATGTTCAAGTCAAAATTTATTTCATTGCCTAAAAAGAGTAAAACCAAATTAGATTACAGAGAATATTGGCAAAGTCCTGCTGTTTATAATGTTTATTATGGGTATTCACTTAGTAACTCATCTATTTCAACATTTCTAAAATATGTTTTGGATACCAAATATAGGCAAAATATTAGTCTATGTGTATAAAACTGTATGGACAGAAAATATTTGTTTAACTTTCAAATTATAGAGACATATGTGCAGTGAGACTGAATTTAGAATATGCGTTAGGGTCAGATAACATTTTGCTGTTGTTAGGTGCCATCACATCAAGTACAACTCAGAGTGATTCTATGAACAATAAGTCTGAACTCTGCCCTATCCTATTTCAGACTCACAGTCTCTGGTATACTTGACCCCATTGCTATAGTCACTTTGACAATCCGAAGCCTGATGTCTTTCTCCAAGGAATAACCTCTCTGAGCAACATGATAAAAAAATGCAAAATGAAGCTTCACCATCCTTGTTTCAAAGGAGCACTCTGGCTTCACCTTTTCCTAGGTATATCTATTTCTTCTTTTGGTAGCCCATGAGATACTCATTACTCTACTTCAACACTAAAGTTCAAAGGCATCAATTTTTCTTCTGTCATCCTTATTCGTTGTCTCAAATGCATACCAAATGATTGAAAAGACCATAGTCTGAATCAGGCACACCTTAGTCCTCAAACAGATATCACTGTTCCTCAGTAATTTGGAGAGGTTCTGGACTGCAGAATTTCCCAGTGGTATACATCTCCTCCTCTGTTGACTGCTGATACCAAGTGGGCTTATTGTTGATTCACGTAAGATGAAGTCATTGAGAGTTTTGGTCTTTTCTCCATTTATTATGATACCACTTAGTGATACAGTGGTGTGAATTTTTATTGATATTTAGATGCAATCTTTATTGAACATGGCAGTGTTTGATCTTCTGAAGCATTTCAAGTATTCACTTTCAGCAAGCAAGTTTGTTTCATGTGCATATCAAAAGTTATTGATGAGTTTTCCTCCTGTATCGATATCAGATTCTTCTTCATCGAGGTGAGTTTCTTAAATAATTTTTTCATACAGTCTGTATAACTCTGGAGAAAGAATACAATCTTAATTTATGCCTCAGAAACCCAAGGGAAGGGTCCTATGAGTCGGAGTGTATTTAATGACACCAGGTTAAGTGTGCCTGAATCAAACCATGGTATTCATTTACTTCATGTAAAAGTTAATGTTGACACTGAGAAAGGAAGACTGAAAAAGAGTTAATTGTTTTGAATAGGATACCAATGGATACGTTTCAAATGACAGATGCAGCCCTGGATGTGCTCATCAGTCAATGCTAGGAAATTTGAAGGACAACTAACTGCCTGGCGTACTAATTAGAAGAGATTCATATTTGCTCTCATTCACAAGAAAGATGGTCCAACAGAATGTGGAAATTAGTGAGCAATATCACCAATATTACATGCAAGCAAAATATTGCTGAAGATCATTCAAAGACGTCTATAACATGTAACATGGCTCCCTATAAATTTACTCTCATTTTACCTGATCTTATTTTGTTTCTCTCTTGTCTGGTGATTGTATAGCTTTGTGGTGTAGTGCATTAGGTGGGTGTTGCAGTGCTAACTAAAAGGTCAACAGCTTGAATCCACTGTTCTAAGGGAGAAAATCAGGTTGTCTTTTCCCCTAAAGATTTATATCCTCAGAAAGCTGCGGGAGGGCAGCCTTACACCTCAATCTACTTAATGACACTGGGTTAGTTGTGCCTCACTCAAACTGTGGTATTTTCAATTACTTCATATACAAGTGAATGTTGATAACGAGTAAGGAAGGCTAAAAAAGAGTTGATGATTTGACTGGTCCTGGTAAAAAATACTGAATATACTATGAACAGACAAAAGGACAAACAATTCTGTCGTGAAGGACAATGCAGTCAGAGTGCTCCTTGGAGGCATGGCTGGTGAGAGGTCATCTCACATAGTTCTCTTATCAGAAAAGGCAAATCCTTGGAGAAGGACATATGCTTGGAAAAGTAGAGTCAGTAAAGAAGAAGACGGTGAGATGGATTGGCATAATGAGTGCAACAATTGGCCGACACACAGCAGATTGTGTGGATGGTCAGGCAGGACTTGATCTGTTGTACATAAGGCTTCTTTGAGTCAGAGAGACTTGTTGGTTCTAATAACAACACACTCAAAGCATCCAGGGAGCGAACTCTGGGACTGACGGAAGGGAGTTGTTTGTGTCACAACCCAGCAGATTTCAAACTCTATAGGCTTTCACACTCCTCCTTTACCACAGTAACTCCAATTTTGCTTATTTTACATTTTGAATTCCTGACTTATTTCATTATAAGGAGTTTTAGCCTCATACACAAGGACTGTGGCAAAGGGGCAGATGTGTCAGAGAAAGTGAGATTGGCCCATGGTAAAGTTCAGAGCTATTGTTCATAGGGCTGCTATGAGTTACAGTTGACTTGATGACCCATTAAAAACAGCAATAATATCTTGAAAATGATTGTTCTACTGTTAACCACTAATCTTATTTAGTGAGGTTGCTCATTTGTTGTCTCTATCTCTCAAAAGTGCATATGTGAAAATGGTTTCCTTACCGTGGCTCTTTATTTCTCTGTCTTCTTATATGTTGGAAGTCCTTTGCATTCTCTCAATGTATCCTTATCTCCACATATGGAGCAATTCTTAATAAATCACATCTGGATCTTACTTTCTTCTGAACACTAAAATGTTGATCAGAATCCTAATTTCTAATCTTGTTCTCAGTAGACAGGTATTGGATGGCTGAGCACGAGAAATAATAAAATAGGTAACAAACTTAGATATCTGAAAGATAACACTTCCGACTTCAGCTAAGGATGTACTCATATTTTCATTTTATTTAATTTGTGTTTGGGGAATTTTGTTCAATTTTACTACATTATCGGAGCTCTGATAACCTAGTGACAAGAAACTGTTCTGCAGTCCCTAAGGAACATGGTTCGAGGTCACCAGCTGCCCCATAGGAAAATGATGGACAATCTCCTTTCAAATGATTAATTGCCTCTGAAAATCCACCTATTGGTAGGTTACAACTCCACCAGAAATACAACAATGTCTTTTTCATGGAAAAGAATAAATTGTATTTCTTAGCTAAAAGAATCTCCTTTATTTTTTTACCTAAAATAACAAAATAAGAGTAGGGAAGAGAGTATTTAAAACCTAAACACATTTTGTCAGTGGGAAGCAGTAACCCTCAAAAGTTATGCCTCCACTCAAGACTCCTAAGCATCTGTTTATCTATGAAGAGGGTTAATTAAATCATCACTGTGACCAGTCTGGTAAATATCAAAGCTCTTAAGTTTCTAAAGAAAGGTTGCCTTTTGTTAAAACCTAATTTATTTCATTTTAACAATTGAGTAAACCTTTACTGTGCATCTGCATAGTCTGAGGATTATGGGGGACATCAAGTTGAATGAAATATTGCGTCTGTCTTCTGGAAACTCATAATTTCGTGGAAAGACAATCACAAACAGAATAAACACTGTAGCCTATGATAAGCACTAGAGCAGAGGTAGAAAGTGCAGGAGTAAATAGAAAAGGGAAAGATTAGTTTTGTCTGAAATTCATCCCTGGCTTACTCAGTTGCTTAAATAGAATGCAATAGAGAGAAATGAGGTCAAAGGATTGCAAAAACATATGGTAAGAGCATTATTATAGATTGTATTTTGTATACCCAAAATACGTGTTATTAAATTTAACCCCTTTAATCCCATTTGGAAATGAGTTTCCTTTATCATGTTAACTGGCCAGCATTAGTAGGATATGTCTTAAACCAATCTCTTTTCAGATATAAAAAAGGAAACAAACAGAGACTCTGGATGGCAGGGCTGGGGAGATAGAGATAGATGCCAAATAACGTGAAGATCATCAAGCAGCTGTGAAGTAGAAGCCAACCAAACAGGGGCAAAGACTTTCTCCTTGAGTCAACAGAGAGACAATTCCCCTAGTGCTGATACCTTGAGTTCAGATTTCTACCGCCTAAACTCTGAGGAAATAAATATCTGTTCTTTGAAGCCCTCACTATAGCATTTCCATTACAGCTTCTCTAGATAACTAATGCAGACACTGAATCAGGAACTTTTAAGAAATATTGTGTGATGCAGTCAAGTGCATATGTGAGCAGAGCTCCAGAGAAGATAAGAGAAGCACACTGAAAAGCAAGATGGGTAGTTTGCAACAGCCAGTTCACCTGCAGTATTTGATTGCATTGGAATGATTAGGCTTGGACATTAAAAGTTAACTTTGATTTTAGGATAGACCACTAAGGACATGCTTTAAATACACTGGAAAAACCTACATGATGATCAGGCTAAGAGGCTAGGAGCAGAAGATGCTGTATAAGACTCCTCTGAAAGACGTTACTACCACTTGGACAAGATAAAGAAAGAAAATATTGAGCAGAAAGATAAAGTGTTTGAAAATACAATCACTTTTAGATTCTGTCAAGGTGATTATGATTCATATTGATCCAATTTGAGACAGATCTGAAGTTTGCCCTACACTGCTCCATTTCCATGATTTCTACCATGCTCAGGTCCATTGTCTTAGGCATGTAGTAAACTTATCTTGCTGAAGATCTTCTTCTCGTTCTGACCCTCAACTTTTCCTAGAATGATGTCCTTTCCCAAGGACTGATCCTTCCTCACAAGGACCTCAAAGTATGTGAGACAAAATCTCACTATGCTCACCTCTCAGGAACAACCTGGTTGAACTTTCTCCATGACAGATTTGTTTGTTCTTTTAGCAGTCCATGATATATTCAAAACTCTTCTCGACAATCATAATTCAAAGACATCAAGTCTTCCTCAGTCAGCCTTATTCATTATCCAACTTTCAGATGCAAAGGTAGCAATCAGAAATGCCATGGCTTAGAATTTCGAGGATATCTGAACCATTTAAAGGATGATGATTCTATTTACTTGAATCCAATATACAATACAGAGGAGGAAATTTGGGTGATAGAGATGAATAAACCGTGAAGGAAGACAGTTTATCTAGTGTACATACTAAATTCCAAATGTCTATTTGTTAGCTAAGTGATTAAAAGCTGCGTGGGCTGAAGCAACTAGAGAAGCATATTTGGAAATTCTCATTATGAATTAGTATTAAGTTATGTTGTTGTTGCGTACCATTGAGTTAGAAGAAACCCACAGCTGAACTTCTAGCAGGTTTTCAGAAACAGTTAATCCCATAGGGAAAGATGGCCATATTTTTTCCCAAGAAGTAGTGGATGGATTGAGTCTGCATACCTTTGTGTTGCTAAGTGCAACTCCTTACTGCTAGGCCACCAGTAATAGAGATTAAGTCATGAGAAGTTACTTATAAAAACAAAATAAAACAAAAACAAACCAAAAAACACAACAGACACACACACACAAAAGAAAACAACTGGTAAGGATTTGGACAGCCTACCCAAAAGCATGTAGTTTATAATACAGTTTGCTCTGGAGGAGAAAGAGGGACCATCTCCTCTCATGCAATTAACTATCTGAAACTCACTAGAAGGTTGATTGTGAGTTGGTTTTTGACTCTGAGTTGGTTTTGGCTTGATGATAATGACTTGAGACAGTACATAACAACAACAAAATAGGAATGGAGGGACAGTGCAAGAGAAGAAGACCCTCAATGAGATGGATTGATTCAGCGACTTGGAGTAACGGGGGTAGGTGTGTCGGAGATGGTGAGATTGGCACAGGATAGGGCAGAGTTTAGGGCTGTTGTACATAGGGTCGCTATGAGTCGCAGGCAACTCGACTGCACATAACAACAACAACAACACAGAAAATAGAAAGAAATACATGAAAAAATTAGAAGAAGCAGCGTTGAATTTGCTATTTAGATAGTTTGACTGTTTTTTGTTTTGTTTTGGTTTGGTTTTAGTTACCATAGAGTTGAGTGTCATGCATGGTGATTCCACACGTGTTAGAGAGAAGAACTGGGTTCCCATAGGGTTTTCATTGGCTGAATTTTCAGAAGGAGATTACTAGGCTTTTTTCCAAGGATCCTTTTGGTGGACTATAGTAGTTAGCAGCCAAATGTGTTAGCAGCCATTTGCTCTCCCCTTACAATTTGAGTAGGCATTAATGATCTAGAAAAAGAATTCCCCTAGAAACGTGAGAGTGGACATTAGATTATATGGGATTTTTAGAGTTAATGAAAGAGGAAAGATGAAATAGGGTCTTGAGGAAGATGCCTTTCAAAGGACTAATTCTGATCTTGGAATATGCTTTGAATGTGGATGAACCTTACAAGAAGGAGTGAGAGCCTCATCATAGAAAATAAACTATTTGAAAAACTAATTCTAATCAGGTTATGGAAGTAAGAATATATAAATAATTGGATCTGCTGGAAAACAGACTCAAAGGATAAGAAAGTGGAAAATAGATAGGTCAATTTTAGTATCAGTGGGCATCACAGAGAATTCTACTGGAAAAGAATATCTGGCTTTTAAGTTGTTTTGATCCTAGAAGTTTGTTCACATATGGTGTGCACATACTTGGAGGAAAACCAACTCACAATAGGGTTATCTCCAAGGAAGGGCTAAGGAGCTTCTAAATGAGGCAGTCTGGGTACCAGCCCCTCCCAATAATGATGACATGATAATGACAGGAAGTGTGGGCCTGATATGGTTCCAGCCCAGGAACCTAAGGAAGTCTTGGGCAGCAGCCTGGAGAGAGAAGAGGAGAACAAAGGAAGGAAGGTCTTGCAGCCTTATAAAAGCAGTAAGTTCAAAATTTTATTTTGAGATTTTCCAGGTACTACAGGCTTGTTATCTCATTTTATGACTTTCATCAAAGTCAGTATTAAGTTGGAAATTATGTAACTGGGAAGGAAGATCACTCACCTGTTTTACTAATTGCATTATGTTTTAAAATTTTTATTTCTTTTTGTTTTCCCATTTTTAAAGTTTGTGATTTTAGTGAAAGTTTAGAAACAAATTCACTGTCACTCATTCATACACATTTTTTTTCTCCTCCAAATCACTTTATAATGCTTGCCCTGTCTAGATGGTCATCATATATATATAATATCTGATAGTCCATGTTTTTCAGAATGTTCTTCTTTTCACCTATTCAGTTGTAGTGTTCATTTTCTATTCTTTTCCTTCTCTCCCTCCAACCCCTGTGCCGATCCTATTGTTCTAAAAGTGATTTTACGCAATTATTTTGCCATTGATTTATTTCACTCGGCATAATGACTTTTGTACCCATCCTAATTGTGCTCTGTTTTGCGACTTCATTGATATTTAGTGCTGCATAGTATTCCATTGTGTAATACAGCATGTAAAACAGTTGCTCTACTCATTTGTATGTTGATGGGCTAGAGGACTGTGTCCCTCTCTTTGCTCTTGTAAATAATGAAGCAATAAACATGGATGAACATACATTTGTTTGTGTCATAGTTCTGATTTCTTTGAGGTGTATTCCCAGTAGTAGGATAGCTGAGTTAAACAGTATTTCCATTTTCAACATCTTGGGGAAGCACCAAATTGTCTTCCAGAGTGGTTTTACCATTTTACATTCCCACCAGCAGTGTGTGAGAGTTCTGACCTCTCTGAATCTTTGCCAGCATTGTTGTTTGCTTTCCTATTGAACTTTGTTATTGTTATTGAGAGATAGTATCCCACTGCTATCTTGATGTCCATCTCTCTAATAGCTAGTGATTTTGAACATCTTTTCATGTGTTTGTTGACCATTTGATCATATGTAGTGAAGCAACTATTCATCTCTTCTATTTTGTGATTGTATTTTTTTTCTTGTTGATGCTTTGGGTTATTCTATACATTTTAGCTATGAGGTCCTTTCCAGATATGTCATTACTGAAAAAAAATACAAAACATTAACACAGGAAACAAAAAAAGATCTAGATAAATGGAAGAATATATCATGTTCATGGATAAGAAGCACCCATATCATAAAATTCTGCAAAAAAGTAAAAAAGTAATCTACATGTTAAATGCAATCCCAATATAGATATCTATACTATTTCTCAGCATGATGGAAAACACAATATCCAGATTTTTCTGGGAAGGAAAGAGACCTCCAACAAGCAAAATACTACTGGAAAAAAAACCAAAACCAAAACAACAATAAAAACAAAAACAAAAACCCAACCAAACAAAAACCCAACATAAGAGAGATCACACCTTCTGACTTCAAAATGCACAACACAGCTGTAGAAATGAAGACAATATGTTAATGGTACAGTGACAGGAATGAAGGTCAATAGAGTAGAATCAAGAACCAAAAACCTAATCCACCTATGGCCAACTGATTTTTGTCAAGGAGACAAAATTAATTAATTGAGCCGATATCAGCCTCTTTAACAAATGGTGCTGGCTATATTGGACATTGGTGGTCTGTTCCACAATCAGCCCCC
>NW_006399769.1:21447317-21447790 GCF_000299155.1 Elephantulus edwardii
TAATCTGTGTCATGAATAAACATTAAAGCATAAGTAAAACTCTACAAGCAGAAAAGGATAAACTAGATGAATGTTATCTTCTAAAAATCAAATCCTTGTGTGTATATATATTTAAAAAAATGCTTTAACAGAATAAAAAAGAAGCTCACAGACTAATTTCATTATTGATTCTTAAATCAGAACTTGGGAAATGTTGCTCTTCTGACTGCTTTGCCAGGGACCCTGTGGTCAGGCAACCAAGAACACTAACCACTTATGTCACTCTCCTTACCCTAAATTAGAGTCTGGGAGGGTTGGTACTTAACCAGTTAAAGGCGTTGTGTAAAAGGAATCAACACATGGTGAGAAATTGAAGTTCTGAGGAGCTTAAAGGAAATGTTTGATTAAGGAGGACCACCAAGAATGAGGAAAGATTTTCAGTCAAAAGCACGAGGAAAGATAAAATAGTTGGGTTTGAAGTTGTTGTTGTTGTT
>NW_006399769.1:21448361-21449484 GCF_000299155.1 Elephantulus edwardii
TGGAGCCGAGCAAACTGAAGCTGTGAACAATCTCAAATCTCTTCGCCATCCATTCTGATGCTACCAATTGGTCCAGTGGTGAGAATCTTTGTCTTCTTGACATTGAGCCTCAGTCCATGCTGTTTGAAGTTGGACAGGAAAAAAGAAGACAAAAGGAAATGACGGAATAATTTAGAAAATCTTTGAGGTTCAGTGAAAGGTTGCTAAGAAATTCATTGGTCTAGAATTTCCCTGAAATTTGATGTAATTAAGGGCTAAGGAATGTGAGAAAAACCTAAAAAAGCTTTGAATAGAGCCTATGGGGAATTAAAGAGAGTAATCAGATTTATGAACAAGTAAGTAGCCAGGAAAGTAAAATGGTATCAAAGGGAACTCAAGAGGTTCCTGTATGACAGGAAAGTTAAGAGACTCAAAGTTGGACTCAATGATGATCAGAGAATTGGAGCAAGGATTGATTGAGAGAAAGAAGGGCTGGGTTTCATTGTTAATCAATGTTGTTATTATTTGTCCTCTTCAGCTAGGCAAAGAGCTTCCTGTACAGTCTCAATGCCTCTTGCCATCAAAAAGAAATGCAATCAGATAGGAAGAGAAATTACAGCCCTGGCACAACTAACTGCTCAACACAAATATCAAATGGGAACATTAACTACAAACAACAAAGCACACCCATCTTTCAATTAGTTGCATTGCTGTTGCTGTGACACTGCAAACTATGTCACTGTTATTTGAAATGATGGCAGGGTCACCCATGGCTGGCAGATTTCAGCAGAGCTTCCCGAGTAAGGCAGACTCTGGTGATCAACTTTCAAAATTTAATCAACAAAAATCCTACAAATTATAACAAGATGTTCTAATAGAGCAGTGGAATCCCCTAGGTTGGAAACCACTCCCAGTGCAACGAAATCCTTCTTATCAAGGCTTGTGAAGATGCCACAGCACTGGCCATCATTTCATTCTGTTACATGCAGAGTTGTCTTAACCTTGGAGTTGGCTCGATAAAACTGAACAACAAAAAAAGAATGTTTTTTTTTTAAAAAAAGAACCTTAAAAGAAGCAGGTGGTAGTGATTTTCACAACATGCTTTAACTATATGCATAGTACTATCATTTTAATTTGTGATTAG
>NW_006399769.1:21449744-21456609 GCF_000299155.1 Elephantulus edwardii
TAGTTTACATTTTTAATTTTGTCTTTCAAATTCTATGTTTGTTATTTACTTCTGGCATACTTTAGTTTGGAAGATAAAATTTTGCCAGAAATGTTTGATCTGTCATTATTTGGTGTTGTTAAGTGTCATCGAGTTTGCTCCAATTCATAGTGACTCCATATGCCCTGGAATGCAACGCCCTTGTTCTGTGCCATCCTCACAATTGTTGGTGCTTGAAGGCTGAACTTGTTGTTGCAGCCACTGTCTTTTCATGCCCATGAGGATCTTCCTGACCCTTCAGTGTATCAAGCATGGGGTCCTTCTTTAGGGACTTCTTCCTGTTGTTAACGTGTCCAAAATATGTGAGATTAAATCTAGCCATCCCGGCTGCTAGTAAGCATTCTGGCTGCTCTTTCATGACAGATTTGTTTGTTCTTTTGTAAGTCCAGAGTATATTCAAATTTCTTTCCAATGGCACAATTCAAAGGCAGAAATGCTTTCAGATACATATATCAGGTAATTGGAAATACCATGGATCAGGTGCACGTCAGATTTTTATTTAGTTTTTATGTTACTATCAAAATGTTAGATTCATGTGTGTATGTTATTCCAACCCTAATAAAAACTTTCCAACAAGTAAATTAATTATTAACAAGGGTAAAATTATGTTAACTTAAAAAATTCAAGGGCACAGTCACATTGACCATATCTGAGTGCTCCTATGACCACATATAACCAGTTGCTGATGTATTAGTCAGAACATCCCTAACATACTGGGTAATGGCTACCATTATTAAGGAGTTATTGACCATTATTGGGGTTTATGTACGATTTTATTGCGATTAAGAGGTGAGAAATGGACTCTGCACTTTGGAAAATAAAACTATGAAGGCATGAGAGCATGGGCATCTGGTTTGGGGCAGTGCCAGAGACAGACAGACACCACCAGCAGCACAGCTGTAATCTATGGAAGAAAGTTCCTTTCATATTCAGATGGCTTATAAAGCAGAGTTCTCGTCTAAAAGTGTAGTCCTTAAGCACTAAAGTGCAAGCAATAATAACAACACAACTATATTATGAAATGATTCCCTTTATTCTCCTTTATACTTTTGCTAGGCTGCGAACTATTGAACAGAGGCTTTTTGGAATTATATTCCATTTTCATTCTTTTTTAAAAGCCTTTGGCTCTTGTTCTTGCACCAATTAGTCAGCTTGGATAGGAGCTGGTGGGAAGATGGGAGAACAGCATTGTTAGTGTGATTTACATCACCTATTCTGTCTCACCTGTAGATAGCTCATAATCAACTTGCACATAAAGTTGATTGAGCTCTATGGGGATGGTTAGATGAAAGGAACTCTGTAAATGCCAAGTTTTTATTATCTTCATTATAGTTATATAATTTGGTAATGACAGAAATGCTACAATTGGTTTAATGGAGTTCTGTAATTTGAAGCAAGTCTTTAGAATTATTCTTATGAACTCACTTCTTGATTTTTTTTAATATTTCATGCACGTTGTTTCACTATCAGCATTCTCACATGTTGACCAGAAACTGGACAGATCTGTATCATCTCCTTCTGAGATAAGATGATTGAACAATGATCTAAATATTTCAATTTCTAATTTGTAAAGAAGGGTTGCAACAATCTTAAAAGTTATCTATTAAGTAAGGGTCTTTGGGTAGTGCAGATGATTTACACATTAGACCGTTAACATAAATTTCGTGGATTGTAGCTACTTATTGGTGCCTAAGAATCAAGACTTGGTGAATAAGTTACAAAAATCTCCCATTGAAACCTCTTTTGAGCACAGTTCTACTCTGATACATGTTGAATTGTTAAGAGTTTAGTCAACTAGGTGCAACTGGTCTTAAAGTAGGTCATATTGAATGACTAATCCTCTTTTAGAAATGAAAGAGACATACAGTTTTAAATTTGCATTTGTATTTACTTCACAATTAGTAAATGCTTGTGCAAAGACCAGTAACCAACTCTTTAGGCCTTTACTTCCCCATTTCTAAATAATGCAGTAATTAGTAAAGCACAAACTCATAGTTACTGTGGCCCCAATTTAATCCTTGCTCTGACACTTAAAAAGGGAGCTCTGGTGGCCTTGTGGTAAGGAACTGCACTCCAATCCCGAAGGTATGCTTCCAGTTCAAACCCACCAGCTGTTGCATAGAGAAAGATGGGCAATCTCTTTCCTTGTGATTAAATTGCCTCTGAAAATCTGCGAGCAGGTAAGGTATGGGTTGGTTTCAACTCAATGATAGACAACAACAACAACTATTGACATTTGTTTTTGTGTGACCTTGCCCATGGCACTCTCCAGATTACTTATAACTTCTTGTTTATGAAATAGTGATTATTAAGAAATGGAAGTGCATTTTTGCTCTTGGTTTGTTGTTTTTTTTTAATACAGGCTAAAATTATTGAACAATCTTTGTTTGCAATTGTAGAATATTGATATTTACAAGTAAGTCTTACTATATATAACTAACTGGAGAATTAAATGTTCTTTTTGGGGGGAGGTTTTTTCATTTTTTTATTAAATTTTATTAGTTTTAATGAACATTTACAGAGATTTGGGGTTTTCATTCATTCATTGTTGCACTGTTTTCTCCACTCTCATCCCCAGTTCGGTCTTCTTCCCCCCAATGTCTGTTTTAATTGTCCAATTGCCACAGTGCTTGTCAAAGCCAGTTCTGATTAATCTCCTTTGTCAGTGTGTCCCTTGCCATTCCCTATCACTCCTCCCTGAGAGAGACTTCACCCTGATTCATAAGGAAAAGGGGATGGCGTATTCTCTTAGCTACTTCCTGCTGAAAAGGGACGCTGTGGGTTTCAGGGTAAATGTCTTCTCTCACTACTCCAAAGGACTAAATGTTCTAATATAAGCACTGCCATAGCCTTGATGATTTTGTACCACATGATCTGAAGCACTGGTATCTCTTAACTAACCACTGCCTCAAAACCCCAGGAATCTTTTTGCAAAGTCTTGAATTTATTAACCTCCTTCTGTCCCAAGAGCCTGTAGAGGTTAGTGTCTTCTGACTGCTTCCTTCCTTGGTGTCTCAGGAAGAGGGTTTTCACAACGTTCGTCACCTAGGAGACTTGCCTTATCCCCGGTTATTTTATATCACCGGTCCTTGCTTTTTCATAGATAATATCTCAATTTGTTATTACAATTTTATTGTTGACTGAAGTAAATTCAATGCCCACTTGTCCACATAAGATTTTTTTCAGTAATATTCTGGGCACTGTAGATAGTGTATATTTGTGTCTGGGTATTTTTATATCCAGTGTTTAACTCTCCTTTCATGTACCTAGCATTTTACTATCGATATTTACTATCGATATTTCTGTCATTTAGATATGCTTTTATAATATAACTATGCAATATTTATATGTTATCTGATGGTATGGTGAAAAGTGACTTATTTAAGTCACTTCTATTTTGTACGTGTTTTCTTTTTTCACTTTAAAAATATTTTAAGAAATATTGTTATGAGTGCGATTGTACATGCGTATTTAAGCATGAATCCTTGGTGTTTTGTTTTTTGTTTATTTGTTTTCTGCGTGTACCGTCAAATCGGATCTGACTGGTACAGGAGGAGATTGCCCCCCTTCTCCAGCAGAGCACCTGGTGGATTTGAACCGCAAACGTCTGGTATTGCAGTTGCAGCTTCTTGCCACTAGGCCACCAGAGCTCCCTGAATCGTTGTTTTTGTTATGGACTGTCAAGTTGGAACTGACTCATAGTTGACCCTCTTGTGGGGTTTTCAGAGGCAGTAAATCACATGGGAGGAGATTGCCCATCCTTCTCCCATGGAGCAGCTGGTGGATAAGAACCTTGTGCCTTTGGGATTGCAGCATGATTTCTTACTACCAGAGCACTAAAGCTTAAAGTACATTAAGACATTTTTATTACTTCTTTAGTATACACTATAAGATATAGAATCACAGAATGAAGGAGATTACACTTTCAAAAAATTATTCTTGCTATATATAACTAAATTTCTTTCTAGAAACATTCTAAGAATTGGTATTCCTGAGTGTTGCTTAACAATACTTGTTTCACAAATCATACACAGCAATGAATATTATTATTCATCAAGAAAATAATTTAACTGGGCAACAAATGGTATGTCTTTACTATAATACTATAAATTACACTTATTTGATTCCTTAAAAATTTATCATATTTCCATTCTTTATTAGATAATTGTATTTTTTTTTCCAGGAGGCGCTTTTCACACATTTTCCCATTTTCATTTTTCTTCTTAATTTTCAAGACCATTTTCATAGTAAGAATGCTAACCAATTGTCTACAATTCCATATTTTTCATTTTTATTTAATCTTTAATTTCTTTTTTGATGGATATACTTTGTAAAATTGTTATACACTCAATTTGACTGAACTGAAAATTAATGTTTTATCCCTTTCCCCTGCCTTTGTGTTTAGAACGTCTTTACATATTCCTGTATCACACAAATAGCTAACTGAATTTCCACAAACATATTTTTAGTTTAGTCAAGTTACTTAACTCTTTACGAAGACAAAGAAAAAAAAATCCATAGCCTTTCCCCACTAATCCCCGCCTGTGGCAACCCCTTCTGTGTCAGAGTGGAAACTCACATGGCTGTTTTGAGTGTAATGTTTATGGAAGCAAATCAGTAGGTCTTTGTTTTGTTGTGTTGCTGCTGGTGGGTTTGAAAGGCCAACCTTAATGTTAGTAGTTGAGTGCAAGCCATTAGCCAAACCTAAAATCCTACTGCCATCAATTTCAACTCACAGAGATCCTCCTCCAGCAGATTTTCGAGATTGTAAATCTTTATGGGATGTTGTTTGCCTCTCTTTCTTCCTTAGAGCAACTGGTGGGTTTGAGCCACCAGACTACTGACTAGTGGCCTGACATATTATGCACCATGTGAGCAGGGCTCTACACTTTTTTGTGTTTTGTGGTGCCATTGAAGCAACTCTATACAATAGAATGAAACAATGCCATGTCCTAAGCCATTTTCAAAATTACTGCTACCTATCAGTCAGAGAGTTGGACAATGACAAAGGAGGATAGAAGGAGAATTGATGTCTTTGAGTTGTGGTGCTGGAGAAGAGTATTGAGAATACCATGGACTGCTAGGAGAACAAACATATTCACACTGGAATGGGTTAAACCGGGTGGCTCCTTGGAGGCAAGGATTCTGAGGCTTCGTCTAACATACTTTGGACATGTTGTGAGGAGAGACCAGTCCTTGGAGACAGACATCATGCTTGGGAGGGTGGAGGGACAGCGCAGGAGGGGAAGGTCCTCTATGAGGTGGATTGATTTAGTGACTGGGGTAATCGGGATGAGAGTGTCACAGACAGTGCGATTGGCACAGGACAGAGGAGAATTTAGGGCTGTTGTACATAGGGTCGCTATGAGTTGCAAGCGACTCGGCATGTAACAACATCAGTCATTGTAATTGAAAGTTTGTGTCAATGTATCTTATTGAAAGTCTTTCTCCTTTGATTGGTCCTATAGTATACCAAATAGGAGGTCCTTCTTTAGGGCCTGGTCTGTCTTGATAACGTCTTCAGAAGTACATAAGATCCCTCACCAGCACTGTTTCTAAGAAATATTTGGGCAGTACTACTGATACTTAGTCATCCTTCTCAAAATCCATTGTATATTCAATAATCTTTGTCAACATCATATTTCAATGACATCAACTCTTCTCCAGTCTTCCGTTTACTTTATAGTGTTTTGACACGCATACATGTGATTAAAAATATCATGACTTGAGTCAGATGGGCATTAGTTATTCAAGAGATGTATTTTCTTTCTAACACTCTAAAGATGTCTTTTACAGAAGATTTGCCTAAGGTATATGTAATTTTATTTCTTGACTTTTGCTTCCATGGGCTTTGACTATTCAAGTACAGTGAAATCCGAAAATATCAATGCTTTATCTATTTATCATTATTTTTCTTGTCAATATAATTAGATATATTTTTTCTTTATGTTGAAGACTATGATTTGATCTTCATTGTTGCTGTTATATACTGTCAAGTCAGAACCAATCCATAGCTGTCCCTCCATTGAATTTTCAAAGGCAACAAATCACAATCAAGGAGATTGCCCTTCCTTCTCCCCTGGAGAAGATGGTGGATTTGAACCATCTGTTTTGAGACTGCAGTGCAGCTTCTTACCACTAGCACACCAGAATGCCATTTGTAAGGGTTTTAAATCTTTTTCCTTTCAGCAGTCAGAGTGGTATCAATTCCATATTGCAGGTGGTTAATGAATTTCTCATTTTTAATATAGTCCATTTTCTCAGACTTGCTAAGCACACAGAGCATAGCTGCTCTGCTCAAAAGGCTTCAGTTCACACTTAACAGTCAGTGTAAGGAAAAACAACGAGGCAGACTTGTTCAACTGGTTATTGGGAAGTACTGCTCTGGAGAGAGACATTGTGCTTTGGAAGAGGGAGGGGAAGCAAAAGAGAAGAAAACCCTTAAACAAGTGGGTTGACATTGTGTATCAGAGATTGTGAACATAGGATAGGACAGTGCTCAGATCAGTTGTTCATATGGGTGTTATGATTTGTACTCAACTCGACAGCACCTAAAACACCACCACTCTGTCTTACAGGATTCTTATGTGTTGAATTTGACTCAGTGACAACAGATTTTAATCTGACACTTTAGGCCTTCTGAAATATATTTGATGGGTGGTTGTTCTTGTTGTTATGTGCTGTCGAGTTGCTTGCTAATCGTAGTGACCCTATGTACAACAGCCCTAAACCTTGCTCTATCCTGTGCCAAACACACTGCCTCTGACACATTACCCCAGTCACTGAATCAGTCCACTTCATAGAGTGCCTTCTCCTCCTGCGCCGT
>NW_006399769.1:21457949-21495849 GCF_000299155.1 Elephantulus edwardii
AAGAAAGAAAGAAAGAAAGAAAGAAAGAAAGAAAGAAAGAAAGAAAGAAAGAAAGAAAGAAAGAAAAAGGAAAGAAAGCCATAAAAATTCATAAAACCATTTATTCTTTATTGGTTTCTCTTCTCATTTATGCAAAAAGACTTCCAAGAAATACTGTTACCACCTTTCTAAAAATGCTGTGGTTTTAAATGAAATTTTAATAGCCATTAAGGAAATTTTCCCTCCTAGTTTCAATTTTTAGTAAATATTTCAGCTGTAAGGAGATGCATTGCATTGAGAAAAATCTGCATTTAGGAACCTCTCCAAATTACTGAGGATTAATGATGTCAGTTTGAGGACTAAGGTGCATCTGATTCAGACCATAGTTTTTCTGATCACTTGCTATGCCTCTAAGAGCTGGACAATGAATAAAGATGACAGAGAAAGAGTTGATGCCTTTAGAGCACTGAACATCCCCTGGGTGGCAAAGAGAACAAACAGATATGTCTTGGAGAGAGTACAGCCTGAGTGCTCTTTGAAGGCAAGAATGATGGGACTTCACCTCACCTACTTCGGGCATGTTGCTATGAAGTGATATTCATTGGAGAAGGACATGATGTTGAGTATGGTGGGGGGCTGGCGAAGGACAGAAGACCCTCAACCAAGTGGATTGAGATGGTGACTGCTGCTGAAATGGGCTCTTGTGTGTAAGGAAGTGTGAGGGTGGTAAAGAACAGGGTTCAGATTTTTTATTCATATTGTCACTATGAGTTGTACTGGTTTCAACAGCACCTGACAACAACAACAACAACAACAACATTACTTGTTGATAGACTGAATGAAGACTCACAGAAATATTCTGCTCTTAATTCCTCCAAAAATCAAAATTTTGCCATCAATTTGAGTCATAGTGGCCTTCATACTGTGAAAGTATGTAGTGATCTACATAGTGTGGCTATGCATATTTACAGGAGGAGACTGCCTTTTCTCTCATGGAGTTTATAATGGAGCTGAACTGCTAATCTTTCTGTTAGCATCCAGGCACATTACAGACTACATCATAAGGATTCCTGATCTTAATCTTTAGAAGCTGTGAATGACCTTATAGGTAAAGAAAACATCTTTGCAGATGTGATTACTTTGAGGATTTTGGGATTAGAATATTATCCCCAATTATTTAACTATATCCCGATGCTATCACAAATAACATTGTAAAAGGAAATCAGAGGTTTGACTTCAGAGAAGATTATGTAAATATAGATTAGAGAGGGAATTAAAAATGCTAAACTAATGTATTTCTGGTGGATAGTGCACTACACTGTGCACTGCTAATCACCAAGTTGACAATTTGGATCCATCATCCAGCAGCTGCATGGTAAATAGTTAACTGTCCCTCCATTGCCACAGTCACTGTCAATTCATCTCATCCAGGATCTTTCTCTTTTGCACTGATAGCCTCAGATATCCAATGGAGGGCTGTCAGGAATTAGAATCTTACATACAATATTTTTCATACAATAGTGGGCTTAAAGTTTTTATTTGTTGGATGGTATTTTTTTTTATTAAAATTACTGATCATGATGTTGAAGGAATGGACCATGAGTCAAGAAAAGTTGGAAAAGGCAAAGAAACAGATTTGATTATTCATGGCCCTGACAAAATGTTACTATCAGCCTGGTGAATCTGACTTTGGATCTCAGATGTCCAGAACTGTAAGAGAATAGATGCATGTTGTCCACACACACAAACCACATTTGTAGTAATTTGTTACCACAGCCACAGGATGCTAAATCACCAAAAATGCTGATAATACGTATTTTCTTGAATCTCCATTAATTAACATATTTAATCATGCTAATTTTAAATTTACATGATTAAATATTCACTAGTGCATACTGAGAAAATAAAGCTCTTCTTTTTGAGTAAAACTTTTTTTTTCTTGAGTTTCAAAGTCTTTGAAAACTTCCTTATTATTAATGTAATTTTAATGAAAGATGTTTTTACTTTTCTGAGAATCAGCAATATTTTGTAAAAGCAATTTTCTTGTGGATTATCATAGACGGGAAAATGAGTGTCATTACGATTGGCAGGAGCTAGGCATTTAACAAGTATGGATGTATAGTATTAGGTAAGAAGCAACAACTTGGGCTTTTAAAATAGCTTAAAACTCCTAATTCACTGTTATTGAGAGGTTGTTCCAACTCAAAGTGACCCTCTCTTTGGTTGCAGGCTGTAAAAGATAAAAGGAGTCACTGTATACTTGCACCACTAAAGAGACCTACCTGGCTTTTGGGTTATCAGGACAACATATTACGGACTACGCCACCTAAGCTCCCTTAGAAGAGCTTAGCTTAAAGAAATAATTCTTAATTCCACCTACATGATAATTTTCTTTTGAAATGTTCTTTGTTGGGTAGGTTACAGGTGATAACAAAGCAGAAATTTAAAGCAGGGCTTCAAATTAGTTCAGGTACAGTCAATAGGGCAAAATAGAACAGAATCAATGAAAAATAATTAAAAAAAAATTTAAAAATACTTCCCACAGAAAAACAAATTAGGAAGAGATCCAGTTTTGGGAGTTTTTTGTTTGAATGATTAAGGATGCTAATTAAAATGAGATAAAAATATTAATTAAAACCCTAGAATGAAAGACTTCAAAAAGGCAGAGTAAACCTTTTCAGGACTCTTATGCTTGATAATGGGTTATTGGAAAGACATCCAATGCATGGATTGATAATGATCACTGTACTTGTGTAGATGAAGGAAGGATAAACTGAAAGGAATGGATTAGCAGATATTAAGCTGTGATTGTTAAGTGTCATCCCTGAACATCAGCTCTGAATCCTGTCCTCTCCTGTGCCATTCTCATCATCTATACCACACTTGAGCCCACTGTTATAATTATTGTGTCAATACATCTTGTTGAGGGTCTTCCCTTCCTTTGCTAACGCTCCACTTTTCTGAGCTTGATGTCTTTTTACAAGGACTGGCGTGTTCTTACATGCTCAAAATGTGTGACAATTAAGGATCTGGAACAGGAAATGCATTAGCAAGCTAAAGAGAGGAGGAAGCAGGAGAAAAATGTGTATGAATGAATGAATGGAAACCAATCTCTGTATACTTTCACTAAAATCACAACAAAAACATTGACATTCAATGCACTGTAATTGGCTGCCATCTTTAGATGCGGAACCATTGTTTAGACCCAGCTGGTAGAATTTGTTGCCATGTAATGTGCATGCCACCCTTGTTTGCCTTTTTTTTAAAAATAAAAATTAAGTTAGTTTTAATGAAAGTTTACAGAGACTTAGGGTTTCCAGCCATTCATTGTTGCACTTTTCTCCCCATCCACCCCTTCCCCCCCACAATTCACTCTTGTCCTTGAAAAGAAAGTAAAACTCTTTCACTGTTATGCAATCCCTCCCCCAACCCCGAGGTCCACTCCACTATCCAGCCTTCGCTCTGGACTTTTGTTGCCACCCTTGTTTTCTAAGAAGGATTACGTTTCAATCAAGACTTTGACCTATTCTTTTCCCCATTCTGGTAAACATTATAGTCAGTCCTATTTTAGAAATGCAGGTTTGTTCTAGTGTCATTTTGGTCAGCCATGACTGAACAAGATGAATTAGTTTGAAGCGCTGCTATAAAGCTGTGGTGTTGTGTGCTGTTGAGTCAGAACTGGCCCACAGCTGACCCTGCAGCACATTTTCAGAGGCAGTTAATCGCATGGGAGGAGGCTGTCAGTCCTTCTTCTTAAGAGCAGCTGGTGGATTTGAACATGTGCCTTCATTCTGTAGTATAACAGCAGCTTACCACTAGGCATTTTCCTACAAAATCATATTAGATAGTTCTAAAACAATTTACTTAGAGGTTTTTTGACATTTTGTAAGTATTCTTTTGCTCTACTAAATATTTAATTTTTTAATTGTTCTTAATTTTGATACTCAAATAGGTTATTTCAATTCTGACATTAAATTTTAATTCCTTGTGAGAATTTAATACTTCTCGGTAGTGTTTCCCAGGGATTTATTCTATGTAATAAATCTTATAAAGGGTCGAAAGGGTAGTTTTAAATATTTAATCGAATATTACTTTATTTCATAGGGAAAATTTTATTGTAGTGCCAAATTTGTGAAGTTGGAATTCTAAAGTTCCAGTTTCCTGATCTACCTTTTTCAAATGGCAAGGGTATCTTTATCTAGTTTATGCTAATATTACAAATAAAAGTTTGATAGGAAATTAGAAAATATTTTCAACAAATATAGTAGTGTTGTTGTGTACCACTGAGTTGAAACTAACCCATAGCAGACCATCCAGCAGGTTTTCAGATGCAGTTAATCATATGAAAGGAAACTGCCTATCTTTCTTCCACCGAGCAACTGGAGGATTTGAACTGTCTACCTTTCAGTTGCCAGCACAAATTCTTACCACCAAGTAGTCACAAAATTAATTTAGGATTTCAGTTGTTTGATTTTTCATGCAACAATTTAGTAATAAATACTGTTACAATATATTAAACATTAAATACAATTTTATAGCTTATTTGTGATAATTCTTTCTGTAGTTTGCTTTTAAAAATAAATTACGTTTTCATAAATTTTTAAGATATATAACATAAAATAAAATGTCAAAACATGACTTTCACCAAATATTGTTTACAAAGTCAAATTTGGCTTCAATGTAGCAAAACCAAGTACAAATATCAGTGAATTTTGAGCCCGGGGAAGTATCTATGAAAACGTTTTCAAATGACTTTTGGTTTCAGAAATTCTACTGTGGTAAATTTAAACTTGTAGATAAGAAAGGTCAAGGGAAGTCACCAGAAGCTGAGAATTATGAATTTAGCATGATAATGAAAGATAATCTCCCCAAAAATTACATGAGAAATTTCACAAGAATTCCATGTCCATCATTCAATTGTCATTTGGAGCAAAGTAGAAAGGTGAAAAAGTTTAACAAATGGGAACTGCACAAACTCAACGAAAATCGAAGCTGTCACTGCTTTGCGGTTTGTTCTGTGTTCATTTTTCTCAATAAAAAAAGATCCATTTCTCAATGGCACTTTAATATATGACAAAAATATAGATTTTCTGTGACAGTTGATCATGTTCAATGCAGTGAACTTACATCCAAAGAAGGTCATGGTGACGGTTTGGTTATCTGCAGCCAGGGTAATCCACTACTACTACTTGATTCTGGGCAAAAGCTTTACATCAGAGAACTATTGCAGCTAAATTAACTGAGATCGTCAATGCTTACATCTGGCATTGGACAGCAATGCTCAGCTGAATGCTACACTACCAGTGCTTCAAAAGCTTAGCAAATTGGGCTATAAAACTCTGTCTCATCCAGCAAAATCACCAGATACCTTTTTGACCAACTTTTATTTCTTCAAGTGCCTCACAAATGTTGCAGGAAAAACTCTTCAGGCACCAAGTTGCTGCCAAACATACCTTTAGGCTCACCTAAAGGTTGTGTAATATTTTACAAGTTCATTGTTTTTCAGTGCTGCATAATATTCCACTGTGCACTTGTACCACGGTTTTTCTATCCATTTGGTGATGGGTGTTTGGATTGTTTTTATCTCTTTGCTATTGTCAATAACACAGCAATATATACTGCTGAGTGAAATACTTCAGTCACAAAGGGACAAATACTAAATAACACCACTGTTATAAAGTAAGACTGGCATGGGTGGTAGGGAGACAATAGGAAAAGTGTAGACTGATAAGGAACACTTTGGGAAAAAATGAGAAAAAGAACTGTATGAAAGGAATATATGATTATACATTACATATATGACAATAATATGGAAAAAGAGGTGCATTGCAAGGAGGGCTGGGGGAGGTAGAAAGGAGTAGGAAAAAGTAAAATGTGCAGCAATGAGTGAATGAAAACCCAACCTTTCTGTAAGTCATCATTAAAATAACAATAAAAAAGTAAAAATAAGAAGTGCTCAATAAACCAACCAGAAGTCATCACTATAATTAATAACAGCAACAAAATCCCCCAAAAATGCTTTCAGAGAATTCATCAGTTCAAGAAAGCTGGAAATTTTATGACTGTAATGTTTTTTTGTTATTGTATTTATTATGTGAAATTGAGTTGTCTGCAACACATAGCAACCCAACGAAAAATTACTCTGAATCCCGCCCTATTCTGAGTCAGTCTCCCTGTGTCTGACTCATCTAATCCCATTGTTCCAGTTATCATGTCAATTAATCTCATCTGGGGTCTTTCTCTCATGCACTGTCCCTTGCAAGCATGATATCCTTCTCCAAGGGCTGGCCCGTCCAAATGTTTGCCCAAATATGTGAGATGAAGCTTCAAGATCCTTACCTCCAAGGAGAAACTTGGTTTCACCCTCTCAAAGACAAACCCATTTGTTTCCTTGGAGGTCCATGGTGTATTAAAGACTCTTAACCAGCACCATAACTCAAAGGTATTGATTTTCTATCATCCTTAGTTCTTTCCTAGCTCTCTGAAGGATAGCAAGTGACTTTGAAGACCATGGCCTGGATTAGGCACGACTTAGTCTCCAGACTGACATTATTGCTTCTCAGCACTCTGAAGAGGTCCCTGAGAGCACACTTTCCCAGTGCAATCCGTCTTTTGATTTTCTAAGTGTTAGTGCCAAGAGTGTTGATTGTGGAACTGAACAAGTGGAAATGGTTAACAACCTTAGTCTCTTCTCCATCTCCATCTATCATTGTGCCCAAAGTATGTCAGATGAAGCTTAGAATCCTTGACTCCAAGGAGCATTCCAGCTTCACCTTCTCCAGGACAAACCTGTTTGTTTTCCTAGCAGTCCATGGTATATTCAACACTCTTCTCCAGCACCACAGCTCAAAGGCATCAATTCTCTTTCTATCATCCCTAGTCACTGTCCAACTCTCCGATGCATAGCATGTAATTGTGCAAACTATAGCCTGAATCAGGGGCACCTTAGTCTCCAGCCTGATGTCGTTGCTCTTCAGTATTCTTGAGAGATCCCTCACAGCTGACTTTCCAAACGCAATTCATCTCTTGATTTCCTCGCTCCTGTTACCAAGAGTATTGAATGTGAAGCCAAGTAAATGAAAATTGTTAACTATCTCAATCTCTTCACCATTCATCCTGATGCTGCCAATTGGCCCAGTGGTGAGAATCTTTGTTTTCTTGATGTTGAGCTTCAATCTGTATTGAAGACTACAGTCCTTGACCTTCTGCAGCAAACACTTCAGTTCCTCTTCAGTTTCAGCAAGCAGGGTTGTGTTATCCGCATAATACAGGTTGTTGATGACTCTTCTACCAATTCTGGTGCCGCATTCCTCCTCACACAGGCCAGTGTCTCTGATGATCTATTCTGCATACACATTAAAAACGTATGGAAAGAAAATACATCCCTGAGGGACCTCCTTCTTGATTTTGAACCATGTAGTGTCTCCTTGTTCTGTTCTGATGACTGCCTCTTGGTTCAAGTATAGGTTTCACATAAGTACAATCAAATGTTCTGGGATTCCCATTCTTCTCAGAGTTAGCCATAGCTTGTGATCCACACAGTCAAAAGCCTTTGCATAGTCAATGAAGCACAAATAGACCTTCCTCTAGTATTCTATGCTTTCTGCCAAGATCCATCTAACATTAGCTATATAATATTTCTACTACCACGACCTCTTCTAAATCCAGCCTGCACATCTGGCAGTTCCCTGTTGACATATTTATTGCTCCAATCATGTTTGGATAATGTTCAGCAGAATCTTGCTTGCATGTTATATTAATGATATTGTTAGATAATTTACATACTCTGTTGGGTCACCTTTCTTTGGAATGGGAACA
Source organism: Elephantulus edwardii (assembly GCF_000299155.1). Classification (NCBI taxonomy): domain Eukaryota; kingdom Metazoa; phylum Chordata; class Mammalia; order Macroscelidea; family Macroscelididae; genus Elephantulus; species Elephantulus edwardii. Next base: position 21,465,747 of record NW_006399769.1, read on the forward strand.
AATATTGTTCTCTTCCAGTCAGTTGTTCAGGTGGCTGTCCTCCAGATTTCTTGACACAACTTAGTGAGCACATCCAGGGCAGCGTCTGTTTGTTGAAATAAATCAATTGATATGCTGTCAACTCCTGTAGCCTTGTTTTTTGCCAATTCCTTCAGAGCAACTTGAACTTCCTCCTTCATCACCACAGTCTCTTGCTCATGTTATTTCATGAAATTCTTCTATGTCTGTCAATTCCTTCTGATACAGTGACTCTGTGTACTCCTTCCATCTTCTTTTAATGTTTCCTGGATCATTTAACATTCTACCCAATGTACCTTAAGTATTGCCACCCATGGCTTGAATTTGTTTTTCAACTCCTTAGGTTTAAGAAACGCTGAGCAAGTTCAGCCCTTTTGATTTTCTGACTCCAGCTCTCTGCACATTTCATTATAGTATCTTGCTTTGTCGTCCAGAGCTGCCTTTTGAAATTTTCTGTTCAGCTCTTTGATTTCTAGGTTTCTTTCCTTAGCTTTGGATTCTTGATGCTTTAATGAAATATTCAGAGTCTCATCTGACATCCATCTTGGTCTTTTTTTTCTCTTCAGCCTTCATAATGATCTTTTGCATTCTTCATGGACGATTTTCTTGATATCTTCCCAGAGCTCATTTGGTCTATGTTCATTGGTGCTCAAGGCCCCAAACACATTCCTGAGATGGTGTTGAAATTCTAGTGGGACAGACTTAAGGTTAAATTTTGGTTCCCATGGATTTGATTTAATTTTGCTCAACTTCAGCTTGAACTTGCATATGAGTAGTTGGTGGTCTTCACAGCTGATATTGATCTTCTCCAGAGAGTCTTTCCACAAATGTAACTGATTTGATTCCTATGCATACTATCAGGTGAAATCCATCTGTATAGCCTCCATTTATTCTTTTTTTATGTTTTTTATTGATCCCGTGACTGGGGTAATCGGTATGGGTGTATCAGAGACAGTGCAATTGGCACAGGACAGAGCAGAGTTTAGGGCTGTTATACATAGGGTCGCTATGAGTCGCAAGCAACTCGATGGCAACTAAGAACACCACAACAACATTGTTTTTCATGTCATAATACCTTTACAGTATGTTTCATTCATATACATTGTGTTTTATACAATCTTTCACTTACATTGTGTTTCATACAATCATTCATATACATTCTATTTTACATTATTTTTATACTAGTTTATTTACAAAATTTGAATACATTGTTTTTTCACATCAGATCCTCCCTATTTCCCTCACACCTCCCTCTTCAAATTATGTGACCTCCATGACTAATACTCACCCTTGGCACATCCTCAGTCCTCTTCTTCCACCTTTCTCTCCTTTGTGTCCTCATACTCATTCTATGAGGATGTTTTTTTACAATATGTGTCCTTATGAGACTGAGTTAGTTCACTCATCATAATGCTCTCTGACCCCTCCCAAGTTAGGCAATAATTTACAAAATTATCACTCCTGCATGCTATGGATTATTCCATTGTGTGAATATACCATAATTTCTCAATCTATTTAATTGTGGTTGGACATCTGATTTGTTTCTATGTTCTTGCAATAGTGAATAATGCTTTTATGAACATTGGTCTACAAGTCTCTGTTAAACCTCAGTTCTCATTTTCTTGGGGTATATTCCAAGCACTGGAATAACTATATCATTTCCAATATCCTCAGGTTTTAAAGTCATGCCATATCTCTCTGTTATGAATGTGAGTCATTTATTTATTTTTGGATCGGATATTATAGTTTCTATTGTTCTTTGAGAGATCCTTAAGTGATATAATTGGCTTACAATAGTCTGATGATATAATGGTACGTGGTTTGAACTTATCTATAGGCCTGAAAGAGGCTCTAGGGTTCTAATGGTAAGGACTTGGGCTGTTTATTCAAAGGCACACACTCAAATTCACCAGCTGATCTGTGACAGAAAGATAGACAATCTCCTCCTATTATCTGACCTCCCAATGAATTTTACAGTCTCTTAAAACCCTTTGGAGGGTCAGTTATGAGTCAGTTCCAACTTGAAGGCACATGACATAACAATAGGCCTGAGCAAGAAAATGCTGGCAATATACTTCCATAAACATTAAGAAAAACACACCCTTTACTGTTGAATTTTGTAGGCTTGTGGGTCACTTCATGTGTCACAGAACAGAACTATTCCATAGAATTTTCTTGACCTGGTGTAAAGAAGCTGCCCTTCAATTCTGAAAGCACATAGATAGAAACCACCAGCTGTTCCATGGTAAAAGAATGAACATTCTCCTCCTGTGCAATTATATGCCTCTGAAAATCCACCAGAGTCAGCTATGGTTCGGTTCCTACTATATTGTACGACAACAATAATAACAGCATAGTATTGCAGAAGTAGAATGCCCAGTTCTTTCTTCTTTGGTGCAACTAGGTGGTTTCAAACCTCTAACTCTTTGGTCAGCAATGAGCATGAACCATTCTATCTAGACAAACCTATGGGGCAATCCTCCTCTTGTAACTTGTGTGGTTATGGTAAGTCTTAATCAATTTGAAGGCAACAAATTGTTTTGTTTGTTATTGTGTTTTGTTCCCCCTCACCTAACCCTAGTCTATAGGAAGTTGCTCTGCTAATCCCCAAGGCTGAGCCTCTCTTTTGGTTTGAATCCAGCAGTGGTTCTGAGGAAAAGTGATGGAAAATCTCCTCTCAAGTGATCTACAAACTTGGAATCCCAATGAAAGGCCATTTATGAGTCGATTACACTCAACAGCAATAGTTGAATGATTACCTTGTGTGTTACTTTTGCGTAAAACATTTTGTTTTGCAATAAAAAAAAGAAAAAAGAAAATGCAATTACTTGGTGTTTTATTGCTTTTCTCAACAAGTTTATGAAACTCTTCAGAACTGAGATCTTCAGTACTGTAAACAGTGCTGGAAATATTGTTAAGCACATTATAAGTGTGTAAAATTATGTGTTGAATGAAATGAAAGGTTCTTTCTTAAAAAGGAATCTGATTTATGAGTTTCAACTAGACAAATATCATTAGTTTGATTTTACAATTAAAAAACTTAGGAAGAGATTTCTAATAACTTTCTTCATGCAATTTGCCCTCAAAATACACTTACCGTGTTGAGATGTGTGTGTGTGTGTGTGTGTGTAGAACTCTGGCGGCCCAATGGTAAAGAATTGTGCTGCCAACATAAATTCATATTGTTTGAATTCACCAGCTATCCTGTGGGACAGAAGAATGGGTAATCTCCTCCTGTGCAATTAACTGCCTTTGAAAACCCACTGGAGGGTCAGCTATGAGTTAGTTCTGACTTGGTGGTACATAACAACATGTGTATATTTATTTGTTTATAAACACACTAACATAAAATTTTATATTAGTTTATATATTTATATAGAGGGAGAGACAGAGAGAGAATTAATTTCAGAAGCTACTGCTATCTTAAGCAAATAGTGAACTCATACATTTTAGATCTAGTGTGCAACTATTATTCTTATTTTATGCCTGTGGTATGTTTGTATGTGTGTGCAGAGATGAGAGGAGAAACTTTCTTAACCATAATAATCTCAGCAATAATGATGAAAAATACAGCAATTATGCTTCAAGCCTATCTGTGTCCATGTATGGGAGATTTTGCTTGATGCAACAGTTAGGCATTACTCTTCTAATGATTTCTTGGCAATACTGACTGTGATCAATATTTACCCTAAACATAGCGTTTGTCAGAGAAATGGCATCATAAATGCTCTCCTCTACTTTCATGAACTCAAAATTAATATATCTTTACAGAATACAGCATTCTTCTCATTAAGTTTCACAGAAGGACTTGGTGGGAAAAGGCTTTCCTAAGTTCTCTTTCCATTATTTTTCCTTCCAGCTGCTCCAGTTTTCCTAAAAATCAACTTCTGTTGGTTGTCTCTGTTAAGAGGCAGTAAGAGCAGTGATTTCAATCACTCATTACTCTCGTTTGGCTTTCAAACCGTTCTAGCATGCTTCTAGTTAGAATAATGATTGCAGTGGTAAGTCGATGTGAGAGCACGGTAATTTTATACATTAATGCTCACCCAGTGTCTTAAAGTTACATTAGCTCCTACAAAAATAAAAGTGCTAGTAGTAGGAAATAAATTTATGAATTTCTGAAATACATGTGTGCTATTCGCAAGATTAGAGGTCCACACAGGCCTTCTTGGGGTTTGGCTTGCTGTAGCTAAACTTACCTATCCAGGATGGGTAATCAGTCAGTTTAGATTATGGGTGTTTTATATTCTTGTCTCAAAATACTCCAGCTTGACCAAGTCTACTAGCTCCACCTTTACAGTCCTTCGAAGGAACTACATTCAGATTTATGTGACAAACTTTGAATACAATTGGTAACACTCCCTCCTCCTCTACCCTTACTTTTTACAGTTTAAAGACACACAACCCTTTGTTACTTGTGTTCATGGAGTCTCAGAGACACGCTGACTTGCTCTGACATCTGGTAACAACTCTGACATAGAGGGGAATGCGTACTTTTTAATTGGGAGTAACTAGGCTTCGGAATTTTTTAGTGTGCCATTACTTAGCATAAAGTCACTTTGGAATCAATTAAATATGAACCTTTGTCACATCAGTATTCATAGGGACGTACAGAGGTGATTAAAGATCCCTGGCCTCTAAATATTTGACGACTTACCAGCCCCAGCCATTTAAGAAGCCTTATTAGCTGTTTTATATTTCCAAGGATGGCAGCATGAAAAAGTAAAACAAAATTAGAGAAAAGCTAATTTGCTTCCAAATAAGAATTCCCTTAGCATTGCCATAGATCTGATCTATTCTATTCTATTCCATTCCATTCCATTCCACTCCACTCCATTCCATTCCATTCTATCCTATCCTATTCTATTCTAAGGTGCTTCCATTCTCTCTCTCTCTCCTAGATCTGCCTCTCTGTCCCTCCCACTGCTAATTTCTAGGCCATTCTCCCCAAGTTCTATATTACAGTGTCTTTCAGTAATTAGACAAGATAAAGCCAAATGACAAGTTTATAATTATTCACCATCCATGTGGCATTTTCCTGAACACTGGTAGCATAGTCCATAGTGAGTTCTATCTCTCCATATGTGTTATTTACAGACCTGGAAATCCACTGCAAGGTCAGTTGTGAGGCAGTTTTGACTCTATGGAATTGGGTTTTTTTTTAGAAAGTGGATTTTTTTTTTTAAAGGCAAGGAATTGCATTGGCGTATGCAGGAGAGGCATTGCACTGGGTAAATCTGCAACTGGGGATCTCTCCAAAATTACTGAGGAATAATTGGGGACTAAGGTGTGTCTGATTCAAGCCATAGTCTTTCTGATCACTTGCTGTGCACCTGAGAACTATACAATGAATAAGAATGACAGGAAAAGAATTGAAACCTTCAAGCTCTAGTGTTGGAGAAGAGCAATGAACATCCATGGATGGACAAGAGAACAAGCAGATAAGTTTTAGAGAGGGTTCAGCCGGAGCGCTCTTTGGAGGCAGGAATCATAAGGCTTCACCTCACTTATTTTGTACTGTATGTTACTAGGAGGGGCTATTCCTTGGAAAGGGACATTATGCTGGGAAGGGTGGAGGGTCAGTGAAAAAGAGAAAGACCCTCAATCAAGTAGATTGACATGGTGACTGCTGCAATAGGCTCTTGTATATCTGAAAGTGTGAGGTTGGCATAGGCTAGAATAGGGCTCAGACATTTTGCTTATAAGGTCACTATAAATAAGAGACTTTGGATTTCCAGTCATTCATTGTTGCACAATTTCCTCCCTGCCCACCCCTCCCCCTAGTTTGTTTTTCTCTTTGAAAAGTAAAAAAAAAAAATTCTTTCATTGTTATACAATCTCCTTACCCCTAGTCCACACCACTGTGCAGCTTTCCTTCTGGACTCCTTATGACAATAATACCTAATCATATATTCCTCCTAAACAGTTCTCTCCCTTGTCTCATCTGTTTCAATGCAGTATACATTATTTACCCTCTCTTAGTTTAAACAAGTGAAAGTTGAAAATATGTAGTGTGTAGAAAAAATGCACATAATGAATTATTATATTTTATTATTGCTATTGTTGTTGTTATTATATCTTGTGGAGTGGCTTACAACTCATATGGACCCTATGAACAATAGCTGTGAACCTTACTGTATCCTGAGCCCACCTCACTTGTCTCTCATACATCTGATCCCGTTGCCACAGTCACTGTACCAATCCATCTCATCTGGGATCTTTCTCTCTTCTGATGACTTCTATCTTTCCAACCTCTAAGGACTGGTCCCTCTTGGCAACGTACTCAAATTATGTGAGACAGAGTTTAAAAATCCTTGCTCCTTTGATCAACGTGGTTTCACTGTCTTCAGGCCAAACTTGTTTGTTCCCTTAGCAGTCCATCGTATGCTCAAGACACTTCTTCACTACCACAACTCAAAGGCACTGATTCTTCTTCTGTAATTCCTAATCATTGTCTTGTTCTCAGTAGCATTCAGATAATTGGCATTAGTTTTAAATAATAATTTATTATGATGTTAATTATAACAAAATCAAACTCACTGTCGTCAAGTCCATCTCAACTCCTAGCAGCCCCATGGAACAGAGTAGAACTGCTTCACTAGATTTCTGAGCCTTCAAATCTTCATAAGGCTGAATGATTCATTTCCCACAGAGCAGCTGGTGGGTTCAAAGTGGTAACCTATTGAATGGCAGTCCAAGTGATTAGCCTGTAGCACTACCAGAGTTCCTGCTAAATATCAATGCTGTTTATTGAATTCATCATACGCTGGGCGCTTGCTGATGCTCATTACATCTCTTAACAACAATGCTCTATGGTAGTTATTCCTGTACCTATATTATAAATGAGAAAATGAAGGCTAAGGTATTAATCTTGGAGAATTAACATGCCCAAGGTTATACAGTAGCCCTGCTGTATAGGTGACCATGCTGGCATTAGAATCCAGGCTTGAGTAACTTCAAAGCACTTTTTCTTGACAACTGTGCATAATTGTCCTCTTCACTCATGGTTCCTAGGTATCTACTAAGAGATTTTTTTAGGAACTGCTCAAGGCATGTGCACATGACCATTTCCCCCACCTAGACAACATTGAATATACTTAAGTTTTATAAAGAATGTGCATTGCTGGAATGGTTTACAATTCAGAATTTTACTTGCTCAAATAGATATTTTATAGGAATCACTGATACTTTAGTGGAATTTGACCTCAATATTGTAAAATTATAACCTATTACCTGTATCTTGATGAAAATATATAGTCAAAATATTTACTGGTACTTTCTTGCATCATTGATATCATTTAAACAACGTCCTACACCGTATATATCCTAATATGAGAGGAGAAACCATAGACCTAAATAAACTGACAAAAGTGATATAAACACTTTTTTCTTTAATACCTTTTAATTGGACATCAACAGTCATTAAATGAATAGATAATGGCCACAAGGAAACACAAACATTTATTGCCCAAGGAAAAAACTAATTTAAAGTAAAAAGGAGTGATAAACACTGGCACAAAAAGGAGAGAGAAAAAAAAAGACATACTTTAATGGATTGGGGGAGGGGGGTAAAGAATACTGATCTCCTTGGTGTATTAGTCAACATTTCCCCAGATTCTACTTAGTGATTTTTTTCCTTTTTTTTAGTGATTATTTTTCTAATGCTAAAAAATTGTTGATATCAAATAACATAAAATCTGTATGTTCATTATTCTGTAACTCAAATTTCATGAGGACTGAAATTTGGAATTTTGCTGCTGTTCGCTAAGCTCTCCCATTTTCTCAGCTTGAAATCATTGCTAATAACACACAGTTTTGTCAAGAATGCTGTAAGTGAGGGTTAAGTAGGAATTGAGAATTCTAAGCTTGAACTTTCACTCAGTATACAATATCTTTATGAACACAAGTTTTGTGTTGCTAATAGTTGTGGTTTTTTCTTCACGTCCTCTCAATTTTACTTTGCTTCTATCAAATGCCTTCCAGGCCAGGCACACATGTTCAACTTCCATGAGGTTGAATCCCTTGGGTATTTGCATGTGCTGTTACCTGGGGACTCACTTGGCATATGACCATTTCCTTGAGCCCAGTTGGAGCAGGGGAAAATCTTTGAGACAAGACACAAAGAGAAAGAATATTTGAGGTCAATATCAAGTTGCAATAAGGCCAAGCAAAGGAGAATTCTGATAAAATGCTTCCATTTATTCTGAGAGGTTGAAGCAATATTATGACATAGTAGAGATCTCAGAATCCAAGCTTAAAAGAACCATGCTTTCTTCTCACAGCTGCCACATTGAGTATAAAAGGGTTGATTAGGGACAAAATACACAGAGGATTTTCATCCCACAAGGGCATGTGTATAGTCCATAATTTCAGGATGCTGCTGGATTACCAATTTCCCCAGTATCCCTCAGGTTTCAATTTTGGATAATAAAACATACTATGTTTGTCATTTGCATTGTTATGTGCTGTGGAATCGCTTGCTACTCATAGCGAACTTACAGTCTTGAAACCTTCTCTATCCTGTGCCAACTTTACTGTCTCTGACAAAACTGTCCTTGTTACCCCAGCCACTGAATCAATCCATCTTATCAATGGTCTTATCCATCTTATCGATGGTCTTCCTCTCTTTCTCTGTCGTTCCAACCTTCCAAGCATGATGTCCCTCTCCAAGGACTGGTCCCTCCTTACAACACTCCCAAAGTATGTCAGACGAACCCTCAGAATCCTTGCCTACAAGGAGCAGCCTGGTTTCACCCTTTCTAGGATGAACCTGTTTGTTCTCCTAGCAGTCCATGGTATATTCAATACTCTTCTCCAGCACCAGAGCTCAAAGGCATCAATTCTCAATCATCCCTTGTCATTGTCCAGCTCTCTGACACATAGCAAGGAATTGTGAAGACTGTGGCCTGGATCATGTAGGTTCACCTTAGTCTCCAGACTGATGTTGTTGCTTTTCAATACTCTGAAGAGGTCCCAGCATTATTCTATTAAATTATGTGTTTGTAGTATGGTATCAGGGAGCACTGGTGGCCTAGTGGCAAGAAGCTGTGCTGCAATTTCAAAGGCATGAGGTTGGAATCTACCAGCTGCTCTGTTGGAGGAGGATGGGCAATCTCCTCCCATGCTAGTAACTGCCTCTGAAAACCCACTGGGGGTTCAGCTATGCTTTAGTTCTGACTTGATGGTACACAACAACACCAGTATGGTGTCACATGGTTGAAAACTCAGTAAACCAGTTGCTATAAACCAATGTTGTAAACCAATAACTTGATGATAAAAGCTGCTGCTGGGAGAAATGACTTGGCAATTTGCAACAGTAAAGATTTACAGCCTTGGAAATCCTACGGGGAACTTTGCCCTGTTCCTATAGAGTCACATGTATTTTGGGGAACTTTTGTGGCATAGTCCATGATTAGTTATTTCACTAAGCAAAATATTGTATCTCTTGGGACTAGAATCCATCATTGGTTTGTAGGGAGAAAGATGGCAATTTCCTGTAGTGCAATTTACTGCCTTGGACAATTGTCTGGAGAAGGTTACCATAAAAGCTACGAGTTTGCATTATTTGTTTGTTTTAGTTGCTGCTGTTTTTCCACTTATGTGGCTTTTTATATTATATATTGCTCTCCTAACAGAAAGGTCAGCAGTTTGAACCACTAGCTTTCCTGAGCAAGAAAAATGGGTAGCTTCCTATGGAAACATTTACAGTCTCATAGACACAAAAAGGGCCACCAGCAATCACAAAATGACTTTATGACAATGGGTTTGTTATTTTGTTTTGTTTCCTTTTTCAAAGTTTAAATTAACAAAATCATCGTTGTTATTTTTTTCCTTTAGCCTGTAGCTTCAATATGGATCTACAAATCATTGTTTTGTGTTTGGGGTGGTTGTTTTGTTTTGTTTTGCTGTTTTACTTTATACTGGTTTATTTACAAAATTCAAATACATTGTTTTTCACACCAGATCTTTTGCATTTCCTTCACTCCCCCCATCAAATTGTGCGACACTATGATTACACCCCGCCACGCATCCTCATCCCTCTGCTTACACCCTTACTCCACTCCTTGGATCCTCATACTTGTTCTGCTATAATAATTTTCTCCAGTATTTGTCCTTATGTTCCCTAGTCCCTCTCAAGTTATGTAGTAATTTACAGAATCATTGCTCATGCGTGCTGCCTCATATTCCATTGTGTGAATGTACTATAATTTCTCAATGCAGTCTATTGTGGTTGGACATCTGGGCTGTTTCCATGTTCTTGTCATGGCGAGAACATTAGTGTACAAGTCTCCATTGGTGGCTCATTTCTCATTTTTTGGGGGGTAAATATCAAGCAGTAGAATAGTTGGATCATATGAAATTTCTATGTTCAGTTGTTGTTTTTTTGTTTGGTTTTTTTTTTTAGGAAGCTCCAAACTACCTTCCAGAGTGCTTGTAGCATTGCACAATCCCACTGGCAATTTATAGAAGTTCCTATCTCTCCACATCTTCTCCAACACTTATTACTTGCTGTCCTTTTAAACTTTGCTACCACTCCTGGAGTGAGATGGTATCTCATTTTTGTGTTTTTTTTTTTTTTTTATTTTCATCTCTCTTGTTTGAAGTGATTTTGATCATTTCTTCATGTTTCTGTTTGCCATTTGAGTATCTTACTCTGAGATAATTTTCCTGCTTGTTTCCCTATTTTGTAATTGGGTTATCAATCTTTTTTAAGTGTATTCTGTAAACTTTTATCATGAGACTCTTGCTTGAGATGGTACTGCTAAATGTGTGTTCCCAGTCTGTAGGCTTTCTTTTCATCATGTTGGAAAACATTTTTTATGTTCACAGGGGTTTAATCTTTAGAAGGTCCTATTCATCAATTTTATCCTCTTCAGATTATACATTTCTGGCTGTATTTGACAATCTCTTTATATTATAGAGTAGGCTTTCTAAGCTTGATCTCAGTTTGCCTTTTATGAACTTTATGGTTTTGGACTTTATTCCAGATCTCTGATCCACCTTGAATTGATTTTTAGGTATGGTGTAAGACATATAGATCTTGTTGCAGCTTTCTGTATGTAGCAGACCTGTTTTGCCAGCACCATTTGTTGAAGAGGTTATCATTTCCCCATATGATAGGCTTGATTTCCTTGTTGAATATCAATTGAACGTAGATAGCTGGATTTATTTCTGAATTCTCAATTTTGTTCCATTGGTCTATGTGCCTGTCATTGTAGTAGTATCATGCTGTTTTGGTTACTACTACTGTGGAGTAGGATTTGAAGTCAGGGAGTGCTATGATGCCCGCTTCATATTCGTTTCTCTGAAGTGTTTTGCTTATTTGAGATCTCTTGCTTCTCTAAATAAACTTGATGATTTCCCTCTCTATCTCCTTGAAAACTGAATTTGGTTTCTGTAGTGGGATTGCATTGAAAATGTAGATTATAAAAAAAAAGAAAGAAAATGTAGATTACTTTTTTTCTTTGTATGAACATATTTTTTATTATTAATTTTATTAGTTTTAATGAACATTTACAGAGATTTTGGGTTTTCATTCATTCATTGTTGCACTGTTTTCTCCACCCTCCTCCCCAGTTCGTTCTTCTTTCCCCCCCATGTCTGTTTTAATTGTCCAGTTGCCACAGTGCTTGTCAAAGCCAGTTCTGATTAATCTCCTTTGTCAGTGTATCCCTTGCCATTCCCTATCACTCCTCCCTGAGAGAGACTTCACCTGATTCATAAGGAAAAGGGGATGGAGTATTCTCTTAGCTACTTCCTGCTGAAAAGGGACGCTGTGGGTTTCAGGGTGAATGTCTTTTGAAAGAAATGTCATTTTCACAATATTAAGTCTTCCTATCCATGCACTGGGCACATTTCCCCCCATTTCTTTTGGTCTTTCATTGTGTCTTGAGGGAATGTTTTACAGTTTTCTTTGGGTAAGTCTTTTGTGTCTCTAATTTGGTTCACTCCCAAGTATCTCTATTTGGGGTTGGCTATTGTAAATGGTATTGTTTTCTTGGTTTCCTTCTCTGAGTTCTCTTTGTTACTGTAGAGAACTCTCACTGATTTTTGGATATTGATCTTGCCCAATACCATAAACCAAAGAAAAGATACCAAATCTTCTTGAGTTTCCTTATTTATTATCAGATTTAAGAAAGAGAGAGATTTTCTTTTATTAAGTACTCTCAGGTGTGAACTAGCTCATATCAGGTAGTTGAAAATACCATGGCTTGAGTCAGGTACACCTTAGTTCCTCATTTATTGTTCTCTGGTACTCTAAAGATGTCATTGACAGTAAATTTGTCCAAAATAAGCACCTTTTGATATTTTTTAACTTTTGCTTCCCTCTGTGTTGATTGCAGATCCCATTAAAATTAACGGTGAGCTCTGGTGGTTTGGTGGTAAGTAGTAACATGGACAATATGAGGGCATGTAGATTGAATCCACCAGTAGCTCTATGGGAGAAAGACGAGTAATCTCCTTCTGTGTGATTAATTGCCTCTGAAAACTTGCTGTAGAGTCAGCTATGACAGTACATAACAACAATGAGTATATTAAAATTAAATCCTTGACAATCTCAATCTTTTCTCCATTTTTCTTGATGGGTTTATTCTAGTTGGAAGGAATTTTGTTTTATTCACGTTGAGATATCATCTGTTTTGAAGGCTATAGGTTTTTTTACACATCAGCAAGTGTTTCAAGTCTTGTGGTTGGTTGGTTGTTTTTGGTTTTGGTGTGGCTTTTTGTGGTTTTGTTGTTGTTGTTGTTGTTTTAATTTAAGCAAGACTATGTCCTCTGCATATTACAGGTTGTTAATGAGCCTTCTTCCAATTCTGATTCCATATTTTTCTTATATTTTAACTTCTTGGATTCAGTGTACAATTTTAATACATCTGGTGAAAAGATACAGCTCTGGCCAACACTTCTTCTGATTTAAAGGCTTAGATTTAGAAGCCCAAAATTTAAGTATGTGCACTCATTTCACAAACTGAAGGGGAAAAAAATTCAAGCTATGACTTGTAATACTGCTTTAGAAATCTGACATCTCATAGGAAACCTAGACATCTGCGTGACAAAATTAAAATCAAAACACTAAAATGTAGACATGTGAAATTAAAGAAATTGCTGCTTTGTGAAATAATATTTTGTGATAGATGGATACTTTGATATTAATAGATTGTGACAACAATCACATGCTTTTATCTTATTTCCTGTTGTAAAAGAAAAAAAAAATGTTTTCAAAGCTTTAAAAATGGGTTACTAATTTTGGCAAAAAGGAAGAATTGTTGGATAAAAAACAATGTTTAGTGGGTTGCACTTTCCTACTTTCCATTACACATATGCACACACAGGAAGTAGGGAAAAGAAGAAAACCAGATTTCCCCTTGTCATTTGGGATGATCTAAGAAAGGGAAATCTGTATAATTCCCCAAGAGAGAAGCTAGATGAAGTCACTCAAAGTGTTTTAGAACAGAAGAAAGAACTTATGCAGTTGGGTAGCAGAAGGAAGCTATAGAAGAGAGTTTCCTCCGGCTTCTAAAATGAACGAGAGAATGAAAAGGGTTTAGAAGTGGTGTTCCTGGATTGTGCAGACCACTAACACTTTGCTGCTAACTGTAAATTTTTACATCCAAGTCCACACAAATACATTTCAGATGAAGTACCCCGTGATCTACTTCCAAAAAAGGAAGCCAGATTGAAAAGCCTATAAAGCTCAGATCCACTCTGTCCCATGTAGGGTCTCCATGTCAGCTTGAAGACTAAAGTGAGCCTGTTTGAGGCCACAACCTTCTCAATCACCTGCTACACATCAGAGAGCTGGAAGACAGAAAAAAAAATGACGCCATTACTTTGTGTGCTGGAGAAGAGTACTGAATATCCCAGATACGCTGTAGGAAAGGTACAGCCAGACTGCTTCTTGGAGGCAAAGATGACAAAGGTTTGTCTTCCACGCTTTGGCCATATACCTAGGCTAGACTATTCCTTAGAAAGGGACAGCATACTTGGAAAGATAGAGGGTCTGTCAGTGAAGGAGAGTAAGACCCCCAACCAACAGTGTCTTCAACAATAAGTTTTTATGTGTCATAGAGGATGAGGATGGTACAGAACAGGGCAGGCCTGGTTCATACCCACTCGAAGATTGCTATGAGTAATTTTTTACTTCACGATGCCTGACAGCAATAACAGCGACAACTGGTTTAGATGGTAAATAGCTAAGAAGAAGAACTATGATGCCAGTCAGGAATTTGCAGTAGTGCAGAGTAAGAGGAAAATTACAAGAATATAGTAACAATGAGGAGTACATAGTTCAATTATAGTTTGTATGTTGTTGTTGTTATGTGCTATCAAGTCACTTACGACTCGTAGCGACCCTACGTACAACAGCCCTAAACTCTGCTCTGTCCTGTGCCAATTGCACTCTCTTAACACACCCATCCCAATTACTCCAGTCACTGAGTCAATCCACCTCATAGAGGGCCTTCCCCTCCTGCGCTGTCCCTCCACCCTCCCAAGGATGATGTCCCTCTCCAAGGACTGATCTCTCCTCACAACATGTCCAAAGTATGTTAGACAGAGCCTCAGAATCCTTGCCTTCAGGGAACCGCCCAGTTTAACCCTTTCGAGGATGAATCTGTTTGTTTTCCTAGCAGTCCATGGTACCCTCAATACTTTTCTCCAGCACCACAGCTCAAAGGCATCAATTCTCCTTCTGTCCTCCTTGGTCACTGTCCAACTCTCTGATGCATAACAATCGATAGCAAAGACCATGGTCAGTATCAGACGCTTGTCTCCAGAGAGACACCTTTGCTCTTCAGTACTTTCGAGAGGTCCCTAACAGCAGATTTTCCCTTCTCATTATGTCCTTTAATTTCCTGGCTACTGGTGCAAAGAGTGTTGACTGTGGAGCCAAGCAAATAAAGTTTTGAACAATCTCGATCTCTTCATCATCCATCCTGATGCTGCCAATTGGTCCAGTGGTGGGAATCTTTGTTTTCTTGAAATTGAGCCTCAATTCATATTGGAGGCTGCAGTCCTTGACCCTGTGCAACAAGTACTGACATAGATTGTATTTGTGATAGAAGTCTCCTTGAAGTCTCTCCTGGAATACCAGATGAGGTAAAAAAATCAAATCGATTTCTAAATCTAAAACATCCTCACTGCCATGGAGTGAACCCCAACTCATAGCAGGCCTGAAGGACAAGTAGAAGTGCTCCACTGGGTGTCTAAAGCTGTAAATCTTGACAGAAACGGACTTACCCTTTTTATGCAGACTTGTTGGTGGATTTGATTTGCCAACAGTTTTTTTTTTAATTTTTAAAAAAATTTTATTATTTTTGTATGCGTGTACCGTCAAATCAGATATGACAGGTACAGGAGGAGATTGTCCCTCCTTCCCCGGCAGAGCATCTGGTGGACTCGAACCGTGTGCCTCTGGGATTGTAGTTGCAGCTCCTTGCCACTAGGCCATCAGAGCTCCCCTATGATTTGCCAACATTTTGTTTGTTATTGTTGTTAAGTGCCACCAATTCAAGTATGACTCATAGGGACCCAATGAACAGCTGATGTGAAAACTACTCTGTCCTGTGTCATCTTTATCAGCTGAAACACTAGAGCTCATTGCTGAAGTCATTATGTCAATTCATCTCCTTGGGCATCTTTTCCTTGTTGACCTTCCATCTTTCCAAGCCTGATGTCCCTTTCCAAGGAATAGTCTAGCCATCTCTATGTCCATAGTATGAAAAATGAAGCTTTATCATCTTATCTTCCAAGGAATACTCTGGCTGTACATTTTCCAATACATTTCATTTATTCTTTTCGTAGTCCATTCAGTACTCTTCTCTAGAATCACAACTCAAAGGCATCAATTCTTCTTCTGTTAGTTTCAGTTACTGTCCAGCTCTCTGATGCATAACGTGTGAGTGAATCAGCCACACCTTAGTCTTCAAAACTGACATCATTGCTCTTCAGCATTTTGGAGAGGTCCCTGGCTTTAGACTTGCCAAATGCAATGTCTCCTGATTTCCTGAATGCTGGTACTAAGGGAGTTGATTGTTGATCCAAAGAAGATGAAATTATTGCCATCTTCAGCCCTGTCTCTGTCTATCATAATGTTGACTGTCATGCCTGGATCAGGATCTTTGTCTTATTAATGCTGAGATGTAATCCATACTGAAGGCTGTAGTCTTTGATCTTCTGCAGCAAGCGTTTCATATTCCTCTCACTTTCAGCAAGCAAATTTGTGCCATTGGCATAACTCAAGTTGTTGATAAATCTTCCTCCAATATTGATGCCACGCTTCTCTTCATAGAGTGTGGCTTCATGAATTATTTGTTTATCATACAGATTGAATAGGAGGTTAGCAGCTGAATTTTTAAACAATTGTACCACCAGGTCTTTTAAGGAAATTACAAATTGTGAAAACAGATGAGAAAGGGTGTATCTTGAAAGTCCTTCTTTGCTTAGCAATAGCTCAAGCCTAAAAATGATATCCATCATTTTACAAACCCTGTTGGACAACAGGTTTTCAACTGTGTAAGGATAAGTCAGACAGTAAGTGGAATTTCAGAAAACACCTGAAAATGAGTATTTAACTAGGAAGAGGCTGAATCGTATAAATAAAGCAACCAAGAAATCAATGCATTTTGTTGAGACTAACATTCACTTCAAATACGTTTAGAGTAGATATGAATTTATTATTAAAACAGCGAGAGGTTGTTTTTGTTTTAATAGATTATTTTTATTTTGCTTTAATTATAAGTGTTAATTTATAATTTGTTAGTATAAACATAGAAAGAAACAATGGAATAAATCATACAGAATTATTAAGTGCGATTTGAGGCTCTGGTGAGGTGGAGTGGAATGCAGATGAGGGATTGCAGCAACGTTTCATTAGTAATTATATGTTTCTGAATTGCTTTTACTTTATGTATTTACAATAATTTTCTTTTTTAGAAAGAAATCCGTGCTCTCAAGCACAGAAATGGTTAACTGAATATGAGAATTTGGCATAAACATCCTGCTCCTTTAGGACTTGTGTTGGAGCGTTCAACAGAGAGACTAAATCTATTCAAAAACTATAAATCTTTTGCAAATATTACATCTGAGATCTTAGATAATTTAATGAGAATATGTGAGTCAAGGACACCACTGTTTTCAGTGCTCAGGGGACTGAAGACCCAGACATTTAAAACGGATTCTCCTGCTCTGGAAAAATTGCTAGCTCATGGTTTACTTTGATGAAACATCTCAGGACAAAGAACTCACCTCTCTTCTTGCTATATATATTTTTAGAAGAAATACTTGTCTTGCTGAGAGAAATAACAAGGTATAGAAGACTTGTTGCTCCCACATAATTTGGAAATAAAGGCTCTTTCTATATAATCCTTATGCTTTGACCTCCTAAGTTTCAATAGAGTAAACTCTATTCATTCTTGTCATCTCCCATCTGTTGGTAAAGACAGCAGTCTCATATCATACCTTCCCTGCAATTCGCCACTGCTGTAGAACTGGAGTTAAAGCTTATACTAAAGAGAGCGTCAGAAGCTGGCAATCAATTGGAGAGGTTATACCATTAAAAGTGAAAAATGGAATTGATACAGCTGAAAATAGAGTTTGTGATTGTATAGTATCTATCATCTATCTATCTATCTATCTATCTATCTATCTATCTATCTATCTATCTATCTGTCTGTCTAATCTCTCTCTCTCTCTCTCTGTCTATATCAAAAGCCTTACTAATGCCAGGTTCAAATGGTGAAACATACATACATCTAAATATATTTTTGTGAAATTTCTGGCTTCTCTGGATAGAGAAAAATTTGTAATTTTCAGATGGGTACAACAGTTCACATATAAAATATAAAAAGAAATCCATTTGAATTTGATTTCTTGTATATATACTAGAAGGCAAGAGAACAATATTTAATGACTTTTGAGGGAGAAATAACTCTGATGTTAAGTTTATTCTCCCCCATAATGTTATTTATATAATGACAAAAAAAGTATCTTTTTTTAAGTTTTTAAAATTCCTATGCTTTGTATTTTACATATTCATCCATTCATATTGTTTCATATGCTCATTCTGATGCATTCTGTTTTATAAAATGAATAACCATTGATATATAGCATTGCCCTGTCTTGTTCAGATTCCACTTGATCTTTCCCAATTAGAAGGATATCTACTAATACATAGGAACTTGAACTAAAATACTCATGTTCTCTTTCAAAAATACTTAAGGATATACTTCAGCGTAAATCACAATAGAAGATAGATTTAAGACAAGGGGAAATAAAGACTACAATAAATAATAGCAAAAAATTAATATAGTAAAATATGCAAAGATGAGGTTGAGAATAAAGTTATTTAAAATTGTAACATTACTGTTAAATAATTACAGTAAGAAGCAGAGAGGTATGCTCCAAAGAAAAAATGAAAAGTGATAGAGAAATTTTCATAATCAGTTCAACAAAATCTTGACTTTAGGAATGGTGGGGAAAAGTTGGAGAGTAAAATATTTCAAAGGTTCTGTGTTTATGAAGAATGGTTAAAGAAAAATGGTTTTTAGAAAAAAATAGAAGAGTTACAGTTCTTAATGTAATTGTTAAAAATATGAGACATACTGCTGTTGTTAGGTGGTGTTGTGTTGGTTCTGATTTATAACAACTCCAGGAAATCTCTCCCAACTCTGCACTGTCCTTACAATTTCTGCTTGCTTAAATCCATTGTGACAGCTACTGTGTTAATGTGTCTCACCGAGTCTTCCTTTTTTTTGGAATTTACTTCTCCAAGCATGATGGCCCTTTTCAGGGACTGGCCCCTCATGATAACATACTCAGAATATGTGGAATGAAGTCTCACCATCTTTGCTTCTAAGAAACAATGGCCACTTCTTTTTTTATTATTTTATTTTTTTTAAATTTATTTATTTTTCATTTCAATGAACATCTACAGAGATTTCGGAATTCCACTCATTCATTGTTGCACCCTTCTCCCCGCCCACCCCCTCTCCGCCCACTCTTACCCCACCCCCGTTTGCTCCTCTCCTTCAAACGCAAAAGCAAAACTCCCTCATTGGTACGCAATCCCCCACACACATCCCCCAACCCCAAATATAATCCACTCTGCAACCCTCATTCTGTACCCTTACGATAAACATAATGCCCTAAAATGTAAAATATTCTCTCCCCCAAAGACTTCAATGCCGTAAACATATTTCATCCAGTTTTTCTCAGTCTTACCCCCATCCCGATGTCAACCTCGTTCTACAACAGTGGCACCATAGAGCATTTGTCAACAACAATAACAGTATTATAAGAAGGAGAGCAAGGAAGGATAGAAAAAAAATAAATAAATCCCCAAACTAGGATTTAATGGCTGCTTTTTTTAGACCTAGGAGCCCCTGAGTGGAGTGAAACCAGTTAGTATTCAGCTGCTCACTGAAAGGGGGAAGGTTTGATTTCAACTAGTATGACCTTGGAAGAAAGGCCTCAACAACTGCTTCCAAAATCTCAGGCATTTGAACTCTATGAAGTGCAGTTTTACTGTGATGCACATGTGCTTGCCGTGAGTATAAAATTAGTTCAATGGTAATTGGTTTTGTTTTGGCTTATTACTCTCCAAGACCTTGTATATTAAGTAAAGCAGTCCTTGAAACAACTGAAAGAGATACTGTTATTGTTGTTGTGCTGGTTATGGTTGTTATGTGCTGTCATTTCAACCACGACTCACAGCAATCCTATGAACAATGACTCTAAGCCTTGGCCTAACCTGAACCAACCTCACAGTCTCTGACATACCTGACCCCATCACCACAGTCACTGTGTCCGTCCATCTCATCCTGTATCTTCCACTCTTGTGCTGACCTGCTACTCTTCCCAACATAATGGCCTTCTCCAAGGATTGATCCCTCTTAACAAATGCCCAAAGTATGTGAGATAGAACTTCCAAACTCTTGCCTCCTAGGAGTGGGCTGGTTTTACTCTCCCTAGGGAAGAGTTTGTTCTCTTGGCAGCTCATGGTATGTTCCATACTCTTCTCCAGCACCATAGCTCAAAGGCAACAATTCTTTTTCTTTCCCCTCTATTCATTGCTCACTTCTCATAAACCAGGCATTTGAGAAAATCACAGGCTGAATTATGCACACCTTAGTCCCTGGCACTAAGAGATTTTAGCACTCTGGAGAGGTCCTTGACAGCAGATTTTCCCTGTGCAAATTATAGTTATTATTTCCTAACTCTTGGTGTTAAGCATATTAATTAGGAATACAAGCAAGGTCAAATCGTTAGCGTCAATCCTTTCTCCATCTATCCTGGTGCTGCTTATTGGCCCATTTTTATTTTCCTGATGTTGAGAAGCAGTCCATATTGAAGGCTGTAGTCCTTGATCTTCTGAAGCAAGCTTCAAGTGCTCGTTATTATCAGCAAGCAACAGTGTTTCATTAGCATAATACAGATTGTTCATGAATCTTCCTCTGATCCTCAGGCTACATTCTTCTTCATCATCACATCCAGACTTTCAAATGATTTGTTCCTCATATAGTTGGAAAATGTGTGGAGAAAATACCTCCCTCATGCACTCCTGTCTTTTTTTCTTTTATTTTTTTTCCTGCACTATTTTCATTCTTAAAATTTTTATTTTATACTGATTTATTTACAAAGTTCTTATATATTGTTTTTCACACTGGATCTTTCCCATTTTTTTCACTTCCCTCCCTCATTAAATTGTGCTGCCTTATGATTAATGCCCCCCCATTCTCAGCCCTCTGCTCCTCGTAGTCCCCTTATCCCCCAATTGGATCCTCATATTCATTCGACAATAATGGTATTATACAATATTTGTCCTTATGGGACCAAGTTCACTTAGCATAGTACTCTCCAGTCTTTCCCAAGTTAAGTAGTAATTTACACATTCATGCATGCTACATAGAAGTCCATCATGTGGGATTGTAGTTGGACATTTGGATTGATTCCATGTTCTTTTGATGGTGAATAATGCTGCTGTGAACATTGGTGCACAAGTGTTCATTTGGCCTCAGTTTTCATTTTCTTTCTTTTTTAAATAAATTTTTTTATTTTATACTGGTTTGCTTAGAAAGTTCGTATACATTGTTTTTCACACTACTTCATGCAGTGTTCAAGGTATAGATTTTTCATGAACACAATCAAGTGTTCTGGGATTCCCTCTCTTCTTAATGTTAGCTACAATTTGTTGTGATCCACACAGTCAGATATCTTTGCACAGTCTATAAAACACAGACATTCCCCTGGTACTGTCTCCTTTCAGCCAGGATCCCTCTGACAATAGCAATGGTATCCCTAGTGCCACAGCCTCTTCTCTACACAGGTTGTATTTCTTCTAGTTCTCTGTCAATGTACTGCACTAATCATTTTGGGATAATCTTTAGCAAGATTTTGCTTGCATGTGATATTAGTGTTATTTGATAATTTCCTCTTTGTATTGGGTTGTGTGTGTGTGTGTGTGTGTGTGTGTGTGTGAGAGAGAGAGAGAGAGAGAGAGAGAGAGAGAGAGAGAGAGAGAGAATAAATATATGAATCTCTTTTAGTCAGTTGGCCAGGTAGTGGTCCTCTGGATTTCTTGGCATACATGATAGACACATCGAAGACTGCATTTGTTTGTTGAAATGTCAATTGGTACTCCATCAGTTCTTGGGTCCTTATTTCTTGCCAATTTCTGCAGAGTAGCTTGAATTTCTTCTGTTATTACCACTGACTCTTGTTCATATAGTACCTTCTGAAATAGTTAAATGTTGACTAATTTTTGGGTACAGTTATTTCCCATCTCTTTTGATGCTTTATGGATCAGTCAAAAATTTTCCCATAGCCTCTTTTAGTATTACAACTCAAGACTTCAGTTTGTTCTTTCTTTCCTTCAGCTTGAGAAATACTGAGCAAGTCCTTTTCTTTTGACTTTCTGATACAAGCTCTTTGCACAATACTTTCTTTCATCTTACAGAGATGCCCTTCGGTGCTATCATTATCCTTTTTTAAAGATGGAATAAAGTGATCTGAGAAAACATATATACTTGCCTTAAGTAAAATAGCTAATAAAAGACAAAGTGAATCTCTGAACCTAGGCAACTCATTCAGACTAATGACATCAATAACCATCTATTCTATCTCTTGCAATATGCATTTACACATGCAAAAATAGGTATTAAATTAGTTTATTCATTCATTAACCAAGTTCCAATCTTTGCTATTCCACAATAACAACAAAATTTCTTCAGAAAAGTCTAGTAAAGAAGCTGCCTACTGGAATCTTTTCTTTAAGAGTTATATTTCCAGTAAATATTTTCCCTTTATTTTCTTGATATTTCTTTGTTGCTGTTGTTGTTATGTGCCGTCGAGTCGCTTGCAACTCATAGTGACCCTATGAACAACGGCCCTAAAATCTGCTCTGTCCTGTGCCAATCTCACTGCTTCTGACACTCCCATTCCAATTACCCCAGTCACTGCATCAATCCACCTCATAGAGGGCCTTCCCCTCCTGTGCCGTCCCTCCACCCTCCCAAGCATGATGTCCTTCTCCAAGGACTGGTCTCTCCTCACAACATGTCCAAAGTATGTTAGACGGAACCTCAGAATCCTTGCCTCCAAGGAACCACCCAGTTTAGCCCTTTCCAGGATGAATCTGTTTGTTTTCCTAGCAGTCCGCGGTACCCTCAATACTCTTCTCCAGCACCACAGCTCAAAGGCATCAATTCTTCTATCCTCCTTGGTCATTGTCCAACTCTCCGATGCATAACAAGTGATTGTGAAGACCATGGCCTGTATCAAACCATGGCCTGTATTTTACTCTCCAGAGAGACACCATTGCTCTTCAGTACTTTGGAGAGGTCCCTAACAGAAGACTTTCCCATGGCAATGCGCCTTTTAATTTCCTAGCTACTGGTGCCAAGAGTGTTGACTGTGGAGCCAAGCAAACTAATGCTGTGTACAATCTCAATCTCTTCACCATTCATCCTGATGCTGCCAATTGGTCCAGTGGTGAGAATCTTTGTCTTCTTGATATTGAGCCTCAATCCATATTGGAGTCTGCAGTCCTTGACCCTCTGCAGCAGGTGCTTCAGGTCCTCTTCAGTTTCAGCAAGCAGGGTTGTGTCATCTGCATAATTCTCTAGTTTATTAAATATAATAGAACAAGCCATATTGTGTTGCAGTAACAAGCAACACACACATAGTCACACACACAAAACAAACTCAGAGAGTTTGTTATCACAAGATATATTCTTTGCTCACAATTAAAAATTCAGTCAGGCTCTGATACACAATTTTTTACCTTTGACCCTAGGTTGGTGGTATAGCAACACCTGTCACCATAACCGACAGATGAAAGTGTTCTGCAGGATTTTGCTCTGACAGTTAAGTGCTTTGGTCTGGATATGATACATATCACCACTCACAACTTTTTGGTCAGAACTTGTCACATGGTACCATATATCAAAGCAAGGCCAAAACAATTTTATCTGAAATTGAGGCACAATCCAACCTATAATAGTCTTTGCATTTGCGTTCTAGAATCAACAACACCTGTTACTACCAAGTCTATGGCAATGAACATTGACCCTGTAGGACAGAGTGGACATGTTCACAAGTTTCCTAATTTGTTATTTTTTGGAAGCAGACTACTATATCTTTTTCTTGTGAAGGTCCTGGTAGTTTTGAATCCTTAAGCATTCTGGAGCAATGATTTTAAAAAATACTATTCAATATGAGGGACCCTAGAGAGCATTATGTTAGTGAGCTAACACAGTCTCTTAAGGACAAGTACTACATAAAACCATTATTATAAAAATAGAAGGATAACTATTAAGATGTGTATAAGTGTCCAAAGGGGTAAGAGGAAGAGGGAGAAAGACTAGGAGTGGGAGGAGGAGGGGAAATCAAGAGGGCACAGAGTTTGGTGGGTAAAGGGTGGGGTTAAAAGCACTAAAAAGATCCAGTAGGAGTGGAAAATGAGAGTAATATTGGACATATACCAATGGTGACTAATTTTCCAAGACAAAAATGCATGCCAACGATCCTATGAAACACAATGTGAATGAAGGACTACATGAAATAGAACGTATGAAAGGTTGAATGTTGTATCGTAGAGCCAGAACTGACCCACAGTTGACCCTTCAGTGGGTTTTCAGAGACAGTAAATCACATGGTAGGAGAAGGCCCATTCTTTTCCTGTGGAGCTGCTGGTGGCCTTAAACTGTGTGCCTTGAGACTGCAGTGCAGCTTCTTGCCACTAAACCACCAGAGCTCCAATATACAATGTATATGAATGATAAAACACACACACAAAAACCAAAACAACAACAACAAAAATCTCATAACAAAACAAACATTCCCTTTTCAGTGCAAAGAAGCAACAATAAAATAACGCAGTAATAGGAGATTATACATTTCAATCTGAAAAAAAACCCCTATTTTAAAATAAAATAATAAAAGATTATTGAACACTTTAACTAGAGCACTTCATCTTTGTGTTGTTTTTCTTGTTGTTGTTGTTGTTATGTGCCGTCGAGTTGTTTGTGACTCATAGCGACCCTATGTACAACAGCCCTAAACCCTGCTCTATCCTGTGCCAATCACATTGCCTCTGACACACCCATTCGACTACCCCAGTCACTGAATCAATCCACCTCATAGAGGGTCTTCCCCTCCTGCGCTGTCCCTCCACTCTACCCAGCATGGCAGCATTGATGTCCCCCTCTAAAGACCTGTCCCTCCTTACAACATGTCCGAAGTATGTCAGACGAAGTCCCAGAATCCTTGCCTCCAAGGAGTAGCCCGGTTTAACCCTCTCCAGGATGAATCTGTTTGTTTTCCTAGCAGTCCGCGGTACCCTCAATACTCTTCTCCAGCACCACAGCTCAAAGGCATCAATTCTTCTATCCTCCTTGGTCATTGTCCAACTCTCTGATGCATAACAAGTGATTGCAAAGACCATGGCCTGCATCAGGTGCACCTTAATCTCCAGAGAGACACCGTTGCTCTTGAGTACTTTAGAGAGGTCCCTAACCACAGACTTTCCCATCACAATACGTCATTTTATTTCCTGGCTGCTGGTGCCAAGAGTGTTGACTGTGGAGCCGAGCAAACTGAAGCTATGAACAATCTCAATCTCTTCACCATTCATCCTGATGCTACCAATTGGTCCAGTGGTGAGAATTTTGGTCTTCTTGACATTGAGCCTCAGTCCATACTGAAGGCTGCAGTCCTTGACCCTCTGCAGTAAGTACATGACGTCCTCCTTAGTTTTAGCGAGCAGGGTTGTGTCATCTGCATAACGCAGATTGTTGATAGATTTTCCACCAATCCTAACGCCACGCTTCTGGGCTTCTAGAGCCCAGCCTCTTGGATAATCTGCTCTGCATAGAGGTTGGAAAGGTATGGAGATAGGACACATCCCTGGCGTACACCCTTCTCAATTTTGAACCATGCAGTGTTGCCGTGTTCTGTTCTGACGATTGCCTCTTGGTCCAAATATAGGTTTCACATTAGCACGATTGAATGTTCTGGGATTCCCATTCTTCTCAGAGTCAGCCACATTTTGTTATGATCCACACAGTCAAATGCCTTTGCATAATCAATAAAACACAGATAGACATTCTTCTGGCATTCTCTGCTTTCAGCTAAGAGCCATCTAACATCAGCTACAATATCCCTAGTACCACGACCCCTTCTAAACCCAGCCTGGACTTCTGGTAGTTCTCTGTCGATGTGCTGTTCCAGTCATTTTTGGGTAATCTTCAGTAGAATCTTGCTTGCATGTGAAATCAATGATATTGTTCTGTAATTTCCACACTCAGTTGGGTCGCCCTCCTTTGGGATGTCTGTTTTTCTTGTTAGGCATCATTAATTTCACTCCAAATCACAGTGACCGTGTGAATGATAGTTCTGAATCCTGGCCTGATCACGTGTCATCCTCATAATTTCCTTCCTGTTAAAGACAATTGTAGTAGTTACTGTGTTTGCTCCTTTTGTTGATGGTGTTCTTCTTTTACTCACCCTTTTACTTTTCCCACAATTAAATCTCTTTCTAAGGACTGGTTTCTCCTGAAAATTTTTCTAAAGTAAGTGAGATGAAATTTCACCATTCTTTCTTCTAAGGAATGCCTGATTGCACTTCCTTAAAATAAAATTTCTTTCTTCTTTTGGCGTTTCATTCATGGTATATCCAGTAATCTTTGCCTAAACCACAATTCACAGACATCTATGTTTCCTCTGTCATTCTTACTCATTTTCCAAACTGCAGATATACAGGATGCCGTTTGAACGCAGTTAGTTTTGGATAAGGTACACTTTATTCTTTAAACTGGCTTCTTTACTCTTTGGAATTTTGGAAGTGTTCTTGATAGCAGATTTTCCCAGTGAAGCACATAATCTGATTTCTTTACTACTTTTACAATGAGTTTTATTTTGGATCCAAGTAAGATGACAATGTCAATCTTTCCTTCATAAATTATAATGTTGCCTTTTGGTCTCAGTACTGAGGTTTGGGTTTTCCTGATGTTGAAATATCACTCATACTGAAAGATGTAGTCTTTGATCATCTGTAGTGCTTCTTTATTTTGTGCAAGCAAAGTTGTGTTATCTGCATAATACAGATTGCTGATAAGTCTTCCTCCAATCCTGAAGTCCATTCTTCTTCATATAGTCTGATTTCTTGCATTATTTGCTCAGCATACAGATTGAATAAGTATGGAGGAAGGATAGGAATCTGACACATAGCTTTCTTGTTTGAAATCTTGTAGTGTTCCCTTCTGGTACTCTTGATTTTCATCCATCTGACATGACAATAATATCCCTGGTACCATAGCCTCTTCTAAATCCTATTTGTACTTCTGGCAGTTCCTTATCTATGTACTGTTGTAGCCATTTTTTTAATGATCTTCAGTATTTAGATGATCTTCAGCAGTATTTTGCTTGCATGTGATAGTAATAATATTGTAGGATAGATTTCATATTCAGTTGGATCATCTTTCTTGGGAATGGGAACAAATATAAACCTCTTCCAAACCATTGGCCAGATAGCTGTCCTCCAAATGTTCTAGTGTAGACTGGTGAGTGCATTCAGGGCTGCATCTGTTATTTGAACCAAGTCAATCGGTATCCCATTAAGTCCTGTGGCCTTCTGTTTTACTAATGCCTTCAAAGCAGCTTCCACTACCTCCTTCATTACCATTGGCTCTTGTTGGTCTGGTATTTCCTGAAATTTTTCTGTCAATCTGTTCTTTCTGGTACAGTGATTCTGTGTATTCCCTCCATCTTCTTTTGATGCTTTCTGGGTCATTTAATACATTAATTGTTATGCATCCGAGAACTAGATGAATAAGGATGACAGAAGAAGAATTGGTGCCTGTGAGCTGCAGTATTAGAGAACTGAACATTCCATGGGTGGCCAAAATAACACACAGATACGTCTTGGAGAGGGTGCAGCCAGAGTGCTCTTTGGAGGCAAAGTAAGATGAGACTTCACTTCTCATGCTTTCGGTAAGAGAGGTTATCCCTTGGAGAAGGAGGTGAAGGACATGATACTGAGAAACATAGAGGGTTGGCGAAGGAGAGGAAGACCCTCAACTAGGTGGATTGACACAGTGACTGCTGCAATGGCTCTTCTGTGAAAGGAAGTGTGAAGATGGCACAGGATAGAACAGGGTCCAGATCTTTGACTATGACCTGTACTCAACTCAAGAGCACCTAACAACAACAATGGTCCCCTGCTCTGTTTGGACACTTTTATTGTTCTATGCATAGATTTCACATAAGAACAACCAAGTGTTCAAGGATCTACATTCTTTTCAATGTTAGGCATAATTTACTATATCATAACTTTGTATGACCAGCACATAATTCATACACCAAGTCTTTGAAATTAATTACAAGTTGTAATTGAATTAAAATTCTAGGATAATATCACTTTACAACAAAATTTTTCACATCATACAGCCATAAATTAGTAGTGTTCAAAAGATGTCAGAGAATATCTGGACCCCCTTGTACATGAAAAAAATTGAAGCTCAGAGACACTAACTAAAGTAACTTGTTTCATTACTCCTTTACAATTCCTTGAAAAAGAGCATGAGAAAATGAAAATATCCAACTGTTGTTAGACTTAGTCTATAGTCAAATAAACTAAGAATTTCATTAAAATTGTAATATATATCTAATATTAGACAACAAGTAAAGAAAAATGGTACTGTTTTCAAAGTGTCAGAGGTGATGCAATTGAAAGATAAACCAAAATAAAAAGATCACAAAACCAACTGTTCAAAGTGTGACATTTAAAAACATCCTGAGATAAGAAAAAGTCAAATAAAGAATTAATACAAATTAGACGGAAATGTGAGCAATAAATGTGAACAATTGAATTCTCCAGTTCTAAGTATTAAATTACTTTCTCTGAAATGTACCAGAAACACTAACCCGTATGCTTGTAAATACATGTTGATGGATAAAAGGACTTTTATTTTGTTGTGATAATAAAGTCATAATGATATGTGGTGCATCATAAAACTAATCACTTTTGAGTAATAAAGAGTAGGATAGATACTGACATACAGAAGGAATAGCAAGACTGATGAAGGGACAAATGCGTATATCCCTGAGAAAGTCAAGGATTGGGGCAGTAACTAGATGCTGAAATGGATAATGAGCAATTTACCTGCTCAAATAAATTCAGAACTTAGAATTCTCATCTTCTGAACTTTAAAAACAACTGTCTTCAAAATATACCCACTTCAGGTAACTTTATTGTGGTAGACTAAGAGGAAAAAAATACCTAATAGAAATGGGAGTAATCCTAAGAACAGAACAGAGAAACACTGCATGGTTCAAAATCTGAAAGGGAGTGCATCATGGATTAATCCTGTCTCCATATCTTTTCAATGTATACACAGAACAGATCATTCAGGAGGCTAGGTTTTATGAGGAGTAATGTGGAATCAGGATTGGAGGAAGATTCATCAACATTCTATGTTATGCAGATAATACAACTTTACTTGACAAAACTGAGGAGAACCTGAAGTGCTTGCTGCAGAAGGTCAAGGACTGTAGTCTTTAATATAGATTGAAGCTCAACATCAAGAAGACAAAGATTCTCAACACTGGGCCAATTGACAGTGCCATGATAGATGGAGAAGAGATTGAGGTTTACAATTATAGCTTGCTTTGCTCCACAATCAACAGTCTTGGCACCAGAAGTCAGGAAATCAAAAGACAAATTGCATTAGGTAAATTTGCTGTCAGGGACATTTCTAGAGTACTGAGAAGTAACTAAGCCAGTCTAGACACTAAATAAAATGCGCCCAATCCAGGCCATGGTATTCATAATTACTTGCTATACATTAAGGAGATGGACAATGACTATTGATGACAGAAGAAGAATTGGTGTCTTTGAATTATGGTGCTGGGGAAGAGTTTTGAACATACCGTGGACCACCAAGAAAACAAATAGGTCTGTTTTGGAAAGAGTGAAATAAAAAGATTTATTCATTGCACATATCTTTTTTAAAAGATACAACTGATGACTTTACATATGGATCTCACCTGATGGGCTGCATAGAAATTATTTGTGGAAGATATTTTAAAGAAACTCAATATCCACAGCCAAAAGTAGGCCAGGAGGGGACTCAGAATCAGACCATCAATTAATCCCATATAAGATCAAATTGAGGCTAAAGAATATTAAAATAAGTCCACAGAAATCAAGATAAGACTAAATTAATTCCACATGAATTTAAAGATTGTCTTAGGAATAGGTTTGAAGAATTGAGCACCAATGATCGAAGACCGGATGAGTTGAAGGATTATATCAAAGATATCATCCATGAAGAAAGCAAAATGTCATTGTAAAAACAATGGAGAAAAAGAAAATAAAAATGGATGTCAGAAGAGACTCTAAAAATTGCACTGGCACGTCCAGAAACCAATGCCAAAGGAAAGCATGCTGAAGTGAAAGAGCTGAACAGAAGATTTCAAAGAGCACCTCAGGAGGACAAAGCAAATTATTTTAACGCAAAGGGTTGGAATTAGAGAATAGAAAAGGAAGAATTCACTCTGCATTTCTCAAGCTGAGAAAACTGAAAAA
>NW_006399769.1:21496754-21511011 GCF_000299155.1 Elephantulus edwardii
ACGTGATGGATTGATTCAGTTACTGGAGTAATGGGGAAAGGTCTGTCAGAGACAATATGATTGGCAAGAGATAGAGCAGGGTTTAGGGCTATTGTACATAGGGTCTCTATGAGTCGCAGGTACATAACAACAACAACAACAACAAGAGTGACTCAAAAAGCATAAAAAAAAAGATTGAGAGAATACACAGGATTTCTGTACCAGAAAGAATGAACTGACACTGGAAAATTTCTGGAAGTATCGTATGAACAGGAGCCAACGGTAATGAAGAGGGTACTGGAAGCTGCATTGAAGGCTCTGGTAAAAAATTTCCCCCAGGAATCAATGGGATAGCAATCAACTTGTTTCAATTAATAATTTCAGCCTTTGGGGCACTTACTATTCTATGCCAGGAAATTTGAAGAACAGCTGCCTGGCCAACAGATTGGAAGAGGTCCATATTTATTCCTATTCCCATGAAGGTGATCCAACTGAATGTTGAAACTATTGAATAATACTATAAATATCACGTGCAAACAAAACGTTACATATATAGAGAACTGCCAGAAGTTCAAGCAGGATTCAGAAGAACCCTTAGCAACAGGGACAGAATTTCTGATATCAGAGAGATCCTGTCTAAAAGTAAAGTATACCAGAAGAATGTCTATCTGTTCTTGATTGACTACGGAATTTCATTTGACTGTGTGTACGGTCACAAGTTTTGGCTTACCTTGAGAAGAATGGGAATCCCAGAGCATTTAATTGTGCTCATTCGAAACCTATACCTGGAGCAGAAGGTGATTTTACAAAGAAAGCAGGGAACACTGGATGGTTTGCAATTAAGAAGTTTGTGCATCAAGCTTGTGTTCTCTCTCCATACCTATTTAATCTGTGTACTGAGCTCTATGAAGAGGAATGTGGTATGTTATGCAGATGATATGGCCTTTGAGGAGGACTTAAAGTACTTGCAGATCAAGGAATGCAACCTTTGGTATGGATTGTGTCTCAATGTCAAGAAAACAAAAATTCTTAAAACTGGACTGATAGATAACATCATGATATTGATACTGTTAGCAACTTCATTTTACGGAATCGACAATTAACACCCTTAATACCAGCAGTCAGGAAGTAAGGAGACACATTACACTGGGAAAATCTGAAATTAAGGACCTCTCCAAATGTCTGAGGAGTAATGATGTCAGTTCGAGGACTAAGGTGTATCTGATTCAAACCATGATCTTTCCGTTAACTTTTTATGCATCTGAGAGTTGGATACTGAATAAAGATGACAGAAGAAGAATTGATGCCTTTGGGCTGTGGTGTTGGAGAAGAGCACTAAAGATCCCACAGATGGCCCAAAGAACAAACAAGTATGTCTTGGAGAGGGTGCAGCCAGAGAACTCTTTGGAGGCAAGAAATATGAGGCTACGCCTCACATACTTTGGGCACGTTCCTAGAAGGGGCTATTACTTGAAGAGGGACACGATGCTAGGAAGGATAGAGTATCAAGGAAGGAGAAGACAACCCTTGATCAGGTGAATTTACTGCTGTAATAGAATCTTATGTGTCAGGCAGTGAGAGAATGGCAGAGGACAGGACAGGGTTCAGGTCTTTTTCTCATAGTGTCACTTAGAGTTGTACTCAACTTGATGGCACCTAATGACAACAAAAAGGGATAAGGAATGGCTATCCACTTCTGAAATAATAGGACTTCAAAAACTCTATGCATAATAGAGCACAGTTAAAACTATTAGATATAGAACTGGATGTTGAGAAGTACAAAAAGTGAGAGGTAATAGTTAGAAACAGGCATGAAAAATGTATATGTGGGATACATGAAACATGAATGAATGTAGTAAAATTGGTCATTGTTAAAAAGTAAACACATAAATATTGACATACTAGGCATTGACTAGCTGAGATGGATTGACATAGGCATTTTGACTCAGATAATCATATGATCTACCATGTCAAGAATTAAAAAGTAAGGAAAAATAAGGCCGCATTCATAGTAAAAAAAACCCAAAAAACCCATAAAAACCATTTCTTGATCCACCCTGAAGTACAATATTGTGAGTGACAGGATGCCATCCATATACATATAAGGAAAAATTGTTAATAAGAGTCTCATTCAAATATATACAACAACATCTACAGCCAAAAAGGATGTAGATGATGTCTACCAATTTTTGTAGTCTGAGATAGATTGAACATGCAGCCAGGATTCAATAATAATAACTGAGGACTGTAATGTAAATTTGGGAACAAGGAAGAAGGATCAGTTATCAGAAAATATGGATTTGATGACAGAAACTCATCTGGAGATAGAATCATAGAATTTTGTACAATCAATTATTTATTTATAGCAAATATTTTTTATGAGAAACACAAATTGTAACTGTACACAGTTCATTTGATGAACTACACAGGAATTTGATTGATAATACCTGTGGAATGAATTGTTGAAAAACCTCAATTATCGGCTATGAAAACCAGGCCAGCTGCTGACTGTGGAGATGTCATCAACTACTCATGGGCAAGCTCAAATTGAAGCTTAAGAAATAAAAATAATGCCACAAGAACCAAAATATGACGAACAGATTTGAGGAACTGACGAGAAATAGATTAAGACCAGATGAGATGTCATGTATATTAAGAATATCATTCATGAAGAAAGCAAAAGGTTATTACAAATACAGAGGTGGAAGAAAAGACCAATATGAATGCCAGAAGAGAGTCTGAATATTGCACAAAAGTGCCAAGAAGCCAAAACATAGGGAAGAAATTAAGAAGTTAAAGAGTTGAACAGAAGATTTCAAAAGGCAGCTTGTAAAGATAAAGCAAAATATTATCAAAAAATGTAAGAAAAGCTGGATTCAGAAAATCAAAAAGGAAGAACTTGCTCAGCATTTCTCAAGCTGAAGGAACTAAAGAACAAATTCAAGCCTCAAGTTGCAATTACTTAATGAAGCTGGGGCAAATTGTTGAATCATCAATTAGAAGAATATGGAAGGAATACAGAGAGTAATTGTATCAAATGGAATTGACACAGAAATACTTCAAGAGAAAAGACTCTAGAGCATGAGAAAAAAAATAAAGCCTGCATAATGTATTTTATTAAGAGAACATAGCCTTTAATGTAAAACTATGGGAAAGCATGACAAAAATTAGGTTACATTTCTTTTGAACATAGACATAAATATCCTAATCATGATTTTGAGCATATAAAATACAGCAATATTTTATAATAGTTACAATATTAATTTATCACTCATTTTCACTGTTTGTTGTATCATTTCCAATCATAGGGGTCATTTCAGCAAGTTCCAAAGGTGATTGCAATAGGAAGATACTGCCAATCTTTCTTTCATTGAGCTACTTGTTAGATTCCAATTGTCAGAGATAGACAGCCTTTGGGTTAGCAAACTTCATGAACTTCACCATCAAACTATCAAGTAGTAATAATATACTGGGAACAAACCAGATTTGTTTTAGAAGATAGGACATAGTACTTCACATCTAAATTGAACCTAAACAATTACTAATATAAAATTATAGGAAAAAAATAACTAGTATCAAGATCCATAAACAATCTGCGTTGTGCAGATGACCCAACTCTGCTTGCTGAAACTGAGGAGGACCTGAAGCACTTGTTGCTGAGGGTCAGGGACTGCAGTCTTCAACATGGATTGAGGCTCAATGTCAAGAAGACAAAGATTCTCACCACTGGACCAATTGGCAGCATCAGGATGGATAGTGAAGAGATTGAGATTGTACACAGCTTTAGTTTGCTTGGCTCAACACTCTTGGCACCAGCAGCCAGGAAACTAAAAGACGTATTGCGATGGGAAAGTCTACTGTTAGGGACCTCTCTAAAGTACTCAAGAGCAATGGTGTGTCTCTGGATATAAGGTGCGTCTGGTACAGGCCATGGTATGCATCAGAGAGCTGGACAATGACCAAGGAGGATAGAAGGAGAATTGATGCCTTTGAGCTTTGGTGTTGGAGAAGAGTGCTGAAGGTGCCATGGACTGCTAAGAGAACAAACAGATTCACCCTGGAGAGGGTTAAACCGGGTTGCTCCTTGGAGGCAAGGATTCTGAGGCTTCGTCTGACATACTTTGGTCATGTTGTAAAGAGAGACCAGTCCTTGGAGAAGGACATCATGCTTGGAGGGTGGAGGGCAGGCGCAGGAGGGGAAGTCCCTCTAGGAAGTGGATTGATTCGGTGACTGGGGCAATCGGGATGAGTGGAGGCAATGAGATTGGCACAGGACAGAGCAGAGTTTAGAGCTGTTGTACATAGGGTAGCTATGAGTCACAAGTGACTCGATGGCACATAACAACAACAACAGTATCAAGAGATGACACGAAATCATTTAAAATCTCAAATCTGTTTTTCACGGGATTATTATAAGTTGTAGTGGACTTGATGGCACCTAACGTCAGCATTCACTTATGAATATTGTTAGCTCCAAAGACCAGGCCATTTTGTGAAAAATGGTGTTTTACAGACATGAAAGATGACTCACATCAGATCACAAAACAGAAGGTGACCACGTCAATGTCTCACGACTATTTTTTTTTGTATTTTATAATTGTCTCAATGAGAATCATGACCGTAGTATACATCAGAATAGTAAGAAGGTGAGAGTAACACTGCTAGTGATGGTTATGGTTATGTGTCGGTGTGGTTCTTTGAGCGTGCATTGTTAGTTCACAAAATAGTTAGATGGTAGATGAGAGAGAATTGTTTAAAAGGGATATGTGATTAAGTATTAGTGCATGACAGGAGTCCAGAATGAAGGCAGCATAGTGAAGTGGACTTGGGGGAGGGATTGTATAACAATGAAGGAATTTTCTTTGACTTTTCAAAGAGAAGAATGAACTGGAGAGGAGGGGTGGTGAGGGATAAAAGTTTAAAAATGAATGAATGGAAATCCAAAATCTCTGTATATTTTCAACAAAATTAATAATAATAATAATAACAAATAAAAGTATAAAACCCTTAAAAAATGAGAAAAAGGCATATGTCATTGTTTTCTTGGCAGAAAGAAGATGACTTTTCAAATGGAGATATTGTGGAAAGTTTAACCAAGAGTTGATTTACAAGGGTTTGAGTAGAGTGAAGTGGTATCTACAAGAACTGGTGACAAACAATGAGACTCACATTACTCATTTCAGACAGAAAGATAAAAGGTGTGAAGTGACAGCCAGAGCATAGCTGTAGGTGAGAACTGTCCAAAGGATGGCTATCTTGCTGGCTAGGAGCTGAAGGAACAAATGTATTTATCCCTCAGTCTCCTGCCAGTGTCTATCATTGAGCAAAAAGGAATTAGGAGGAGTAGATTGACCTTCAAAGAAATAAAATAGCATAATGAAATGCTATATATTAAATTCTGTCTTCTAAAAAGATAACTTAAAATCTCATCTCTGCCTATGAACATGATCTTTTTGCAAACAGAGTACTGGAAGAGATAATCAGCTAACATGAAGTCATTCCACGGTAGAGTAGGCTGTATTCCTTCCTAAGTGCTATCTTTATACAAGGGGAGAAGAAACAGTGAGAAGACTGTTACATGAGAAGATGATCATCCTATAACTGCAAGAGATATAAGAAGAAGTCTTTTCCTATAACAATCAGAAAAACACATATCACATTGACAACCTAATTTTCTACTTTTTTATTTAGAATTAGAGATGATAAAGTTTTGTTCTTATTTTGTTGTGTTTTGTTTTATTTTTGTTAGGTGGAGTTGAGTCAACTGCAACTCACAGCAATCCTATGAAAAGCTAATAAGATATTTGCCATGGTCTCTGTCATCTTCATAATTTTTGTCATGCTCAATCTCATTGTGGTAGGTACTGGGCCAATCCAACTACCTGAGGATTTTTCTCTCTTTCTCTGTGCCACCACCTTTCCTAGCATGGTGTATCTTTCCAAGGATTGGTTACCTCTGGGAATATGCCCAAAGTAAATAAGGCAAATTTCATTATCTTTGTCTCTGAGGAGAATTCTCTCTGCACTGACTTCAAGACAAATATGTTCTTTTGGCTGTCCTTAGAATATTCAGTACTCTTCGTCAATACCAGAGTTGCATGACATCAATTCTTCTGTATTCTTTCTCAAACTTCCAGATATATAGAAAGCAAGTAAAAAAAAGAAAAAGAAAAACAAACAGAACAAGAATTAAAAGAGGTTCTCTTTAGTCTTTTTAAACTGGCATCATTACTCTTTAAAACTTTTGAGAGATCTTTGACAACAGAATTTCTCAATGAAATAGGTCTTTTGATTTCTTGACTGTTGCTATCAAGGGCAAGGGGGTTTATTGCGGATCCAAATAAAATAAGATCACTGACAACTTCAAATCTTCCCTCTATCCATTACAAAGTTGTCTACTGGTCCAGTGGTGAGGATTTTGTTTTCTTGATACTGAGATGTATAACATATTATACAATCTTTTATTTTCTTCAACAAGGATTAGAAGTCCTCTTCTGTGACCAAGGTTGTGTCATCTGCATAAAAAGGTTTTAATAAGTGTTCCTCTAATCCTAGTAACACATTCTTCTTCATATAGTCCACCATCTCAAATAATTTGTGCAGCAAATAAAATTGTATTCTGTTTTTATATGTTTTTATTTGTTTTAGGTTGTTATGGTAACTCTAGAAATCAAAGACAGGAAGGGAGGAATGTGAAACTGGAGAAACAAATATGGACATTCAGTAATATATTAAAGAATCATATATAATGTTGCTAAAAACATTTGGTGGGGTGGGGGAAGAATGTAATAAGCATAATAAAAAGAGTAACCAAGTTGCTAGTAACACCAGAAAAGTTGATGTCACCCAAAGTGTCATCTCTCTAGCTGGAGTATCAGAACATAAAGGATAGTTTGTAATATATATAAAAAATTTTATTAAGAGTAATATGTGAAACATGAAGTTGCTAATGGAATTGTTAATATAACAAATTGTAATATTCCTTAAATTATGTGAATACTAAAAGCAAATATTTATTTATAAAATCTACATTGTGTTATAAAATTCTTAATTAAAGTAATACTAGTGACTGCAGAAGTCTTCCAAAAATTTTTCTCCTGTCTTTTAATTATTACTTTAATCGCAAACATTGTTGAATTGTTACTGTTGTTGTGTTGTTGTTAAGTGCCATCGAGTCGTAGGTGATTCATAGCGACCCTATGAACAAAAGACCTGAACATTTGTGTGACTTTCACCTTTCTCCATGTTCACAGGGTTTCTGGAAGCAAGGTACTTCAGAAGTGGATGCCACTCCTGCTTCCAATCTTGTTTCTAAGTGCCTTCAAATCAGCTATAACTAATCAGGTCTCAGTGAGTCAAAATGGACTTGATGATACATAGCAAAAATATGGTCTTAGCAATTGATTTTGAAAATGCATTTGACAAAATCCAACACCCCTTCCTGATATAGAGCAAAATCAGAATAGAAGGGAATTTTCTCAACATAGTGAAAAGAATGCATGCAAAACAAAGAGCCAATATCATCCTCAATGGAGAAAAGCTAAAAAACATTTTCTTTGCAAACAGGAAGCAGAAAAGGATGCCCACTGTCACCACTTCTATTCAATATTTTATTTGAAGTGCTTGCCAGAGCAAAACGACAAGAGAAGGAAATATAAGGCATCCCAATCATCAAAGGAATAGTTAAAATATTGCAATATATATAATATAGCAGATGATATGATAGTGTACACAGAAAACCCCAAGGACTTAATAAAAACAGTTGTTAGAAATAGTAGACAAATTTAGTAGAGTGGCAGGATATAAGATGAATATCAAAAAAAATCAGTTGAATTCCTCTGCAGTAAAAACGAGAACTCAGAGAAGGAAACCAAGAAAGCAATACCATTTACAACAGCCAACCACAAAATGAGGTACTTGGGAGTGAACCTAACTAGAGATACTAGAGACCTACACAAACTTCAGAACATTTTTGGAAGGCCCAATAATATACCTAAATAAATAGAAAAATATTCCTTGTTCATGGATGTTGTTGTTGTTGTTGTTATGTGCCATTGAGTCATTTGAGACTCATAGCGACCCTATGTACAAGCGCTTTAAACGCTGTTCTATCCTGTGTCAACCTAGCCATCTCAAATGCACTTATTCCCACCACTCCAGTCACAGAATCGATCCATCTCATCTTCCTCTCCTTCGCTGCTTCTCCACTCTGCCAAACATGATGTCCCTCTCCAAGGACTAGTCCCTCTTCACAACATGCCCAAAGTATGGCAGATGAAGCTTCAGAATCCTTTACTCCAAGGAACATTCTGGCTTCACCTTCTCCAGGACAAACCTGTTTGTTCTCTTCACAGCAAGTAACTGTGAAGACTATAGCCTGGATCAGGCGCACCTTAGTCTCCAGCCTGACATCGTTGCTATTCAGTGCTCTTGAGAGGTCCCTCACAGCTGCCTTTCCTAATGCAATTCATGTCTTTATTTCCTGGCTGCTGTTACCAAGAGTGTTGACTGTGGAGCCAAGCAAATTAAAACTCTTAACTATCTCAATCTCTTCACCATCCATCCTGATGCTGCCAACTGGCCCAATGGTGAGAATCTTTGTTTTCTTGATGTTGAACTTCAATCCATATAGGAGGCTGCAGTCCTTGACCTTCTGCAGCAAGCGCTTCAGGTCCTCCTCAGTTTCAGCAAGCAGGGTTGTTCCATCTGCATAACACAGGTTGTTGATGACTCTTCCAACAATCCTGATGCCACATTCCTCTTCGTTCATGGATTGGAAGACTAATATTGTGAAAATAACAATCCTACCAAAAGCAATCTACATCGTCAACACAATCCCAATCGATATAAAAATAATTTTTAAAGGAGATTCAAAGGCAAATTGTCAAGTTTATTTGGACAGAAAGAGATCCTGAATAAGCAAAGCACTTTTGAAAAACAAAACTGAGGTGGGAGGCATAACACTCTTTGATTTCAAAACCTATTTCATAGTGATAGTAAGCAAACCAGCATGGTACTAGTACAAAGATAGGCACACAGAAAATGTAACATAATAGAGAACTCAGAAATGGACCCATCTATCTATAGTCAACTAATATTTGACAAGGAAATAAAACCTATCAAATGGAGAAATGACAACTTCTTAAACAAATGGTGCTGGCAAAACTGGACTGCTACTTGCAGAAAGCTGAAACAGGATCTAAGTCTCACACAATACACAAAAATCAACTCAAGGTGGATCAGAGACCTGGGAGTAAAGCCCCAAACTATAAAGTTCATCGGAGACAAAATGAAAACAAGCTTAGATGGCCTCGTCTGTGGTATAAAGAGACCTCCAAATAACAGCCAGATATTCATAATCTGAAGAGGATACAATTTATGAATGAGAGCTTTTGAAGATTAAATCCTGGTGTATATCAAAACTTTTTCCAATAGAGTGAAAAGAAAACCTACTGACTGGGAACAAACATTTGGCAATACCATTTCAGACAAAGGTCTCATATTAAAAGTTTATAGAACCCTATGGGTGACCCTGGAGGACATTATGCTGACTGAAATATCTCCATAACACTGTTGTAAAACAGGACTGACATCAGGGTTTTGGGGGAACCTTAAGAAAAGGGGGGATTAATAATGTATGCTGCATTGAAACAAGTAAGGGAGAGAACTGTTTAAAAGGGATTTAGGATTAGGTATTATTTTCATGACAAGATTAAAGAAAAAGAAATGTATATTAGAGTGTATTGTGGACGGGGGGACTGTATAACAATGAAAGAATTTCTTTTTTTTAAAAGAGAAAAATTAATTGGGGGGAGAGGTGGGGAGGGAGGAAAATATGCAACAATGCATGAATGGGGAAAATTAAATGGAAAGAATATGCTATAAAAATATATATGTTACATTTAAAATCACTAATAAAAACACTTCATTAAAAAAAGAATGAGACTGAAAACACAATTACAAAATGGGAAAAAGACATGGAAAGAATTTTTGCAAAGGAAGATACTCAAATGGCGAACAGACACGTGAAGAAATGCTCAAAATCACTGGCAAGAAGAGATATGCAAATCAAAACCAAAAGAAGATACCATCTCACCACAATAACAGTGGCAAAGTTTAACAGGACAGCAAGCAACGAATGTTGGAGAGGATGTGGAAAGATAAGTGTAAAATGGTACAACCATCCTGGAAGGCAGTGGGGCATTTCCTCAAAAAGCGGAACATAGACATTCCTTATGATCCAACTATTCCACTGCTTTAAATCTGCCCCAAGAAAATGAAAACTGAGGAACAAATGGAAACCTGTACACCAATGTTTATAGCTGCATTATTTACCATCACAAGAACATGGGAACAGCCCAAATGCCCAACCGCAATTGACATTGTTTGAGAAATTATGGTACATTTCACACGATAGAATGCTACACAACCAACAGGAGCAATGATTTTGTAAATCACACCTAACTTAAGAGGGACTGGAGAGCATAATTCTAAGTGAACTAGCTCAGTCTGATATGAAAAAAATAATTCACCATCAGGATGGATGGTGAAGAGATCTGCTTGGCTCCACAGACAACACTCTTGGCACCAGCAGCCAGGAAATTAAAAGACGTATTGCCATGGGAAAGTCTGCTATTAGGGACCTCTCTAAAGTACTGAAGAACAATGGTGTCTCTCTGGAGAAGAGGGTACCTATGATACAGGCCATGGTCTTTGCTATCACTTGTTATGCATCACAGAGTTGGACAATGACTAGGGAGGATAGAAGGAGAATTGATGCTTCTGAGCTGTGGTTCTGGAGAAGAGTATTGAATGTACCATGTACTACCAAGGAAACAAACAGACAGATTCATCCTGGAGAGGGTTAAACTGGGCTGCTCCTTAGAAGAAAGGATTCTGGGGCTTCGTCTGACATACTTTGGACATGTCGTGAGAAGAGACCGGTCCTTGGAGAAGAACATCATGCTTGGGAGGGTGGAGCGACAGTGCAGGAGAGGAAGGCCCTCTATGAGGTAGATTGATTCAGTGCTGGGATAATCGGGATGGGTGTGTAGAAGACAGTGTTATTGGCACAGGATAGAGCAGGGTTTAGGGCTGTTGTACATAGGGTCGCTATGAGTCACAAGTGACTTGATGGCACATAACGAGAACAACTGTTATTGTAGAGATAGGTAACTAGTAAAACAGGTATGAGGATCTAAGTGGGTGGCAGAAGGGTGGGGGGCATGTAATCGTAAAGTCACATAATTTGATGGGTGCAAGGAGGGGTGGAATTAAGGAAATGGGAAGGATCTGGTATCAAAAACAGTGTAAGTAAACCAGTATAAAATTTAAAAGAAAAGAAAATCATCTTGCTATTTCAGAAAGAACATTAAACTCTCTCTCTCTCTCTCTCTCTCTCTCTCTCTCTCTCTCTCTCTCTCTCTCAGAGAGAGAGAGAGAGAGATCTTGCCCCATCCTGTGTCTTCATCATAGTCTTTATCATGTTCATGGCCACTGTTACAGTCATTGTCAATTCATCTCGTGTTGATCGTTTCTCTCTCATAGACCCTTTACTTTTCCATGAGTAGAACAGATCCAACAACATATTCAAACATATGTGAGACAAAATCCATCTTTGCCTCTAAGGAGCAACCTGGTTGTCCTTCCCCCAAGAAGACTTGATTTTATTTCTTTTGGTTGTTTATTAGATGCCATTGAGTCAACTCATAGTGACCCTATGAACAACATATCTGAATCCTGTCCTATCCTGTGCCTTCCTCATCATCTCTGACATACTTGGGCCCATTGGTTTTAAGTCACTGTGTCAATCCATCTCACTACAGGTCTTCCTCTTTATCTCTGACTATCCATCTTTACAATGATGATGTTCTTTTCCAAGGACAAG
Organism: Elephantulus edwardii; assembly: GCF_000299155.1. Classification (NCBI taxonomy): domain Eukaryota; kingdom Metazoa; phylum Chordata; class Mammalia; order Macroscelidea; family Macroscelididae; genus Elephantulus; species Elephantulus edwardii. The sequence continues at coordinate 21,508,621 of NW_006399769.1, forward strand.
TCCCTCATACGCACAAAATATATGAGATGAAATTTCTCCACCTTTGCCTCTAAGCATCATCCTGGCTACATCTTCCCCAAGATATATTATTTGTTCTTTTGACAGTCCATGGGATATTCAGATACTCTTCCCCAACACCACAAGTCAAAGGAATCAATTCTTTTTTTCATCTTTGTATTCATTGTCTAATTTTCAGGTACACAGAAATTAATTGAAAAGATCTAGGCTTGAATCAGATGTACCTTCATCTGAAAACTAACATTATTGTTCTTTAACTTCTTGGAGTGGTCTTTGACAGAAAATTTTCCTAATGCAACCCATTTTTTTTTTCTGGCTACGGTTATCAACAGTGTTGATTGCAGATCCAAGTAACACGCTAATGCTGCCAATTTCAATCTTATTTCCATCTATCTTGATGTTGCTTTTTGGACCAGCAGTGAACATTTTTGTCCTCTTGATGTTGAGACTTAAACCATCTTGAAGATTATAATATTTGGTCTTCTGCAGCAAACATTTCAAGTCCTCTTTGCTTTGGCAAGCAAGGTTGTTTCATCTGCATAATATTGGTTGTTCATGAGTCTTCGTCCTATCCTAATGTCACAATCTTAGTTTCTGGTATGTTCTATACTCTTTGCCAACATTATAATTAAAACAATTTGATTTTTTCATTATTTCTAATTCATAATCCAACTTTCCCATGAATATGAAGTAATTGAAAATATCATAGTTTGAATCTGATGTTCCTTAGTCCTCAAACTACTATCTTTGGTCTTTCTCACCTTAAAGAAATCTTTCACAGTAGATTTGTTTAATGCAATGTATCTTGATTTCTTGTCTGCTGCAATTCCAAATGTTCATTATGGATCTCAGTAAAATTATATTTTTGCCAACTCTAATCTCTTCTCTATCTACCATGATACTGTTTCTTGATGAGTTGTAAAGATTATTTTCTTCATTTTGACATACTATCCTTTTTGAAGGTTGTAGTCTTATATCTTCACCAGTAAGTTCTTCAAGTCCTTTTCACTTTCTGCAAGTAAAATTGTGCCATTTGCATTATATAGGTTGTTAATGAGTCTCCCTCTAATCTTTTTTATTAAATTAATTTTAATGAAAGTTTAGAAAGACTTAGGGTTTCCAATCATTCATTGTCGTACTTTTCTTTCTTCCCACCCCCTCTCCCCCACTTCACTCTTCTCCTTGAAAAGAAAAAGAAAAACTCTCTCATAATGCCAGAGTTTCTTTATATATACTCTAAATTCTTGTTCAGAATAGAAATTAAATAAATACGGAGAAAGGATTTATCCCTTATCCATATATTTCCTAATTTTACACTATCCTGTATCATTAGTCTGTTCTAATGATTGCTTCATTGTCTATGTCTGCGTTTTTCATGGGCACAGTTAAGTGTTCTATGATTCAGTTCACAAATATTAAGTATTATTGTGGCTTGGAAAAAAATAGACAATTAGTAGAAGAAAGGAAGACACTTAAGAAAGTGTATTGGCACATTGACTACATTTATGAACCTGAGGACAGCAGAAGCTGAGAGAATAGGACAGGATGTGGCAAGGTTCACTTCTGTAGTACTTAGGGTAACCAGAGTCAGAGTTGGCTTGGCAACATCTATTAACAACAATAACAAGAAAGAATATCTTTCTAAAAATTGCTAATTTATGCTGAAACATTCCAAACATTACATGCCAACATTTTAGTGTCACACCTTTGACAATGTCACTTAATACAGACCCCTCACCCTTGCATCTTCCTAATATAGATTGTGCTGTAGGTATCAGTACTATCCCAACAACCTCAGAGTATGCAAAGACAAGTACATGTCTACTTGTTGATAAGAGTGAATTTGCTACACATTTCTAGAAATGACTTTAAAAATATTTATTAAAATTATTGATGGGCACTTAGATTGTTTCCAACTCCTTGCTATTGTGAACAAAGGCGCAATAAACATGGGTGTGCATATATCTGCTTGGATGTCATTTACGGTCTCTTTAGGGTATATTCCCAGTAGTGGAATTAATTGCTGGGTCAAACGGTATCTCTAGCAGCAAATTTTTGAGAAAGCGCCATACCACCTTCCACAGGGGTTGCACCATTTTACACTCCCACCAACAGTGAATACGGGTTCCAGTCTCTCCACAACCTCGCGAGCATTTGTTGCTTGCTGTTCTGTTAAATTTTGCTAGTCTTACTGGGGTGAGATGATATCTCATCGTTGTCTGATTTGCATCTCTCTCAGGGCTAGGGATTTTGAACGAATGGATAGAGAAGCTGTGGTATATTCACACAATGGAATACTACGCTGCTTTGAAAAACAAGGAACTCATGCAATATTATTCAAAATGGGTGACCCTGGAGGACATTATGCTGAGT
>NW_006399769.1:21511411-21515181 GCF_000299155.1 Elephantulus edwardii
AAATGTTTATTAAATTAAATGTAAATACAATTGACTTTACCATTCTATTAATAAATTCTTTCATTTTATAGGAGTGAAATTATCTAGAACAAAAAATGGGACATGAGGGTAAAGGGCCATAAGTTTCTCTCTGAAAGGGTCCTAGGGAGGGACAATAGCACAGTCCCTCACGTCCCCAAAGTAGAAAGCAGATAAAGAGTCCATAGTCAAGCCCCATGGTGCCTCATGATTTACACCAATAGCAGGAAATTCTATATTTTGCTATTGACTCACAGAATTACTCACAGTTGTATTGAGAATGAGGTTTATTAAGGAAATAAGTTGGAGAATGGGAAAACGAAGAATATCACCTAATGCAAATCCAAGTTTTACTCCAGTAGTCCCAAGGTATCATTTTTCAACTAGTCCAGGCTCTGCTTACAGTTCAGCAGTCAGATTCTCCTTCCATCACCAAGAAGAACAGTGAAACCTTTTGATTATGCCCTTTATCTCAGGAGTCCTCTGGTTATGCCTCAACACAGTTTCTCTACAGCAATGCAACAGTCTTTCCACCACTATCACCAATATCTTGCCACCATGGTCTCACTCTCAACAGCCTGTTGCTTTAGTCTCTCTCAAGTCTTGCCATCCAGCATGGGAAACCCTTTCTCTCTCATCCTAGTCCCACAGCTATTGATGACTTGCAGGACTATGTATTGACAATTAAGGTAGCTGGAGACCAGAATGGGCTAAGGCTTAAAAAATATTTTTAAAAATATTAAGCTAACACTGCAGTCTACTCTCTGGCTTTTTCTAGCTATTATTTCTCATCATCTAAAGAATCAGCCTTCCTTTTACCATCATCTATATTTACGGAAATATGTAAGGCAGCTGCTTTAATTTTTAATTTGTTCAGTCTTATTAAACTGGTACTCGAAACTAGCATATCTTTTCCACTGGAGAATCTTCTATTATAGTTAAATCCACATCTATAAACAAAGGTCCAGTACAGTCCATCATGTCACAGAAATCAACGCTAGTACATAGAACAAAACAAAACCTATTTTCTTCATCTGGTTGGATTCTGGTCAACACATACCCTGTGAAGATGGCTAGGTCCAAGTGAGCATCAGCGACAAACTCAGGAGTCTCCACTTCTTCCTGTTGCAGACTGCGCTGATCGCCACATTCAACTTCAGCCCTGCAGGGGCCATGTCAACACATCAAGGATTCCCAGAACTCCCTGCTCCACAAACTAGTAGTCCTTTTTCATTTATTCATTCATCATGTTAGATGGATTGTGCTGAAGAAACAAGTGCAAACACCCTGTCTCTTCATTACTACTTTTCTCCCACTTCCACTCATCAAGTCAGGTAGTCACTATGAATTGAACACACTCACCCACTTCCTTTAATTTCTAAAGTCCTAGAAAAAGAGTTCTGGTGATTCATCCTGCCTCGCATCAAGTAGGCCCAGGTTGTAACCATGAACTTAAGCACACTCATAAGCTTTACCTAGCCTCTGTTAATTGGCAAAGTCTCTCTTTTGGCTTGTCTGGTCTCAAATGTAACTCTTTTTTGAGAGTACTGGGTGGGGTTTAATCTTTCTTAGATTAATCTCCACACTCTATTCCAAATTTTACTACTTACTAAAGCATTCTTTTAGAACACATTTTGCGTTTTTGTATTTCCAAACAATATCCAACTATCTTACATTTTCCCTCTAAATGACAATGATTTTACTATATTACAACAGATCTTATCATTAAATCAACAAAAACCTTAATCATTTTTTCAATATATCGTAACATAAACTTAAATAATTTTTACAAAGTATCAAGGCATAACATTATGACAAATAAAAGAGAAATATATCATCATTTATACACTTTTTCTTTTTTTGTTTTAATAATTTACAAAATTCGAATACATTGTTTTCCAGAACAGATTCTTCCAAGTTCCCTCACGTACAAACCCATGATAAATCCCCCCGCCCTTGCACATCCTCATCCCTCTACTTCCACCATCCACACCCCTCCCCCGATCCTTATACTCATTCTACAATAATGATTTTATACAATATTTTATTTGTCCTTGTGGGACTGAGTTAGTTCATTCAGTATAATGCTCCTCCCAAGATAGGTAAAAATTTACAAAATCATTGTTCCTGTGTGCTGCACATTATTCCATCGAGTAAATGTACGATAATTTCTCAATTCATTCATTCATCTGGGCTATTTCCATGTTCTTGAGACAGTGAATAAACTTGCTATGAACTTTGGTGTACAAGTTTCCATTGGTGCCTCAGCCCTCATTTTCTTAGGATATATTCCAAGTAGTGGAATAGCTGGGTCACATAGAATTGATATTCATTTATTTGAGGAAGCACCAACCTACCTTCCAGAATGGTTATACCATTATACAATCCCTCCAACAATGTATAAGAGTTCCTATCTCACCATATCCTCTCCAACATTTATTACTTGCTGCCTTGTTAAATTTTGTCACTGTTATTGGAGTGAGATAGTACATCATTGTGGTTTTTATTTGCATCTCTCATATCGCCAGTGATTTTGAGTATTTCTTCATGTGTCTGTTTGCCATCCGGATATCTTACTCTGTGACAATTCTTTCCATGTCTTTTGTCTGTTTTGTAATTGAGTTATCAGTCTTTTTTTCTTGTGGAGGCCCAGGAGTATTCCATAAACTTTTGTTATAGATGACTCTTGTCTGGGATGGTATTCCCAGTTAGTTAGTAGGTTTTCTCTAAACTCTGTTGGAAAACGTTTTTGATGCACACATGGACTTAATCTTTAAAAGGTCCCATTCATCAATTTTATCCTCTTCAGACTGTGCCTTTCTGGCTGTATTTGGCAGTCTTTTTATACGTTGGATTACTGCTCCTAAGCTTGATCCATTTTTGTCTCTTATGAATGTTATGGGTTTGGGCTTTACTCATAGGTTTCCGATCCACCTTGAGTTGATTTTTGTGTATGTGTGAGATGTGGATCTTGTTTCAGCTTTCTGCAGATGAAAGTTCAGTTTTGCCAGCACCATTTGTTGCATTTATACACACTATCAATTGCTAGGATCATGTGGTTCTCATTATTTGCTTTTGTTGTTGTTCTTGTTGTTCTTTATTATTTTATACTGATTTACTTACAAAGCTCATATACATTGTTTTTCACATCTGATCTTTCCTATTTTCTTAAACCACCCTTCCCTCCACCCATCAAATTGTGTGACCCTATGATTAACCTCCTCCCATCCTCACCCCTGTGTCCCCACCTTGGATCCTCATACACAATCTACTACTTATTGTCTATTTTTATAATAATGGTCTTATACAGTATTTGTCCTTATGTGACACTTAAGTTAGTTCACTTAAGATAATACTCTCCAGTCCCTCCCAAGTTAGTGATTTACAAAATCATTGCTTCTCCATGCTGTGTAGTACTCCATGGTGTGAACGCACCATAATTTGTCAACCCAGTCTACTGTGGTTGGAAATTTGGGCTGTTTCCATGTTCTTGCAATGGTGAGTAACACTGCTATGAACATTGGTGTACACGTCTTCATTTGTGCCTCAACTCACTTCTCATTTTCTTGGAGTATATTCGAAGCATTGGAATAGCTGAGTCTTATGGAATTTCTATGTTCAGCTTTTGGAGCAAACACCAACGTGCATTCTAGAATGGTTGCACCGTTCATTATTTGCTTTTTTAATGTGGTGTATTATGTTGATTTTTTTTAATGTGGAACCATCCTTGCATACCTCTTATGAACTCCACT
>NW_006399769.1:21515797-21523518 GCF_000299155.1 Elephantulus edwardii
AATTAGGGTGCAGCCACACAGTGAAATACTACGCACCAAGAAGGAGCAATGATTTTGTAAATTAATTCTTAACTTGAGAGGGACTGGAGAACATTATGTTAAGTGAACTAAATCTCATAAAAACAAATACTGTATAAGACCATTATTGTACAACAAGTATGAGGATCCAAAGAGGAGAGAGGGGAGAAGAGGAGTAAGGATGAGCAGGGTGGGGGAGAGGCTCAATCATAGGGCCGCACAATTTGATGATGAAAGGTAAAAGAAAGGGGAAAGATCTGGTGTGATAAACAATGTATATAAACTTCGTAAGTAAACACAGTATACAATAAAAGAACTAAATTTTTAAAAAATACATTGTTAAAAAATTCTACCTTTTATAAGGTTTTTAATTCAGGTGGGATAAATGCAAGGCTCAATTTTGATTCTTATTTTCTTCTGTTTCAATTTGAACTTGTACAAGTAATTGAAGGTCTATTCCTCAGTTAGTGCCTGGCCTTGTTTTAATGGATAAAATTGATGTACATAATTTGTTCTCATGGATAAAGAAATCTGATTCCTATGTATTTAATCAAGTGATATCTATTTGTGTAAATGTTGCCATTATGTGCTTTCAGGTTAACTGTGACTCATAGTGATTCTATGAACAATGGAGTCTGAACCGTGCCATAATTTGAGCCAATCCTGCCCCATCATGAGATAATCTTACTCTCTGACACACCTACCCCTATGGCCACAGTCACTGTGTCAATCCATCTCATCCAGGGAGTCCGTCTCCTGCACTGATCCTACCTTTACAAGCAGGGTGTCCTTCTCCAAGGGCAGGTCACAGAATATGTGAGACAAAGTTTGTAGAGTCACTTTGTTTTCTCTTTAGTCTTATCAATGACTAAATTAGGAATAAATGACTAAAATAAGAATAAATCAATCAATAAATGCCTGATTCAAGCAGGAAAACTGTGCATCACAGTTGTATTCTCCACACCTATTCAATCAAGATGCTGAATAAATAATGCTGGAGTTGTTAGGAGACAGAATTATCAACTTGATGGCAGTGGATATATGTTTTTTTTAATTTTTTTTTTTTTTTTTTTTTTGCTGAGTACATTGTACTTTATTGATGGTACAGGGCAAGACGTCCTCTCCAAGCCCCTTCCCTTTCTCAGGGGGATTTGATGGAAACTTGTGTCAAGGAGTCAAGGATGTGAGATTCTCAGTGTGTGGGAGGATCAAGGTAGGGCAAGGACTCCCCAGAAGCTGAGGGTCTCTGTCTCTCTCTTCTAGTGCTATTGCTGGGGCTGGTGGTCCAAGGGGATCTTTTTCTTTGGAAGCCAGGTGAGCCATCAGGTCGACCACCCAGTTGCTGTAGCCAAATTCATTGTCATACCAGGAAATGAGCTTGACAAAGTGGTCATTCAGGGCAATGCCAGCCCCAGCATCAAAGGTAGAAGAGTGAGTATCACAATTAAAGTCACAGGAGACAACCTGGTATTCAGTGTATCCCAGGATGCCCTTGAGAGGCCCTTCTGATGCCTACTTTACTACTTTCTTGATGTCATCATATTTGGCAGCTTTCTCCAGACGGCAGGTCAGGTCCACAACTGACAGACTGGGAGTGGGGACATGGAAAGCTGTGCCAGTAAGTTTCCCATTTAGTTCAGGGATGACCTTGCCCACGGCCTTGGCAGTGCCAGTAGATGCAGGGATGATTTTCTAGGCAGCTCCATGGCCATCATGCCACAGCTTTCCAAAGGGGCCATCCACAGTCTGCTGGGTGGCAGTGATGGCATAGACTGTGGTCATGAGTCCCTCTACAATGCCGAAGTTGTCATGGATGACCTTGGCCAGGGGAGTCAAGCAGTTGGTGGTGCAGGAGGGATTGCTGACAATCTTGAGAGAGTTGTCATACTTTTCATGGTTCACGCCCATCACAAACATGGGGCCATTCACAGAAGGAGCAGAGATGATTACCCGTTTGGCACCACCCTTCAAGTGAGCCCCAGCCTTCTCCAAGGTTGTGAAGACACCAATGGACTCCACAACGTACTCAGCATTAGCATCACCCCACTTGATGTTGGTGGGATCTCACTCCTGGAAGATAGTGATAACTTTCCCAATGATGACCAGCTTCCCATTCTCAGCCTTGACAGTGCCGTTGAACTTGCCATGGGTGGAATCATATTGGAACATATAGACCATATAGTTGAGGTCAATGAACGGATCGTTGATGATGACAACATCCACTTTGCCGGAGTGAAAAGCAGCCCTGGTGACCAGGCGCCCAATATGGCCAAATCTACTTACTCCGACCTTCACCATGATGTCTCTGGGATGCAGCTGAGGCTGCACAAGAAGAGAGGGCAATCTGGATCGACGAGGAGCAGAGAGCCGGTTTTATATATATTTTTTAAAGGAGCTTGGATGGTATGCGGGTTTTGCTCTCCACTGCTAACTCAGTGGTTTCAATCCACCCAATGACTTTGAGAAGGAAAGAAGTATTGATTGAACTGCTTCCATTAAGATTATAGCCAAAAAAACCCTGTGAAGCACTTGTACTCTGTAACAGAGGACTGGCATGATTTAGGGGCAATGCAATAGCAACATATTTGGTTTTGATGTACTTTTAAAGCTCTGAAAAATTTTCATGTTCCCAATAGTATAAAACCCCCCATTGTTAAATGGGCTCGTCTTCCCTGCATTCCCCAAAATAGAAGCCCATGGTGACCATTCAGTGCTTCCTTTGCTCAATATCCATCCACTGTTTTTGCTGGGATGTTTTCCTTTTCCTGTTGCCCTCCAGCCTGGATTGGGAGCTGCAGTGGTTTTACAGGCCCCTGATCCACTCTCCTCTTGACTTCTTCCCTCCCCCCCACCAGGAAAGTAGGCACATAATTCAAAATGGGCCTGTGGATGTCTGAAGTACGAAAGAGAAAATAGGTCAAGCCTTTTTTGCTGATGAGGCTCTCTGAAGTTTCTAAGCCAGTTCATCATCAATCAGAGGAACTAAAGCTGTTGCTCAGACAAAAGTCAAGATGAGACAGGACGATCAGATGGAATCCTAAAGGCATTGATGGCTATCTGAGCTTTTTGCTTAAAACACAATTGAAATATGAATTTTGGTCACTCAGAACCCAGAGAGTGTTGGTTAATGCAATCACTCCTATAGGTCACTTCCTCCATTCTGATTTGAGTTTTGTAGAAAACTGTTGTGTACCCTAAAGGATTTAATTAAGTATTGCACAGAATTCCTGAATTGGGAGTGGTAATGGTTAAAGCGTTGAGAACATTTTGGAGGCAAGTTAGTGATAGGGTGATGAGAGGAATTTCTGTACCCAAGACAAACAAATACTGAGTTCAGATCACTCATCTACTCTTAGATGAATGTTCTTCTTCTCTCCCTCCTTCCCTCTCTCCCTCAATTCTGGGACTTCTGGCTTCTCGACTCCTTATAGTAAATCCCCTTCATTGCTGGACACACCAGCTTTGCTACTTCATCATCTCCATTTTCATTTGGTCTTAGGGCGTGCAGAACATCTCTAAAGTGTGTCCATAATCAAACTGCCTTCCTTATTCTGATTCCAGTTTCCTAATTTATACGATGAAAGAGATTGCCACCATAACTTCCAGCTCCTTTAGCCCCAAAATATGATTTCATGGGTTATGAGATTAGGAGAAGTTGAGAGTGATGTAGAATGAAAAGTACGTCTCTAAAAATGGCTGAATTTTTGTTAAAAGCCACGACTGCATCTTGTGTCTTAAAGCAGGAATAGGATTAGTAGACTCAGGAAAACGTGAAGTTATGAAAAGAAAACTAAAAGCTCAGAGTGACAAAAAGATAAACGTGGTCACTGTGACATAAATGAGCAAAGGCTGTGAAAATGAATGATGACAGAAAGTTTCTCTACTTCTGTTTGCTTTAGGTATATTGAATGGATTTGTTAGGCCAAAGAAAAATAAAACAACAAAAATTACATTTAAGTAAAATACTGTCTTCATGGAGGATGTACCAGTTGTCCAACATTTAAAATCACAATTGTTCAAGGTAAATGACACATTTGGACAAACTCACAATTATCCAGCAAAGTGTATTATTTTGTGACAGTATCTGAACAATTTGGAAAAGAACAGAAAAATAACAACTTTTCGGTGCCAATATTGAACCACTTAGAAAAGAACAGAGGAAAAAAAAGTTATAACCTCATTCATCCATAAATAACTACAGAGGTGTAAACCTAAGGTAGTCTATGAAAAATATTTGAGAAAAAAAAGTTTTATAAAAGAATAAAGGATGTGTGCAAAGCAAGCGGAATGGGCAAGAGAAGCTTGCTTGAAACAGGGTGAAAATGTTATAAATCGAGTTATATGACAGCATTTTAACCAAACTTTATAAATATTTGAGAAGAAATGTCATCTATTTATCATTTGACTTATGTTCCCCCTCCTGATTTTAAAAAAAAGTAACACTTAAATGTGCAGAATATCTCCCCGCCCCCCCCCCCCCGCTTATTGTTAGAATAGTGTGTGTTGTGTTTTCTGAGACACCCACTGGATAGTGAATTGTGAATAGTGTAGATAGGAAAGGAGATGCTGGAGGAACCAGGATATCTACAGTTGCTTTAAAACATTAAAAGATGTAATATGTGGGAGCCACTGTTAGTTGTCTATACAGCAACCATTTATTCTTCCTTCACTGTTAATAGAATCTGATTTTGTTTAAAGATCAGAGTGTTCTAGTATAAGTAGGAGTCCCAGGGTGGTACAAATGGTTAATGTGTTTGCCTGCCTAACCAGAAATTGGAGATCTGAGTCCACCTAGTGGGATCTTTGGAAGAAAGATATGGCTATCTATTTTTAAAAAAAATTTGCCTAAGGAGCACACACATAGAGTTGTCATTAGTCATATTTTCCCTGCTCAAGTCTTCTCTTCACTCATCACTTCTAGTGTAACATTCGTGATCATTCTGACATAGAAATCTAAGCTATCTTCTGATGGGTGTTTGGGTGAAGTCCAAACCAAAAGCTTTCAGCTGCTAACAGTTTGTTATTCAGAGATAAGCAACTGGTTTTATTTTAGCAATTCATAAGCAACTGGTTTCATTTTGGCAATATAGCCAGAAATTGGGCTTTCCCTCAGTTCTGTGGTTGGATATAGTAAGACTAAACAAAAACTTTGAAAAGTTATGGAAACAGGACACATCCCTGATACACTCCTTTTCTAATTTTGAACCATGCAGTGTTTCTTTGCTCTGTTTTGATGACTACCTCCTGGTTTAAGTACAGGTTTTACATGAGCACAAGCAAGTATTCTGGGATTCTCATCCTTCTCAAGGTTCAGTACAATTTATTGTGATCCACACAGTCAAATGTCTTTGCATAGTAAAAACACAGACACTCTACTTCTGGCCAAAATCCAGTTGACTTTGGCAATGGTGTCCCTAGTGCCACTGTCTTTTCTAAACCTGGCATGCATTTCTGGTAGTTCACTGTTGATGTACTGTTCCAGTTGTTTTTGGATGATCTTCAGAAGGATTTTGCCTGCATGGGAATCTAGTGATATTATTCAATAATTTCTTTAACTCTGTTGGGCCACTTTTTCTTTTAATTGGGAATAAATACGGATATTTTCCATCAGTTGGCTAAACTATTGTCCTCCAGATTTCTTGGCATAGCTTGATGAATACTTCTAGAGTTGCATTTGTTTCTTGAATTACATAAGTTTGTATTCCATCAATTCCTGGGGCCTTGTTTTTTACGAAGGACTGGTCCCTCCTTGCAACATGTCCAAAGTACGTCAGACAAAGTTTCAGAATCCTTGTCTCCAAGGATCAGCCTGGCTTCACTCTCTCCAGAATGAACTCATTTGTACTCCAGCACTGCATGGTATATTCAATACTCCTTCCCAGCAGCACAGCTTAAAGGCATCAATTCTCCTTCTATCTTCCATAGTCACTGCCCATCTTTCTGATGCATAACAAGTAATTGCAAAGATCATGGCCTGAATCAGGCACATCTTAGTCCCAGACTGACATCATTGCTCTTCAGTACTTTGGAGAGGTCTCTGACAGCAGACTTTGCCAATGCCATTCATCTTTTAACTTCTTGGGTTTTGTACCAAAAGTATTGATTGTGGAGCCAAGGGTACTGAAGCTGTTAAGAATCTCAATCTCTTCACCATCTATCTTGATGCCTGCCAGTCAATCCAAGGGTGAGAATCGTTGTTTTCTTGATGCTGACCTTCAATCCATGTTAAACACTGCAGTCCTAGACCTTTTGCAGCAAGTGTTTCAGGTCCTCCTCAGTTTCAGGAAGCAGAATTGTGTCATCTGCATAATACAGATAGTTGTCTTCCTCCAATTCTGAAGCCACGTTTCTCCTCATACAGCCCAGACTCCTGGATAATCTGTTCTGCGTATAGATTGAATTTTGAACAAGCAGTGTTTCCTTGCTCTGTTCTAATGACTGCTTCCTGGTCCAAGTATATGTTTCTCACAAGTACAATCAAGTGTTCTGGGATACTCATCCATTCTTCTCAGAGTTAGCCACTGTTTCTCATAATTCACACAGTCAAATGCCTTTGAAACACAGATAGGCATTCCTCTGATACTCTCTGCTTTCAGTCAAGATCCATCTAACATTAGCTATAATATCCCAAGTATCATGGTCTCTTCTAAAACCAGCCTGCTCCTTTCGCAGTTCTCTGTTGATGTGTCATTTCACTCATTTTTTGATAATTTTTAGCAGAATTTTGCTTGCATGTGATATTAATGATATTAGTCAATAATTTCCACATTCTGTCAGGTCACCTTTCTTTTGAATGTGAACAATCATAGATCTCTTACAGTCAGTTGGTCAGGTGGTTGGTTGTCTTCCTGATTTCTTGGCACAACTTGGTAAGTACATACAGGGTAGCCTGTTATTTGGATTTAGGGACTCCTAAATTCAAGAGATACCGGCCTTAGCATAAGAACCCATTGTAGCTTGAGGCTTTTGGAATCACAGATGCCCAGAAGGACTGAGATAGAAGCCATTATATCAAGGGTAAGATAGGGGGAGTTAGGTATTGAATGACATAGGTGGGAGCAGAAGGGAATGTTGGTGGAGCAGGGCAAAGGGTGGGTAAAGATACACATGTCAAGGATGGAGAAAGACTGAATCTATTGGCTATTTCTTTAATTGGGAAAATATTTTCCATCTGTTCTTTTCTGTAAAATGCTTGTCTATCAGATACTATTCTAAATCTGAGCAGCCAAATTAAGACAGACTAGAAAGACTGTAGCAGGACTTAAAAAACCTTATGTACAGTAGAGTGCATTTAGACTAGCAGATAATGGCAACCGAGGCTGAGCCTTCAAGTATAGAAACACAAAGGAGGAAAATCACTTGTAAACAGACACTAGTGATTGGAACATGGAATGTGAGAACCACGATTGTAGGAAAATTGAACATTGTTAAGCAATGGAATGCATGAATATTGACATATGAGGTATTGATAAAATAAGATGGACTGGCATGGAATATTTTGAGTTAGGCGATCATATGATCTACAATGCTGGAGATGAAGACTTCAGGAAAATTGGGGTTGCTTTCATAGTTAAAAAAAGTCATTTCTAGGCCCATCTTGAAATACAATGTTGGGAGTGACACAATAATATCCATATGCATACAAGGAAGTCCAGTGAATATGACTACTATCCAAATATATGCGCCAACAACCAGAGTCAAAG
>NW_006399769.1:21524737-21525304 GCF_000299155.1 Elephantulus edwardii
TTTTTTTGAAAATTTTCCACTCTTAGCAAGGTACATTCTTAACATTTTTCTATCAATTTATTTTGGTTGAAAATATTTGCATTTTTCTTCTTTGACATGTCTTTACCTAATACGTATTCTACTTTTTAGGTTTAATATGGGTATATCCACAACATATTTGCTATTTCAAACTTTGTTACAAGTACAATTCAGTGATATAATTACATTTAGTATATTAGACAACCATCATCATTAAGTATTTTAAAATTTTCTCATCATCTTACTAGAAGCTCAATGCCCCTTAAGCAGTGATTTTTCTCAGTCTCCTCTCCCTCTCTGTGATAACCATATGGGAGGTGTGAGTTACAGGGTCACATTTAAAAATATTGATATATTAATAGGTATGGCTCAAAATTGGGAAGGGTGTACGCCAGGGATGTGTCCTATCTCCATACCTTTTCAACTTGTATGCAGAGCAGATTATCCGAGAGGCTGAGCTCTATGAGGAGAAGCATGGCATTAGGATTGGTGGACGATCTATCAACAATCTGCGTTATGCAGATGACACAACCCTGCTTGCTGAAACTG
>NW_006399769.1:21526204-21529776 GCF_000299155.1 Elephantulus edwardii
ATATATTAATGAAATTTTATAGTATTCTGTTTAGGGACAAATTTATAGTGATGCTTTTAAGGATATAATTGGTATTTATCCGTATGTTAGGGCTTGACTGTAGCATTGAAGTCTGAAGCAGTTGGTGAGAGGCCTTCAAAATGATTGGTGTGCAGTATATTTTGTTAAAGAAGTGTAGGTGGTGCAATGATTAAATATCTTGCTGCTAACCTGAAGATGGGTGGTTCAAATCCACAAGTTACTCTTTGGAAGAAAGTTGTTGCAGTTTGCTTTCATTAAGATTACACACTGGGAAAACTGAATTCCTTTGGAAAGTTCTACCTGATATGATAGAGAAAAGACTGAAACTGACAATGATTTAATTTTTCTTGGATATATACTCAAACTCAGTACCAGTAGTCAAGTAATTAAAAGACATGTTGCATCAGGAAAATTTTTTGCCAGGGCTTTTGTCCAAGTATTAAAAAGGCAATGATGTCAGTTTTAAGACTAAGGTGATTCAGGCCTTGGTCTTTTCAATCACTTACTATGAATCTGAAAACCGGACAATGAATAGTATGATAGGAGATTAATTGATATCTTTGAGTTGTGGTGTTGGAGAAGAGTACTGAATATTCCATGAACTGCAAAAAGAATAGATAGGTCATAGAAAAAAATGTGACCAGAGTACTCCTTAGAGGAAAGAATAGCAAAATTTTACATACTTTGGGTATATTATTAAGAGAGGCTATTCCTTGCAAAGGGTTATCATGCTTGGAAAAGTGAAGGGTCGACAAGAGAGAGGAAAACACTTAATGAGATACATTGACATGGTGACTGAAGCAAAGTGCTTAAATATTTCAGAGATGATGAGGATAACACAAGATAGAATGAGATTCAGATCTCTTGTTTATAATATTGTTGAGTCATACTTGACATGATAACACTTAACAACAACATAAATATAGGGGTATATGTTTTTGGTGTCCATAAATAGAAGTACTATGAAGGATGTTAAGAGAGAAGAAAAAAGTTTTTATTGTATAGCACCATGACCTTACACACTAGTGGAAAGGTTTCCAACAAATTTCATCATGCAATTCATGCAAATGATCAAATAACAGAAGGAGAAAGACTTAACTTTGTTTTCTGAAATAACTGCATTTTATTGATGCTTACAGATCATCTTCCCAAGGAAAACGTAAGCATGTTGTTTTTGTTGTTCTATGCTGTCAAGTTGAATAAAGTCCAGCTTCCTGAATTATCTGTTCAGCATATCGATAGAAAAATGCACAGAGAAAGGACACATTCTTGATGCATCCTCCTCCTACAGTGGGATTAGTCTATTTCACTGAGAGTCTTTCTTTTTTTTTATTTTTACTAATTTTCCATTTCCATTCCAAGAGAATGCTGTTCTCTTCCTGAGCTAGTTTCCTCTGATAACATGCCTAACGTATGTTAGATGAAGTCTTACCATTCTTATCTTTAACAAGCACTCTTGCTGCATGTTTTCCATGGGAGATTTGTTTGTACTGTTAGAAGCCAGTGACAAATTCAATAGTTTTGGTCAACACTACAATTCAAAGACATCATTTTTTCCTCAGTCTTTCTTATTGTCCAATTCATAGTCATATTGAAAATAGCATGTTTTTGGTCAGTTTACTTTTAAAACAACACCCTTGCTCTTTACCATTTTAAAAAGCAGCATATTTGCACAATGCAAATGCATATTTTTATTTCTTTATTTTAAAAATGTATTGGATGTATACAGTACTCTGTTTACATTGTGTTTTATTCATGTACTTTTTTTTTTGCCTTCACCCTCCACCAACCAATTCTGCAACCCTGTGATTTTCCCCCTCTCTTCACCCTCAGCCCCTTTCCTATATTCTTAGGGTATCCTTGCAGATTTCACTGGTTATCCTTCTGTTTTACAATAATGATCTTATACAATATTATATATGTTATATAGTACTTTTCAAAATTGTTGCTCCTCTGTGATGCATGTATTCCATTGTATGAATGCACCACAATTTCTCAATCCAGTCACTTGTTGATGGATATTTGGGCTGTTTCCATTTTCTTGCTATTGTGAGTAATGCTGCAGTAAAGATTGATGTACAAATCTCCATTTGTGTCTCAGTTCTGTTTCCTTTAGGGTATATTCCTTCTAGTGGAATAGTTTGGTTATATGGAATCTCTATATTCAACTTTAGAGGAAACTCTATACGACCTTCCAGAGTGGTTGTACCATTTTACAATCCCACCAACAGTGTATGAGATTTCCGGTCTCTACACAGCATCTTCAATACACTACAGTTGGGGTGAAAGGATATTTCATTGTGGTTTTGATTTGCATCTCTCTTATTTCCCATGATTTTGAGCATTTATTTATGTGTTTGTTGGCCTTCAGAATATCTCAGTCTATGAAAAATTTTCCATATCTTTTTGTTTTGTAGTTGGGTTATCAGGTTATCAGTCTTTTTCTTGTGGAGGTTCTACAGTATTCTGCATTGCCAATCCTCCCTATTCCAAGCCCAAGTTAGGAGATTTTCTTCTCACTCTATTGGAAGACATACCTCTGGAAAGTCTCTTCAAGCCTTTTTTTTTCATAAGGTTGTTATGAGTCATGCCTGACTCAACGGCAATCAGCAACAACTATTGGAAGAAGTTTTGGTGTACACAGAGAATCTTTAGAAGGTCCTATCCATTTATGCTATCCTGTCCTGGTTGTACATTTCTGGTTGTATTTGCCAGCCTCTTAATATCATAGGCTAGGTCTTCTAAGCTTCATCCCATTTTGTGCTTGTGATCTTTATGGTTTAAGGCATAACCTCTAGGTCTCTGATACACCTTGATTGGTTTTTGTGCATGATGTGAAATATGGATCCTGTTCCCGCTTTCTTTTCTTGCCAGCACCATTTGTTGAAAAGATAGTCATTTCCCCATTTGATAGGTTCCTTGTCCAATACCAGTTGACCATATATAAATGGGTTGATTTCTGGGTTCTCAATTCTGTTCCATCGGTCTATATATCTGTCATCGTACCAGTACCATGCTGTTTTTGTTATTATAACTCTATTGGAGGTTTTGAGATCAGGAACTGCTATGCTTTGCACTTAATTTTTGCTTTTCAGAAGTGCTTTGCTTGTGGGTTTTTTCTTTCCAAAACAATTGCCTGTTGCCTTTTCTATCTCTTAAAAATTGAATATGATATCTGTATTGCGATTGTGATGAATACATAGATTACTTTTGGTAGGATTGCAATTTTCACTATTTTGGGTCTTCCAATCCATGAACAACTGTTTTCCAAATTTCCTGGCATAGGCAGTCACTGTACCAGAAAGAATTGATTGACACTGAAAATTTTAGAAAATACCATATGGACAGGAGCCAATAGTAATGAAGGAGGAAATAGAAGCTTCATTGAAGGCATTGGAAAAAAATAAGCCCCCAGGAATCAATAGGATACCAATTAACTTGTTTTCATTAACAGATGCATCCTTGGATGCACTCACTAGTCTATGCCAGGAAATTTGGAGGATGGCTGTCTGGCCAATGAATTGGAAGATGTTTATATTTATTCCCATTCC
>NW_006399769.1:21530966-21533150 GCF_000299155.1 Elephantulus edwardii
CATTGACAGTTCTAACTCATAACAATCCTATTAGTGATCCAATGTACAACATAAAGAAACCTTTATTTTTCCCTATAAACTTTTCCTATTCTGTCTACACTTCAACAAAAGATTTACAATCAAGAATCCTGAAATTTTGCTTCTTGGTTTTCTACAGAAACTCACTAAATATCTACCTGAACGTGTGCTGCACCCACAATCCATGTTTAAGCCCATTGTTGCAATCACTGTGTCAATTCTTCTCACTAAGAATCTTTCTCTCTTTAATTGCCTCTCCATTTCTCAAGCGTGATGACCTTTGTAAAGAACTGACCTCTCTTCAAAGCATGTCCTAAGTTTGTGAGATAGCGTCTCAAAATTTTTGCTTAAGAGCCTTCCAGCTGCACTTTTTTCATTCCAGGATTGTTTCTAAGTAGAAGATTATGCTGTCTATAAAACATGGGCTTTAAATTAATATGAAATTTGACTAAAATGTGTCCCATATTGTGCTCTTTATTTTCATCTTGACTAAATTGATTAACTTTTAAGAACATTTTATACTGGTTTACTTTACTTAAATAGTTCATAAAATTCATATACATTGTTTTTTACACCAGATCTCTCCCCTTTCCTTTTATAGGGGTAATTTTTATTATCTGTACAATTGAAAAATTCAAGTGGTTATGCATGTATTGATAATGGTCCAATGGATGTGAGTTGAATAATTAAATCCAGGAATCATAACAACTGATCCTTTTATATAAGACTAAGTAATCTTTTTATTATGTTCACTTTTATAGTATTTTAAGTAGACATGCATCTGAGAAAGAGTAAATTTTAAGAAA
The DNA here is from genome assembly GCF_000299155.1 of Elephantulus edwardii. NCBI lineage: Eukaryota > Metazoa > Chordata > Mammalia > Macroscelidea > Macroscelididae > Elephantulus > Elephantulus edwardii. The sequence goes on from NW_006399769.1 coordinate 21,531,791, forward strand.
TAATAAGTAATATAGGGTGATTGAAGCACTAGGATCATGGTCAAGAACATTCGAAAATGAATTCAATTCCTCGGATTGAAATTTTTTTTAAATTCTTAGCTAGTTAAAAGAAACTTTATAAGAAGCTATTAAGTGTTTTATAGTGAAGACTAATGAAATCATTTTAGTAGATCTACGGAAAAGGTGAAAAGTTAGGGTTTGTGGATGCTATTAGCGACTAGTAAAGCATTTATGAGAAATTTAACAGGTAAAGAGAAAATAATGTATTTTGGAATTATTTAGTGAGCTTTGATTGAAGGACAAGAAACCTAACTTCAAGATTCTGGATTGTAAACCATTTGTGGATTCAAGAGACATTTAGGTAAAAGATAAAGGAGCTTTCTTTGTGGTTTTTTGTTTGTTTTCTGGGACTGTTACTTAAGATACTGTTGAAGACACGTTAATGTCTTTTTGCAGCTTACAAACTTTGTAAGCAAACTTGTATAAACATGTGTGTGTGTGTGTAGAGAGAGAGATTTGGAGACTGTGGACAGAAGTTTTTCTCTACTTTTTCATTCTTGTCTTCACTTCCATCTTTTCTCAGCCTGATCTCCAATGATCTTAATTAACTCTTTGTGAAAGCCTTCTCCCTCTCTCATTCTCTCTCTCTTTGGAAATATTCCCCAATGTTACAGCAAAATTGTTCTGTAAAAAGACCATCTATTTTTTAACTTGAGGCATATTATTTTTTAGATCATATTTGTTTTTATTTCTTAATATAGCATAGAAAAGGCATTTCAGATTTTTTCCTTGCACAAAACCAAATTTGTATTGACATGGCAGTTGGTAGTTTGTTTTTTGGGTGTTTTTTTTTTTTTAATCTATCTTAATTTCCTAGTGTTGTCATAGTAAAAGTACGTAAGTAAGTGGCTTTGAGAACAGACTTTTTTTTCCCTCCTCATAGTTCAAGAATTTAAAAGTTTAAATATAGGGTGTGGATTTTTGAAGAGGCACAGTTTTATCTACTTACGTTTCTAAAAGCTGCCATTAGAAACACATGAAATTTACAAACTTGTAGGCACATCTGCCCTTTTAATGAGATAATTCCGGTGTTCCCTTAATATTCACATGTGTATCTCCATGTTTATGCTTCTTTTTATACAACTCAGAAATTATTAGAGTTTCCTTTATATTGACATGGTCTTGATTGATTGATTGATTGTATTACATATGAGTGCATTATGGCAGGTGTTACATATGAGCAGATCAATTTTATGTAATCAATAGGTATAGAAGGTAGAATTTAAACATGCATTTTAGGAAGAAAAAATTCAATCCTAAAAAAATCCTAGGCTGAAAATCAGACTTCTACAGAATTTTG
>NW_006399769.1:21536021-21538155 GCF_000299155.1 Elephantulus edwardii
TCACATTCCATGTACCAATCACTAGGGTCTGCTTACAACTGTTCCTCCTCCTTTGTATTTCCATACTTGATAGTTCTACCTAGGTTGCCCTTTCTGTTAATCTGCATGTGTTCTGTTGTGCATAGGGTTTTCAGAGGCCTGCTATTTCAGAATACTCTAGGAAATTGATGTAGTTTAGAAAAATAATGTTTCCTTCTCTCTTCTTCATTATTTATGACTTTTGGTTTGTTTTTGTATCTTGACTCTTACCTTTGTTTCTTACCTTCTTCAATTTTATGACAAATTTATGTTAGATTTTTTTTCCTTATTGGGTATGAAATTAGTTTTCAACATTTGGGGGAAATTATTCTGTAATACTGACTTGATAATGTCTTTTCTTCCATTTCCAAATTGTCTTCTCCAAAAACCCTTACAATAATGGAGGGAAAATTTTTTTAATTGGGCTTTTAATTCTTCACTTTCCTCTCCTATTACCTCTTGTTGTAATGTCTGAATTGATTCTTTGACTTAATTTTCTTCTCACTCAGTTGACTTTTTAATTGAACTTTTGACAATTTTGTTTTTTAACCAAAGATCTCTTTCAAGACCTAAAAAAAAAGTCTTTAACCTAGTTTTGTTATTTTTAATGAATATAGTATTTTTATTTTCATTTTTGCTAATTATTTTTAAAGTGATTTTCCATCCTGTATTGCCTGTTATTAACTTATTTTTCTTGATTGTTTTTTAATTTCTGAAATTTATTTTGAATATGGTCCTTAGTGCTGCTCATTCTTTATTTATAAAGCAGCAGATTTTAGGTTTTAAAAAATCAATAAATTTTACTCCTTTGACAGCTAGGAAGATCTGACAGTATTAATACCACTTTTTTTCCTCCTGGTGAATAGTGGCTGTCCATTTTTGATAGGACACATATTCTATTGTTATATCGCTTCATTAATTTATCTGTCAGGCCTTACAGGCATCTGAGGTAGACCATTTTTTCTTGTGCCCCTTTGTCACTCATATGTCTCTAGTCCACTCAGAAATCCCTTGCCTTATGCTTCTGGAAATGTGGCGTATCTCTGAAGAACTAACGCCTGCTCTGTTTTCTTTTCATAAAATCCTCTCCTGTCATAAAATCCTTTAGTAATATAGTTGTTCTTTTACCACGACAGTGAAAACAAGTTTTATGACCATTGGAATCCACCAAAGACAGGCTGTTATTTTGATATGCTCCAAAGACACTCATTAGGAAGGAGAATTTAAGAGTGTTCTAACTCATAAATCTACTCTTGTACAAATTAAATAAAATGTAAAGCTTTGTGCTTCTCATGTATCATTTTGTGAGGGTTGAGCCAATTAACAACTATTGAAGATTGGACTTTCTTTTCATATGTAGACATTGTCATTTCATGAAATGTTGAAAAGTTGATGCTTATTTATGATGTGGTAAATGAATTTTTTCTTTTGTCTTCCCCAATGTAAAGGATCAACATGCTTCTGTAAATTCCCACAATGGTAAATGAAGTAAAGAAGTAAATCCTCATGAGAACACTACTTGGCTCAAAATCATGTTGCTATTAGCTATTATCAGGTAAGATCCAACTCACTGCAACTTCTTCCACCCTCACAGTTTCCACTATGCCATCCCAGTGCCTTGTAATAGTCACTACGTCAAGGGTTTGCATGAGTACAATCAAAGTGTTCCGAGATTCCCATTCTTCTCAATATTAGCCATAATTTATTATGATCCACAAAGTCAAATACCTTTGCATAGTAGAACAGTCTAAATTGTAGGTACACATTTGAGAGTAATTAATTAAATAGAAGTTAAAACTTGTGATTAGAATAAAGCCCAGAAAATTTGTTTTGATGGAGGAGGGGAAAAGTGCCTACTGGTATCTATAGAGTCAAATACAAAGGCTTTGGCTATGCAGATAACAATAAATTGTGGCTAACTTTGAGAAGAATGATAATCCCATCACTTGACTGTGTTTATACAAAACCTGTACTTGGACCAGGAGGCAGTCATCAGAACAGAGCAAGGAAAGACTGCATAGTTCAAAATCAGGAAAGGTGTACAATAGAGATGCATCCTATCGCCACATCTTTACAATCTATACATGAAAGAGATCATCCAGGAGGTGAGACTTGG
>NW_006399769.1:21538590-21541517 GCF_000299155.1 Elephantulus edwardii
TGTGCCTAATCCAGGCCATGATCTTCACCATTATTTGTTATACCTCAGAATGCTGGACACTGACTAATGATAATAGAATTGATGCCTTTGAGTTGTGGTGCTAGAGAAGAGTATTGGACTGCTATGAGAACAAACAGGAGAGGGTGAAATCAGGCTGCTCCTTGGAGGCGAGGATTTTGAAGCTCTGTCTCACCTTGAAAAGTTTGGGGGACAACAAAAGAGAGGAAGACCCTGGATGAAATGAATTGACTGTTACTGAGGCAATGGGGGTAGGTCGGAAACAGTGAAATTGGCTCAAGATAGAGCAGGCTATGAGGGTTGCTATTAATCACAAATGGTTCAAGGACACATAGCAACAACAACAGCAAGAGAAAGAAGGACAGGACTTTTTGCAGAATCAGGGGAGAGCCATTAATGTCATTACAGGCCATGAAAAGTCCTCTTAATTAATGTAAGCCTCTCAATGGTAGAAATTTGTTTCTAGTTATTGCATACTGTTAATTTAGAAGTGAATTTAGTTGTAATTTAGGTCTACTTGCATTTAACATTTTCTCATAATGATTCATTTCAATTATAATTCGACTCCAAGGACTGTCCTGTTTACTTTTTAAAATATAGTGTTCACTCTAAATTTTTTTATCACTAAATCCTCTCAAATCATCAAATATTTCAATTTTTTTTTCAATAACCAACTTTTATGAAAATTAAAGGATGTACATGAAATTAAATTTAAAACCTCAAAATTCATTGTCATTGACTTTAAATTGACTTATAGCTAAATAACACAGGGAGAGATTGCCTATTTTTATCCCATGGAGCTGCTGTTGGATTTAAACTTCCAGAAAGATTTGGTTTTTGCATCAACATGCCAAATCCCCGCAGACTACACCACCAGGCCACTCTCAATTTTCTTAGCAGTTGTTTATTGATATACACACTTACACCCCCCCCAAACACACACAATTTTTTTTCATGCAGTGACAGAGTGTTCAAACCCAGTTTTAAAAATCGTTGTTATTGTTTTAATATACTTTTTATGCCAATCATCATGTTGTTGTTATGTGCTGTTGAGTCATAGTCGACTCATAGCAACCCTATGAATGAAAGTCCTCAATACTTGTGTGACTTTCATCCTATCTTCAGGTTCATAGAGTTTCCAGAGGCAAGCTATTTACAGAGGTGGATGCCACTCCTGCTTCCAAGCTTGTTTTAATTAGGGAGCACCACCAAACACTATTCACCATGAGTAACCATTAACGCATTTGACACATCAGTGTCACAGTGTTCAGCTTCACAGCAACCACAAGTTAACTCTGTACAGCAAGTGAACACACCAGGGCTATATGACATAGAAGAATGTTTCACCAAAAATATTTAAAGACAGTCCTTAGGGCCACGGGTAAGAGTCACCCACATTTGGCTTGCTAGCATCGCTTTTGGTCCAGTAGGCCAACTGCTCTCTCTCTATGTTGTTAAATGCCATCGAGTCATAGGCGACTCATAGTGACCCTATGAATAAGAGTCCTAGACACTTGCATGACTTTCATCCTTTCCCCAGGTTCATAGGGTTTCCGGAGGCAAGCTATTTACGGAAGTGGATGCCACTCCTGCTTCCAACAGTCAGCATGAGTAGCCAGTTAACTCAGTCTAGTTGCACTTCCTCCAGAGAGATGTTTAAGTGTTTTGACAGATTATAGTCTACCCTTCACCAGCATTGATTTTTTTTTATTCTTCCTTTTCATTATTCAACTTTGCAGACAAAAGAAACACTTTTAAATACCATTCAGATTGTTATAAAATGCTATGTTTTTTCTTTTTAAACATAAATTAGTAGTGGAAATAAATATACTTTAAAGTTTACCAACAGGATTTTACGTTGGCTTAGCCATTTACTCATTGTGCTACTTTGGTTAGTTATTTACTGTCTCTGCACTTCATTATCCTTATCTGGAATGATATGCAAATTGTACTCTTAGACAAGGCTGATAATATACTAGCTCATAAACTTTGGACATATTGTCAGGAATGAAAGCACTTGGAAGAAAACATCATGCTCAGAAATGTGGAAGAGCCTTAACAAGATGGAATAACACAGTGACTGTAATCATGCGTTGTAGAATGTCATATTTTTCCCAAGGAGCAGTTGGTGGATTTGAACCACTGGCTATTTTGTTTGTTTTTGTTATAAACATTTATACAATATGCCACTGGAGTATCATATATTGTTGTTGTTAGGTGCCATCGAGTACAACTCATAGCGACCTTATGAACTGCAGATCTGAATCATGTCCTATCCTATTCCATCCTTACCATCTCTGATACACTACCCATTGTGCAGTCACCACGTCAATCCATCTTGACAAGGGTCTTTTTCTCTTTTGCTTACTCTCCCTCTTTCAAGAATGAGAACTTTGCCAAGGAATAGCCTCTTCTAGCAACATATCCAAAGTTTGAGATACGAGTATGTGTTTATGTATGTCCTTAGCAATTTTAATAAATTGTAAAAATAAGTTATAATTTACCAGAGAAAGGTAAAATATTAGAACTAGAATCAAAAAAATGTGTGAAATAATAGTAATTAAAACACTTATATGCTGTTATTGTTAAGTGCCATTAATTCTCCTCCTAACTTACACAGTTCCACAATCAGCTCCTGGTCTACTTTTCACAGCTGATATTGAGCTTCTCCAGCAGTTTTTTTCCGCAGATGTAATTGATCTGATTCCTATGCATACCATCAGGTGATGGCATCCATGTGTATAACCTGCATTTATGTTTCTTATAACACATATTTGCAATGAATAAGTCATTGATTGTACAAAATTCAATCATTCAATCTCCAGTTTCATTTCTGTCACCAAGCCCATGTTTTCCAACTACTGATTCTCCTTCTCTGTTCCCAACTTTTGTGTTCCAGTCACCCATTA
>NW_006399769.1:21544022-21546621 GCF_000299155.1 Elephantulus edwardii
ATACTTTGGGCATGTTGCAAGGAGGGACAGGTCCTTGCAGAGGGATATCATGCTTGGGAGGGTGGAGGGACGGCACAAGAGGGGAAGATCCTCTATGAGGTGGATTGATTCAGTGACTGGGGTAATCGGGATGGAAGTGTCAGAGGCAGTGTGATTGGCACAGGATAGAGCAGGGTTTAGGGCTGTCATACATAGAGTCACTATGAGTCGCAAACGACTCGATGACACATAACAACAAAAACAACTCATACAGACCATGATTTTTACACTGAATTTTTATTTTTTCTAAATCTATATGCATAGATTTGAAAATCTTGTTTATATAGGAACACTTATGAATCTCCAAGACACATGTTTAGTGATTTAAAAAAAATAAAATTATGAGTAACAGTGAATATAACATAACATAGTTCATGCTAATAAAGAGAGGAAAAAAGTATATACTTATATCACTTTTATCTGCATAGATAAGCTCTGAGATAATATATAAGAAACTTCTGAAAGTTATACATGGGTGCAAGCAGTCCAGCACCTCACTGTATTGTGTTCATATTGAGCAAAGTGACCCAAATGTCAACTTAAAAAGCATTTTAATGAATATTAATATGTTAAGTTTTGGAAACTGAACGGCAATTACTTATGTAGTGAAAAACGTGTGCTATGAGTACTGACCAGATACAATTAGACGGGTTTTACTGTAAAGCTGCCACAGTTGGGAGGCCATATGTTTCTGATCAAATAAATCTCTGAATTATTTTCATAAGTCTTTCAGCACCTATGACTCTGGAGACAAAAAAATCTTTGACATCTTAGTCCATGTTTGGTTCAAATACATATTACTAGGTTGATTTTTTTTCATAGCCTCTAAAGCAATTTGCTTCCATGTTTGAGAAGGGTTTCAAGGATAAAACAGAAACAAAATACGAGTTAAACCTGAGGCATTAAAAAAAAAACCCAAAATAAAATAAAAAAAGTAACAAACAAACCTGAGGCATTATTTGTTCTCCTGTGCCTTTTACTCTCTTTGTACAGCTCTATGTTCAATCTGTTCAAAGGTAGAATATTAATATTTCTAGGTTTAGACTTAGAATACTGGATTTTTTTCTCATGTTTTATCATCTTTTCTACTCCATGAAGAACTGCAAACTTGATCATATTGGATCTCCTTAGGATCTTTGGTATTATGCATGAATTTCTCAGTAATTCAATATATAATTCAAAATGAAAAAACTAAAACTCACCAAGATTGGTTTGGAACCTACTCATAGCAGACTCTTGATTGAGTTTCCGAGGCTATAAATTACATGGGGGGCCGAAACTGTCTTACTTTTCCCCTGCTGAGCCAGTGATGCATTCAAACTCACAGAGACATGGCTTCTGGACTAGCAGCACAAATGCTTATAGACTGTGTCACCACGGCTCCCGACCAGTAATGTGTGTATCTAATAATGTAACTCATAAAGAAGATTTCTCCTAATAACACAATCTTAATCTTATAGTCTTTCCTTTTAACTTTAATCAGATTTGAAGACTATATATTTTACCATATTAGTTGTTTGTTTTTTTTCATTCAGTGATAGTGATTAGTTTTGGATATTGTTGATACTATTTTTTTACCCATTACAGTCTTATCAATAGAATTGTTTATTGCTTCAAATAGCAAGGTGGCATTTTTAAAATTATATTCAAAATCCATATTTCTTGCAGAAACTCTTTTATCTTCAGGTACATTTTCAGCATGCTATTTGATAATACGTCCAAATTTCACCTGGGAGTAACATCTTCTCCACTTCCTGAAAGCTGATAACATTTGTGAGGCATGGGGAAATACCACAAAATATCTGATTAAAGGGATTTAAAGAACTATTTTATTTTATTAAGAAAGTAAATTTACAGTTTATTTCAAATATTGATTGTAGGTCTACTCCACTTAATATTAGGAATACCTTGAAATTATATTTAGATGTTATAGTATAAAATGCCTTTATGAGATTCCATGGCTGTATAAAATATAAAATTCTGTTAGTTTTCAGCCTAAAGGAGAAAGATAAGACAGTTTCCTTACATTATAAATTTACAGCTTTGACAATTTGTAGGTTTCCAAGAGTGGGAATCAAGTAAAAACAATAGATTTATTCCATGATGTTGTAGTTGTTGTGATTATTCAGTAGGAACCAACCCATAGCTGACTCTCCAGCAGGTTTTCAGAAGTAGTTAATCACACAGGAGGAAATTACTCATCCTTCTCCTGTGGAACAGCTGGTGGATTGGAACTGTATGCCTTAAGGATTGCAGCACTGTTACTATTAAGCCACCAAAGTGCCCTGCATCTTCAGGAGCTACATAGATGTACTAAAAGAATTTTGAGGAAATACTGATGTGAGAACTATGATTTTTCTGAGTTTTAAGGAAAATATGTTTGAAAAGACTCTAGGTTAGAAACATCTGACTTAATTTATAACCAACAATAATGGGTTAACCCCAGACTATTTGTTGTTTTAAAGACTCAGGATACATGTAATGATTTGTAGTAACACAAGCAAGATACATTGAGATGCTCCTTGTTGTTGTTGTGTACCATTGAGTTGGAATCGACCCA
>NW_006399769.1:21546986-21548895 GCF_000299155.1 Elephantulus edwardii
AAATCTCTGTAAATGTTCAGTAAAACTACTAAAAATTAATAATAATAATAAAAAAAGAAGCAGTTAATCGTATGGAAGGTGATTGCCTATCCTTCTTCAGTGGACCAGCTGGTGGATTCTAATCACATGCTTTGAAGATTACAACACAGCTTCTGGCTTCTAGGCTACCAGATGTACCTTAGAAGATTATTATGTATAATATATTATTATACTAAAGGTATTTTTATCTGAAATGGTTTAATATTTTCAATGAATAGAAAGTTACAATAGATGAGATACACTAAGACAGTAGCCATGAACCTAACAGGTTTAGATTTATATAAAAAAATTGACATAGAGACAGATTTAAGAATACAACTATTATGTATTCTGCGTTCAGTATGTAGTGTTGTTGTTGTGTGCCATAGAATCACCTGCAACTCATAGTGACCCTATGTACAACAATTCTGAAGCCAGCCCTGTCCTGAGCCAGTCTCGTTGACTCTAACACATCTACCTGAATTGCCTTAGTTGCTGTATCAATCCATCTCATCCAAATATTTCTCTCCTGTGCTGTCCCTCCTTCCTTCCAAGCATGAGGACCAATCCCTCCTGGGCCCACAGTATGTGAGAAAAAGCTTCAAAATCCTAGCCTTCAGGTAGAAACTTGGTTTCACCTTCTCCAAGACAGATCTACTTGTTTCCTTGGCACTCCATGGAATGTTCAAGACTCTTCTGAAGCACCACAGCTCAAAGACATCAATTCTGTCATCATTAGTCATTGTACAACTCTCTGATGCATAGAAAGTAACTGTAAAGGTGATGGCTTACACTAGGTGCATGTTAGTCTCTAGACTGACATAATTTCTTTTCAGTACTCAGGAGAAGTCCCTGACAGCAGATTTTCCCAGTGCAATACATCTTTTGATTTCTAGACTGCTGATGCTAAGAGTATTAATTGTGGGACTGAGCAAAATGAAATTGTTAACAACAGCAACCTCTTCTCTATCTAACATGGTTCTGCCATTTGGCCCAGTTGTGAGAATCTTTGTTTTCTTGATGTTGAGCTTCAATCCATATTGGAGACTGTAGTCCTTGGCCTTCTGCAGAAAATATTTCAGGTATTTCTCATTTTCAGCAAGCAAGATCATCTGGATATTTTACATTTCCCTTTTTAAGTTTCCTTTAAGGAACATTGGTCAGTTGAAAATTTGGCCGAAAAAAAAATTGACAACCAAGTTTTCAAAAGTTATTTAACAGAACTGTTTTGCTCAAAGGAGATTAAGACTAAATGTCATCCAAGAGACTGCTATAGAAATGATAATGTAGGCAATAAATATGCTAATGCATATCCAATTACAAGTTAAGTATTAAAATCTATCTTTTGAAGGTCCTGTTGCTCTAGAATTTTTATTCTAGTGGTAGGCTGTTCTTATCATTAGTTTTCAGAAATATTTAATAAAAATTAAGTACTACTCTACAACTATTTGTTGGTTATTTAAATATAGCTTCATCACACTGTGCCCCATTTTATAGACAAGAAAATAGATGCTTACAGATCACACAAACACTGCAAGAGTGGCTGGAATTCAAATCCAAATCTAACTCCAGTGCTTGTCCTCTCCTTAACCATTATGCCATAAGACATCTCATTAAAAGTTAGAAAGTTCTTAGAAAAAACAACCAAATAAAGATCAATACCTAGGCTAAAGATGTTTTTGTTGTTGTTATGTGCTCTCCAGTCACTTGCGACTCACAGCGACCCTACTTACAACAGCCTAAAACTCTGCTCTGTCCTGTGCCAATTACACTGTCTCTGACACCCTCATCCTTATTACACCAGTCACTGAATCAATCCACCTTATAGAGGGCCTTCCCCTCCTGCGCTGTCCCTCCATCCTACCTAAGGAGGAGGAAATAGAAGATTTTT
>NW_006399769.1:21549285-21551932 GCF_000299155.1 Elephantulus edwardii
AGTCTATCCCACCTGAATTTCAGAACCATCTCAGGAACAGGTTTGAGGCCTTGAACACTAATGAGCGAAGACCAGATGAGCTGTGGGAGGATATTAAGGGTATCATCCAGGAAGAGTGCAAATGGTCACTGCAAAGCCAGAAGAGGAAGAGAAGACCAAAATAGATGTCAGAAGAGACTCTGAACATTGCACTGGAGCACAGAAAAGCCAAAGCAGAAGGAAGAATTCAAGATACTAAAGAGTTGAATAGAAGAATTCAAAAGACAGCACAGGATGACAAAGTAAAATATTAAGATGAAATGTGCAACGAGTTGGAGTCAGAAAATCAAAAGGGCAGAACTCACTCAGCATTTCTTAAGCTCAAGGAACTGGAGAGCAAATTCAAACCTAGAGTTGCTATAATCAAGGATGCTTCAGGCAAAATGATCCAGGAAGTATTAAAAGAAGATGGAAAGACTATACTGAGTCACTGTATTGAAAGGAATTGTCAGACACAAAAGAATTTCATGAAACAACATATGAGCAAGAGCCTATGGTGATGAAGGTTAAAGATAAGTCATTGTAAATACGTAAAATATTTAGCTCCATGTTTTTTGAAATAAAAATTCAATGGAAATGGACTGACTTGCATAAATTTCTTTGTTTAAGAGTAGGATCTATTTTCTCAAAATTTATCCATTATGAAATTATGAAAATTTACTATATCTTAACTTGGTTTTAGAAATTATTTTTCATTATTAGTATTCCTTACTTTTAAAAAAATAAGTTCATTTACTCTTTCGATACTTTTAGTACTTGAATTTAGATGATTTCTAATTTCTTATCCACATCAGAAATTTCGCTTTGATATTCAGATTCACAAAATCCTTTGAACATTTTTGCTTCGATATACAAAGCTTTAAGCTCAACATTCTCAAATCTGAAGCCATCATAGTATTTGGCTTAGTAAATCATGTTTGTACTTTTGTACATTTGTTCAAGCTTAATTAATGATCCTTTTCTTATGTCACAGCTACACCAACTGATTGAACTTCCTAAATATTATCTAATCTCTTTGCCTCCTGCCTTCTTCATTGAAGTTACCCAATTCTAAGTCACTAAATATCTTAGTCTGATTATTTATTTTCACCGAAACAGATTGAATAAAGGCCACAGTTCAAAAAAAAATAAAATCTCTTAGTCTGAATTATTGCTGTAGTTTGCCTGCTCCAGTCATGTGACTTGCTCATTTGATTTTAATGGCTTGATCTATTCTCCCCTCCCCCCATGGTAATGTCTATGCTTTTACATTAAAAATGCTTATAAAAAATATTAAAAATGACTACCTCTTTGGATATTCATTCTATTAGACCAGAAATACTATTCATAGAATGGAAAATATGATTATATGTCCCTTGTACTGATGAACATATTCTGACTTACAAATCAATACACATTTATTCAAATATACTATGCTCCCTGAACTTTGACATTTGAGAAAACAAATTACAGTTTTTATTCTCTCTTATTTTATTGTTTAACTGAAGTCAACACAACTAATTAAATATTACATGCAAGCAAAAGTTTCCTAAGAATAATTCAAATCATTTGTAGCTTAATTTTGTCGGGAACTACTAGAAATTCAGTCAGAACAATATGAGGAATAAGAACTATCTTTGATAAAGTTAGATGGACCTTGGCTAAAAGCAAAATATAAGAAAGATATTTACCTATGTTTGGCTGAATATACAAAGACAGTTGACTATATGAGTATTAACAAATTATGGGTCATATTATGAAGAATAAAATTTAAGAACACTTAATTGACAGATTGCACTGGGGAAATCTGCAGTCAGGGACTTCTCCAGAGTACTGAGAAGTAATGTTGTCAGTCTAGAGAATAAGGTGTGCTTGTTTCAAGCCATGGTCTTTTCAATTATTTGCTAAGTGTCAGAATGCTCGACAGTGACTAAAGATAGCAGAAGAAGAATTGATGTCTTCGAGTTGTGGTACTGGAGAAGAGTGTTGAACAAACTGTGGACCACCAAGTAAACAGACAGGTCTGTCTTAGAGAAGGTGGAACCAAGTTTCTCCTTGGAATTCTCCAAAATTCTCCAAGAACTTTGAAGTTCTTCCTCACATACTTTGGATATGTGGGGAGGAAGGATTGGTTCTTGGAGAAGGCCATCATGCTTCGAAGGGTGGAGGGACAGCACAGGAGAGGAAAAACCTGGATAAGATAGATTCACACAGTCACTGGAGTAATAGGTGTAAGTGTGTTGGAGCCAGTGAGACTGACTTAGGATAGGGTACGCTTCAGAGTTGTTGCACATAGGGTTGCTATGAGTAATGGTCAACTCAACAGCATGTAACAACAATTGTGCTTGTGTGTATGTGTACATAGACCAAAAAGGTAGTCATTCAGAGACAAAAGGCATTATGCATGCTTTAAAATCAGGAAAGTTGCATGTCAGGATTCTAGCCTTTCATAATATTTATTAAATAGATGATTGCTGAGCAAATAATCTAAGAAATGTGAAAATTTTAATAAGAGTACGGCGTCAGGATCAGAGGACTACTCATTAATAACTGTGTTACGCAGATCACTTATTCCACTGCCATCCAGTTAACTAGCAACTCTTCTTAAAATTTCCTCAGAATGAGAAGA
>NW_006399769.1:21552246-21572130 GCF_000299155.1 Elephantulus edwardii
TTTTTCTCAGTCTTACCCCCACCCCAATGCCATCTTACCCTCTTAAAGCTGCTTGTGGATTTGAGCTTCCAGAGACTCTCGACAATTGGGTTAGCAGTCCAACTTTCTATGGACTATCCCACCAGAGCTCCCTGCTAGACGAATAGTACAGTTTTATTTCTCAAAATCAAGAGGAGTTTTATCATTTATAGATGAAGACGAACTACTACAGCTTTAAAAAAAGTCTATCTGTAAATTTTCATTAAAATTAATAATAAGAATGATAATTTAAAAAGAAGTATAAAAAATGTCTCTCTTGACATAAAGATTACAAGAATCATTACAATTGGACCAATGAGTAATTTCATAAAAAATAGAGAAAATATTAAGTGTTTCTAAAATGTCATGCTAGTAGAACCAAAAATCAATGCCTATGCAAGCAACTCTAAAGAAATCAACTGACCTATTGTTGTGTTTGACTGTTGTGTTGTAATAGGCCTCTTTAAAGTGAAATAAAGCAAAAACTTCAGCTTGAAGACTAAGATGAGCCTAATACAACCTATGATATTTTCAATCACTTCATCTTTGTGCGGACCTTTCTAGAATACTGAGAAGCTGTGATGAATATTTACAGACTAAGGTGCATCTGATTCATCCCATGATCTTCCTAATCACTTACTATGTATCAGAGAGCTGGACAATGAGTAGTGATGGCAGAAGAAGGATTGATGCCTTTGAGTTATAGCGTTGAAGAAGAGTGCTGAATATCCTATGGACTGCCAAAACAACAAACAGATGTCTTAGAAAATTGCAGACAGAGTGTTCCTGGGAAGCAAAGAGGGCATATGGTGTTGTCTATTATGTATGTAGAGATTCTTGTATATTTTTGGTACAATTTGAAATTTCTTTTTTAAAAAGAAATCAGAAAAATGGAGTTTGAAGCAGGTATAAACTATATATGACAAAGCTCTTTTAAGATACCAGAGGATGTTAAATGGATTGTCCAGTATTGTGAGTTTCAATCTTATATTTAAGGTTGAGAAAAGTTATTTCCATTTAAAATTCCTATTTTCTCTTCCTCATTTTTTAAAGTCACATTTGCTGAAATTACTGATGACTCACTTCACTTTGAGCCACATATTATGAGAATTCAGAAAAATCCTTTTGCCCACTTTTGAGGCATCTGAATTTGACAGAATGTTTTTCAGTTCGACGGTGTTTTTTTGAAACAAATGAACTTTTAAATATGATTATTCAAGTTGCCTTTACTTTAAGTAATACCTTTAGTTGACTTCAAATTATTAGAAAGAGTGACTATGTGGCCTTTGAAAGGGAAGCACTGTTCGTGGAGAAGAGCCCCGTCTTATACATGGTGCTGTTCACACAGTCTCTGGTGCTTTTCTAGTGATGTCAAATCAGCAACCATGAAATTCACTTCACAGAAATTCTTCCTGAAGCCACTTTAGGGTAGAGAAGTTTTGAGAGTGGGAACATGGTAGGTGTAAAGTAGTTTGCTAATTCCCTTTCACAACAGAAGGCTTTCTAATGTCTGTCCAATCCTCTCCAATTTCACCTGTAGTCCTAGTTTAATTGTTGCTGTGTGATATCAGAACCTACTCATAGTTGACCCTCCAGTGGGTTTTCAGAGACTATAAATTAAATGGGAGGAAATTGTCCTTCATTCTCCTGAGGAACAGCTGGTGGATTCTGTTGTAGGTTGGCTGTGCAACTCCCCAACACTAGGTCACCAGAGCAAGTCACTATTGCCTGTAAAACAAATTATTCCAGGGCAGTGCTTAAACAATGAGTTGCAGGTTTCTGGTTGTGAATATGTGGAGCCTTTAACTCTGGGGTGACAATTCTGAGGTATGACTAATTCTCTTGAGCTTCCTGGAAAAAATAGCTGAAACACTTTGCTCGATTACTCTGGCTTGTTTTTGTTTTTGTTTTTGTTTTTCTTCCCTGCTCCTGCTCTCTATAGCATCCTATTTTCCTCTGGATGCAGTTCCTTAATAAATTGCTTGTGAATGTTTGTCTCACTCAGGACTTGCTTCTAAGGAACATGACCTAAGTCATTATTTCATAAATATATCATTGTCATAGGATATCTTAGAATTAGTCAATTACTGGACATATATCTTATAATGATGCTTGATAAATCTTACTAATTTATTGTAGAGTGGTTTGTACAAAATTAACTTTGCAGTATAAATAATTTATGCTCCATCTATTGTCCTCTCTGAAATATTACAAATTATAATTTGAATAAATTGCTGTGTAGTTGGTAGATAAAGGCTATTTTACTATCACATTTATTTTGTGGCTCTTTTTGATGAACATCTACTAAATGATATTTAGTCAAACACGTTTTAAATTATGTGTGACCCCGTAAAATAGCGTGCTTTAGACCATTCTTTGGAGTTCTAAATGTAAAGTTGCTTTGCTTTTTTGAAATGGTTTCACCTCTCTATAGGTGGAAGTGGGCACAAGTGGCATTCACTTTCTAAACAACATGCTTCCAGAAACTGTATGAACTTTGATAAAATGTCCATAGTTATAGAAAGGCTTCAGACCTTTTGTTCATAGAGTCGTTATGAGTCGTGTTCAACTCAATGGAAATCAACAACAATAACAACTGGCCATATCTATACAATTAATTTTTGAACTTAGTTCACAGCTAATGTAATTTGTCAACTAACAAGGAGAGACTCGTATTTGTTCTCATTCAGATAAAATTTGATCCAATAGAGTGAAAAAATTATCAAATAATATAATTATTTTTACATGAAAGCAAACGCTTGCTAAATATTATTTGTTGTTGTTGATTGCCATCAAGTCGAGCACAGCTCACAATGACCCTATGAACAAAAGACCTGAAGCCTTTCTATAACTATCATCATTTCTCAGAGTTCATAGAGTTTCCAGAGGCACATTGTTTAAGAAGTGGATGTCACTCCTGCTTCTAAATCTGTCTGAAGGTGGAAACTCCACCACCACTGTCCACCATGGGTAACCGTTAGGGAATTTGACACCCCAATGGCAAAATGTTTTAAAAATGGCGGAAGTGGCCAGCAGTCCAGTTTTGCCAGTACCATTTGTTGAAAACAATTACAAAAAAAAAAAAAAAGAAAAAAAAAAAAGAAAACAATTACAGAATGCATTCACTTTCTAAACAACATGCACACTTGATAGGTTTTATTTCCATCTCAAATATCAGTTGACTGTAGATAGATGGGTCTATTTCTGGGTTCTCAATTCTGTTCCATTTGTTTACATGCCTGTTATTGTACCTGTGCTATGCTGTTTTTGTTACTATTACTGTGTAGTAGGTTGTGAGGTCAGGAAGTGATATGCTTCCCACTTCATTTTTGTTTTACAGAAGTGCTTTGCTTATTCACAATCTCTTTCCTCTGCAAATAAACTTAACAACTTCCCTTCCAACCTGTTTTAAAAATGAATTTGGTATCTGTATTGTGATTGCTTTGAACATGTAGATTGTTTTTGGTAGAATTGTCATTTACACAATACTGAATCTTCCTATCCATGAACAGGGCACATTTTCTCCCCATTTTGTTAGGTCTTTTATTGTGTCTCACAAAAATGTTCTGTAGTTTTCTTTGTAAAGGTCTTTTGTCTCTTTAGTTAGACTCACTCCCAAATATCTCAGTTTGTGGTTGGTTATTATAAATTATATTGATTTGTTGCTTTCTTTCTCTGAGTTCTTTTTTTAATTTTTTTACTGTAAAGGAATCTGCTGATTTTTGGATATTGATCTTGTATCCTGCCACTCTACTAAATTGATCTACTAGTTCTTACAGGTTTTTGTTGTTGTTGTTGTTGCTGTTGTGTCCTTGGGGTTTTCTATGTACATTGTCATACTTCAGAAAGTTGAAACAAGATCCATATCTCACACCGTACACAAAAATCTCAAGGTACATCTGAGACTCAGGAATAAAGCCCAAAACCATATAGTTCATAAGACACAAACTTGAATCAAGCTTAGAAGGCC
Source organism: Elephantulus edwardii (assembly GCF_000299155.1). Classification (NCBI taxonomy): domain Eukaryota; kingdom Metazoa; phylum Chordata; class Mammalia; order Macroscelidea; family Macroscelididae; genus Elephantulus; species Elephantulus edwardii. Next base: position 21,556,235 of record NW_006399769.1, read on the forward strand.
TAGTCTACAATATAAAGAGATTACTGAGTACAGCCAGAAATACAAAATCTGAAGAGGATAAATTGATAAATGGGACCTTCTAAAGATTAAATCTTGGTGTGCATCAAAAACTTTTCCAAACAAGGTGAAAAGAAAACCTACTGACTAGGAACAAACATTTGGCAATACCATCTTAGACAAGGATCTCATGACAAAAGTTTGCAGACAATTCCCAGGCCTCCAGAAGAAAAAGACTTATAATCCAGTTAAAAAATGAGCGAAAGACATGGAAAGACCTTTGACAGAAGAGAACATTTGGATGGCTAACAGACACATGAAGAAATGCTCCAAATCACTAGCAATACGAGAGATGCCAACCAAAATCACAATGAGCTACTATCTCACTTTATTAGCAGTGGCAAAGTTTTGCAGGGCATCAAGTCATAAATGTTGGAGAGGATGTAGTGAGATAGGAACTTTCATATATTGTTATTTGGATTGAAAAATGTTTTATATATTGTTAATTGGATTGAAGGCAGTTTGGCAGTTCCTCAAAAAGCTGAAAACAGAAATTCCATATGGCCCAGCTATTCCACTGCTTTCAATATACCTTGAGAAAATGAGAACTAAAGCTCAACAGAGACTTGTACACGCATGTTCATAGTAACGTCATTCACCATTGCAAGAATATGGAAAAAGCCAAAAGGCCCAACCGAAATGGAATAGATTGAGAAAATATGTTACCTTCACAAAATGGAACACAATGCAGCATGCAAGAATAATGATTTTGTGAATTACTACCTAATCTGGGAGAAAATGGAGAGCATTATGCTACATGAACTAAGTTTAATAAAGACAAATCCTATAAAGCCATTATTGTAGAATGAGTACGAGGATCCAAGGAGGGTTGGGAGAGCAGAGGAGTGAGTTTGGGCTGGGAATGGTGGGGGAAAATGGGGTCACACAATTTGTTGACTGGAGAAAGTGGAAGTATCTGGTGTGAAAAATAATGCATCTAAACTTTGTAAGTAAACGAGTTTGCTGTTATTATATTCCGTCGAGTCGCTTGTGACTCATTGCAACCCTATATTCAATATCTCTGAAATCTGTTCTATCCTGTGCCAATCTTATTGCGTCTGACACACCTACCCACACTACCCCAGTCACTGAACTGAATCAATCCATCTTATCAAGGGTCTTCCTCTCTTGCGTAGTCCCTTCACATTTCCCTCTCTATTGGTCCCTCCTTGCAAAATTCCCAAGGTATGTCAGGCAAAGCCTCAGAAGGCTTGCCTCCAAGCAGCAGCCTGGTTTTAGCCTCCCCAAAGAAGGGTGACACAACAGATTGTGGAAACTATAGAACAATATCATTGATTTCACACTCAAGCAGGATTCTACTGAAGATTATCCAAAATAGACTGGAACAGCACATCAGCAGAGAACTGCCAGAAGTCCAGGCTGGGTTTAGAAGGGGTCGTGGTACTAGGGATATTATAGCTGATATTAGAAGGATCTTAGATGAAAGCAGAGAATACCAGAAGAATGTCTAACTGTGTTTCATTGATTACACAAAGGAGTTTGACTGTGTGGATCATAACAAAACTGTGGCTGACTCTGAGAAGAATGAGAATACCAGAACACTTGATCGTGCTAATGCAAAACCTATATTGGACCAAAAGACAGTCGTCAGAACAGAGCAGGGAAACACTGCATGGTTCAAAATTGGGAAAGGTATACCCCAGGGATGTGTCCTATCTCCATACCTTTTCAACCTGTATGCAGAACAGATTATCCGAGAGGTTGGGCTCTATGAGCAGAAATGTGGCATCAGGATTGGTGGAAAATCTATTAACAATCTTCGTTATGCAGGTGACACAACCTGGCTTGCTGAAACTGAGGGGGACCTGAAATGCTTGCTGCAGAGAGTCAACGACTAAAGCACTTCAATATGGATTGAGGCTCAAGGTCAAGAAGACAAAGAATCTCACCACTGGACCAATTGACAGCATCGGGATGAATGGTGATGAGATTGGGATTGTTAACAACTTTCGTCTGCTTGGCTCCACGGTCAACACTCTTGGCACCAGTAGCCAGGAAATAAAAAAAAAAAAAACTTATTGCGATGGCAAAGTCAGCTGTTAGGGACCTTTCCAGGGTTCTGAAGAGCAATGGTGTCACTCTGGAGACTAAGGTGTGTCTGATGCAGGCCATGGTCTTTGAAATCACTTTTTATGCATCAGAGAGTTGGACAATGACTACGGAGGATAGAAGGCGAATTGATGCCTTTGAGCTGTGGTGCTGGAGAAGAGTATTGAATGTACCATGGACTGCCAAGAAAAAAAAAGCAGCTTCATCCTGGAGAGGGTTAAACCTGTATTCTCCTTGGAGTCAAGGATTCTGGGGCTTCGTCTGACATACTTTGGACAAGTCTTTGGAGAGGGACATCCTGCTTGGGAGGGCAGAGGGATGGCACAAGAGGGGAAGATCCTCTATGAGGTGGATTGATTCAGTGACTGGGGTAATCGGGATGGGTGTGTCAGAGGCAGTGATATTGGCACAGGATAGAGCAGGATTTAGGGCTGTTGTACATAGGGTTGCTAAGAGTCATAACCAACCGACAGCACATAATAACAACAGGACACATCTGTTTATTCTCATGGCAGTCCATGGTAAATTTAACACTTTTCTCCAGCACCACAGATCAAAGGCATTGATTCTCTTTTTTATCATCCCTAGTCATTGTCCAGCTTTCTGACACATAGCAAGTAATTGGGAAGCTTATAACGTGGATCAGGAGCAACTTAGTCTCTAGACGGACATTGCTGCTTTTCAATATTCTAGAGTAGTCTCTGACAGTAGACTTTTCTAATGCAGTATTTCTTTTAATTTCCTGGATGTTGGGTACCAATAGTGTTGATTGTGGAGCCAAGCAAACTAAAGCTGTTAGCAATCTCAATCTCTTTACCATCTATGATAATGCTGCCAATTGGTCCAGTGGTGAGAATCTTTCTTTTCTTGATGTTGAGCTTCAATCCATATTGAAGGTTGTAGTCTTTGACCATCTGCAGCAAGCACTTCAGGTCCTCCTCAGTGTCAGCAATTAAAAAAAAAAAATAGAAAGGAAAAAATGGTTAAAATAATCTTGGCTTAAACAACAAATTGCCAGAAATTCAAGCTGGATTTAGGAGAGATATTGGAACGAGGGATATCACTGCTGATGTAGATGGATCTTGGCTGAAAGCTGAGAATAGCAGAAAGATATTTACTTGGGTTTTATTACTATTCAGGGACATTTTACCGTGGGTAATAGCAAATTATGGTTGACCTGGAATAAAATAGTAATCCTAGAACATTTGTGCTCATGCAAAACCTCTCTTTAGACCAGGAATTTATTGTCTGAACAGAGCAGGAGAACACTGCATGGTTAGAAATCAAGAAGGGATTGCTTTAGGTATATATCCTTTCTCCATTGCCCTTCTATACATGGAATTTACTTTTGGGTGATTTACAGTTTTTTAAAACACACTACAAAGTCAGCAATGAATTGCCACTTAAGAGCAACAACTTCATGCATGGTAGTTGGAACCTAGGCAGAACAGTTGGTGGAGAAAACATTGTAATAGCATAATAGACATGTGGATGGATCCCTAATCTTACGCTAGCTAAAAATGACATTTAACTTAACAAACTTTACCGATATATTTTTTTGTATTCTGCCTTTTTTTTTGTTAAATATGTTTTCCCTTCTAATAAAATATCTTCATAATTTTATTTTTAATGCTTATATTTCAAGTCAATGTACAGTAATATATTTAAATGTCTTTGTTGTTAATACTGGTTTTCTTTTTTCAATATTGTATATGCTTTGGTAATTTATACTCTGCATAAATTTTGTATGTGTGCTATTTCTATTAAAATAAACTCCCTAGAATGGCTTTACTGAAACAAAGAATATAGATTTCTTTTTTTTTAATTCTTGGTATAAATATTATCGTTGCTGTTGTTGTCGTTAAGTGTTGTAATGTCATAGGCGACTCATAGTGAACCTATAAACGAAGGTCCTCAAGACTTGTGTGACTTTCATCCTTTCTCCAGGTTCTTAGAGTTTCTGGAGGCAAACTATTACGGGAAGGAGATGCCACTCCCGCTTCCAAGCTTGGTGGGGTTTTTGTTGTTGTTGTTGTATTCCTACCAATGGTAAATATCTGACTTATTTTTCCATAAGTTTATTATTATTTATTATTATTATTAATTTTAATGAAAATTTACAGAGATTTTGGATTTCCATTCCTTCATTGTTGCACTGTTTTTCCTGTCCACCCTCCCCACCCAGATTGTTGTTCTCTTTGAGAAATAAAAGAAAAATTCTTTCACTGTTATACAATCCCTCCCCCTAAGTCCACGCCACTCTACAGCCTTTGTTCTGGACTCCTGTCATGACCATCATGCCTAATCATATGTCCCTTTTAAACAGTTCTCTCTCTCTCATCTGTTTCAGTGTAGTATGCATAATTTATCCCATCTCTCTCATTCACCCCACAACCTCTATGTCAGTCCCATTTTACAACAGTGGCATTATGCAGTATTTGTCCTTTTGTGACTGAGATCTCCACCAAACACTGTCCACCATGGTTATAAATGTTAGAAAAATTTTTTTTGTTGGATTATAATTACATGTGGACTATTATCTCTTTCTTTTCTTATTTCCCCCCTGTCTTTTCAGTATAGATTACCCAGCAGATTAGGTTTCCATTTGTCAATTGCTGACCAAATTACACAATGATATAGATTACTTTTTTTTTTATGTGTCAACTTTCTCATTAATTCTGTTCTGGCGGTTACATTTCTAGTAGTTTATTCTCACCACCCCTCTATCTTCTTCTGTTTGCTTTAGGGTGACAGTCGACAATTTGACATCATACCAACGTTTTTTAAGGGCACACAGCTCTTAAAAAATCTTTATTTTTTGAACCTTATAGTTATTTAGTAAAAAGATAACTTCAGGGGCTAGTGTTAGTTCAATGTTTAAAGTTGTCCCAGGGTAATAGTTTAAGGAGCCCTCCATTTTCAACTATGTAGTAAATTTGGGCTTTCTCAAAATTGGTTTCTGTTGCACAATTTTCTTCTTTTCAGTATTTTGCTATTGTGTTGTTAAGTGCCAATCAGCTGACTGTGACTTACAGTGGCACTACAAACAGCATACCTGAGTTCTGCCCTCTCCTACACCGTCCTCCAAATCTCTGCCAAGCTTGAGCCCATTGTTACAGTCAAACTATATGCATGTTATGCACCTTCAAGGCTGAATCACCTCATTGCTGACTCTACAGTGGATTTTCAGAGGGAGTAAATATCACAGGAGAAGATTTCACTTCTTTCTCCTGTGGAGTTGCTGGAGATTCGAACCGCATGCCTTTGGCGTGACAACACAGCTCGTTTCCACAAAGCCGGTAGTGGTCACATGAACACAATTAAGTGTTCTGGATTTCCTATTCTTCTCAATGTTAGCCATAATTTGCTTTGATTAATGCGATCAAATGCCTTTGCATTGTCCATCAAACATAAGTAAACATCTTACTGGTACTTTTTGTCTTCAGTCACAAGCCATCTGACATCAACAGTGATATCCCTTATTCCAAGCTTTCTTCTGAATCCAGTTTTAATTTATTGCAGTTCCCTGTCAATGGCTGTACTGTTCTAGCCATTTTAAAATAATCTTCAGAAAGATTTTACTTGCATGTGATACTAATGATATTGTCCTCTAAGTTCCATTTACTGTTACATCTATCTCACTCTCTTTTTTAAACTGGAAAAAATTTATTATCTCTTCTAATCAATTGATTCACCTAGTGTGGCTTTGATCAGAATGGTTAATAGAGGGAGTTGAACACCATCTAGTTTCCTTCTGGTCTCAGGTTAGAGAAGTCATTTCTCATGCAGACTTATAGACAAGTTTCTTCTCTGGTCCTTGAGTTCCTTCTTTCTCTTTTGATCTGGATGAGTAGATACCAGCAACTATATCTTGAACAGTTGCTTGCAAGCTTTTACATCTCTAGAAAGTAGTCACCACACTAGGATATAGAACACAGAAACTATGAACTATGCCAATTAACTGAGCTATCCAATGACACTATAATCCTCAACTTCCGAATTAAAAAAAAAAAAAAGAAACAAAAAACAAAACAAACCTCAAATTCATAGAGTATTTAGTTACGTCTAAGAAGTGTCATCCTTGGAAGCAAGAGTGACATCCACTTTCTAAACAACATGCCTCTGGAAACTCTATGAACTTTGAAAAACGATAATAGTTATAGAAAGGCTTTAGGTTTTTTGTTCATAGGGTGTCTACGAGTCGTGCTTGCCTTGATATCAATCAACAGCAAGAAGTATCCAAAACTGTTCCCTCTATGTATTTTATTATATGTACAAAAGCATGCACACAATATGTATGCATAGATATACATTTATAAATGTATAAAGAAGGCTTAGTAGCATAGTTGTTAAAATGATTGAATGCTCGCCAGTTTGAATCTGCATCAGAAAGATGTGAGACCCACTTTCATAAACATTTCCCTTGGAACCTCTTTGTGACCATTATCCTCTGTTCTGTAACTGGAATTAACCTCATGGAAGAAGGCTTGGTTTGATTATGTGTGCATGCATATTCTCAAACACATTCATAAATACAATGCATTTATATTACATGTACAACCCTACAATTTTTACTTTTTTAATTGTTGTTGGTTACAATGGTTACAAAGTTATATATGTGCAAAAAGAGGATGACAGGGGTGGGGGAGATAATTTCTGACTTACACTAAACCCATAGAGGGGAACTAGCCTGAAGTCACAAATACTCTCACGTTCCTGCAGGTTATCTGTCAAGTCTAACACTAAGTTTACACCCAGGCCTCTTGATACCCTACTCCTGACTTTTTAAAATATGTTACAATGGCTACACAGAACACACAGGTAGTATTCACTATTATAGAGTTTACTATGAAGTTTACAAGTTACATGTTGAAAATAAGATACAATTTATACAGGAAGCAGCAAAGATTCTTAGGTGAGCTCCAAGACATTTTGACCCGCAGCCTCAAAGCTTTAGGCCAATGTCACAAAGATTTCTGATTATTTTTAGATGTCATTGAATCCACTACTACTCATAGTGACCCTATAAACAACAGGTATGAAACTTGTCCTATCCTGTGCCATCTATACTATCTCTGTTTTGATTGAGTCTACTGGTATAGTCACTTTGTCAAATTATCTTCTTAAGGGTCTTTTTCTCTTTTTCTGATACTCCTAGCATGATGTCTTTTTCCAATTCCACTCACAGTGGCATTACAGTTCTGGCCTGAGAGTCCATCATGGTCCTGATATTGGAGTTATTGCTGTTGTGTATTATCTAGTCAGAATTGACCCACAGCTGACCTTCCAGTGCGTTTTCAGAGCCAGCAAAACTCACAGCAGGGGATTTCTCATCTTTCTCCTGTGCAGCAGCTGATGGATTTGAATAATATACTTTTGGGTTTTCAGAGTAACTCCTTACCACTAGGCTGCCAGAGCTTTCTTGACACTGGAGGCCCATGAGAAGTGCACTTGTGTAGACTTTGGAGGTGACAGGCAGCTGAACTAAAGAAGATGTGAAGGTGGGCCAAGACTAATTGGTAGAAGTACTTCCAATTATTAGTTGTTGTCTTACTAGTTAATGGATTTCTCCCTCCAGCAGTATGGAGCACTACTGATGATGGAAAGTCCTATTTTTAGTTTATTCTTTTTCTTCTCTGTACTCACCAGGGGCTTTGGATCTCTCCCTGGCCTTCTTGTTTTTACCTTGTCTCTCTGTAGATGTGATTCTCGATTTTAGCAATTCCCTATCCAGAAGCTGCAGCTATTCAACTTGGCTTACTTAGTTCCACAGGCATTTCCTATTGCTTCATGTGCATCACATTTTAAAGGTAGGATACTCCAGTGTATGACTTTCTCAAGTCATTCAAACACAGAGAGCTACTTATTTCTTTTCTTCCCAGATTTATTTATATAGTATCTCTCCTGCCAGCTGAATGTATTCTTTAATTAGTACCCTCCCTGGTCTTTATGCTTGAAAATATTGTTTACTGTTGCAAAATAAAATGGTCATGTTGCTTTTTTTCCAGTCAAAGCATTGTCCATGTCTTCAATCTTCTGATTGATTTTGGGACATCTGAAGTAACTGTTTTTATTTCTTTCTCTTAAGGACTTTTAGCTGTTATATAGTCAATAACGTGTTGTATCTATGTTGCCATCATTTTCACAAACATCTAGTCTATCTCTTTCTAAGGTAATATATTAATTCCTCTTTACTATGTGGTTTCAAACTTGCAGAAAGCTGTTAGAACAAACAATTCCTCTAGTATCCCTCTATTAACTATTGAATTGTGTCCCCCAAATGATATATTGAAGACTTAACAGCTACTATGTGCGCCTTGTTTAGAAATATGGCCTTTGAAGATAACAGTTAAATTATCTTGAGATCATACTAGAATGGATTTTGTCCTAATAAAGTATGAAGTGGAACATGTACAAAGGATGGGAAAAGGACACAAATAATGGGGAACAAAAGGGCTCAAGAAGACTGAGTTAGGTTGAGTTGATCTACAAGCCAAGAACTCCAAGAAGAGTTGGGTGACATGGAATCGATTCCTCTTTAAATCCTTAGAGAGAATTCACACAATTGATAGCCTGAAAAAAAGGGCCTCCAGAACTGTGAGGCAATAAATTTTTGTTATCATAAACCACCTCATTTATGATACTTTGTTACAGAAGCACTCACTCATTGCCGTTCAGTTAGAACAAACTCATAGTTTGTCATTTGGTTTCTAAGACTCTGGGGTTTCTGAGACGACTACATGATTACATGAGAGGAGTTTGGTTCATCTTTCTGCAACAGTGCTACTGATGGATTCAAACTGCCAGAATGGCTCTAGAGCTTCCAGATAAGCAACACCACTGCCTATGAACTGCACCAGGCATACTTCCTCTACTTTAATCAATAGATTACTCAACTATTCACATATCATTCTTTATCATACTATTCTTCTCAAGATAAGAATTTCATCATTTTCCTCCCGGAACTAATCTAAAAGCAAGCTACCTGTGCCTGAATATTATCTCCTGAATAAGATATATAATCATATATTGCTGTTAATTCCCCTTGAGTCATGACTCATGACTCATAGTGACCCTATGACTCTATGAACAAAAGGCCTGAAGCTTTACTATAACTATCAACATTTATCAAAGTTCATAGAGATTCCAGAGGCATGGAAAAGAAGATGAATGTAGCACTACTGTTTAATCTACACATCATGATTATTCTATAAGATAACTGAGACCTGTTGTGTTGGTTTTTGTCTGTTTCTTTTCATCACACATCCCAGACAGAAAAAGATATTAGATTTGCTCATTATTTTTTTCATTATCTTCCAATATGAATAGTTATATCTCTGTCCCTATCTTGTTTTTTCATAGTTTTAAAGGACAAACCTTATATTTTATGATGTTCAACTTGAGTTCCTTGAGTTCACCTAACTTACCTGATTCATTCAGATTCAGGAAATTGTTGTGACCCATATACCACAAGAATTCAGCTCTACCAGGATTCTTTATATCAGAAATTCTCAAGTTATTTGATTTCAGGACAGATCAACTTTTTAAAAAATTATTGAGAATCTCAGGGAGTTTTGCTTTATATTGGTTATATCAACTGATATTTGCCATAACACAAATGATAATCAAATAATTTGGCATTAATTTATTTATTCAGTTTGAATAAAAACCTACTTATTAAGAGTCAGCATAAATAATATATTTGACAATAAACAAAACATGTTTTACAAAACAAGTATGATTGTCTAAATTGCTGGAAATTTCTTTAACAGGTCATATAGCAGAAAATAGCAAAATTTTTATCTCTGCTTCTAAATGTATTCAGTAGAAATTGAACTGAGGAATATTCAGCATCATTCAGACAAGTACTTGGAAATGAGAGATACATTAATACAGTTTTTCACAAAATTATGAATTTTTTTATACTCTCAAGAACTCTGCAAGAAGGCCCTTGAGACTTGTCATAGGGGTTAAGGCAGGTGGTGGCTTAAAACCCCAAAGGGAGAGGGGAGGACAAGGTGGTCATGTCATTCCTGGATGACTCCACCCAGGGTTTCTGTGACTTCTTGCTGCCTGAGCACGGTGGTCCTCATGTGCAAGTAATGACAAGTTTTTTGGGTGGTGTGCTTTTCCAGGTTTGTGTGTGATGTGTAGTACTTACTGTTCTTCCTCCCAGGAGCTAGGCCCTTGAGGCTTGGCACAGGGCTTAAGGCAGGTAGTGACGTAAAGCACAAAGGGAGAGGGGAAGACAAGGCGGCCATGTCATTCCTGGATAGATTTCGTATAAACACCATCATGTGTTCTGAGATTCCCATTTTCCTCAAGGTTAGCCACAATTTATTGTGATCCACACAGTCAAATGCTTTTGCATAGTCAAAGAAACACAGATAGACATTCTTCTGGTACTCTCTGCTTTCTGCCAAGATTCATCTGATAAAGACAAAGGAAAAAAGACTAAGATGGATGTCAGAAGAGACCCTGAATATTACACTAGAATGTAGAGATGCCAAAACATAGGGAAGAAAGAAGTATATTGAAGAATTGAACAGAAGATTTCAAAGGACAGCCTTTGAAGACAAAGCAAAGTCAGAAAATAAAAACGATAAGAACTTGCTCAGCATTTCTCAAGCTGGAGAAACTAAGGAACAAATTCAAAGCTCAAGTTTAAATACTTAAAGACATCAGTGGAGAAAATATGGAATTATTCAAGACACATAAGAAAATGAAAGTAATACACAAAATCACTGTTCCAAAAAGAATTTGCTGACACAAAAACATTTCAGGAGTAGCTTATGATCAAGAACCAATTATAATAAAGGAGAAACGTCAAGCTTCTCTGAAGGAATTGGTAAAAAATAAGGCTCAAGAGTTGATGGAATATCAATAGATATATTTTAACAAATGCATCTTGCCTTGGATGTGCTCACCAGGTTCTGGCAAGAGGCTGGTCCGAGTGCAGTGGAGGCCACAACTAATTGATCACAGTCAGGTTCTGGCAAGAAATACAGAGGGCAGCAAGAAGCTTGGCCAACTGACTTAAAGAAGATAATATTTATTTCCATTTCCAAAAAAGTTCGTCCAACAGGATACGGAGAGTATTGAACGATATCACTAATACTGCTTGCAAACAAAATCTTGCTGAAGATTTTAAAAAATTACTAGAACAGAACATTGACAGAGAACTTCCAGAAATATAAGCTTGGTTTAAAAAATGCTGTGGCACTAGGGATATCATTGTTGATGTTAGATAGACATGAGCTGAAAGCAGAGAGTACAAGAAAGATGTCTATTTGTGTTTTATTGACTATGCAAAGACATTTGACTGTGAGGATCATAACATATTGTGGCTAACACTGAGAAGAATAGGAATTACAAAACATTTGATTGTGCTAATGTGAAACTTATAACTAGATCAGAAAGTTGTTGCATGAACAGAGCAGGGGAACATTGCCTAGTTCAAAATCAAAACCAGAATGTATTCAGAATATATTCTTTCTCCATAATTTTTCAATTTATATACAGAACAGATAATTTGGGAGGCTAGACTTTATGAAAAAGCATCAAGATTGGATGAAGACTCATCAACAACTTGCCTTATGCGGATGACACAACTTTTCTCATCAAAACTGAAGGCTTGAAACATTTGTTGAAGAACATCAAGGACTGCAGCCTTCATTATAGATTGCATCTCGACATCAAGAAAACAAAGAACTTTACCACTGGGCCAAAAGGCAGTATCATGGTAGATGAAGAAAAGATTAAGGTTGTAAATGATTTAATCTTGCTCAGATCCACACTCTACACTCATGGCAATCAGGAAATAAAAAGGTGAGTTTCAGTGGGAAAATCCAGTATCAAGGACCTCTTTAGAGTGGTTAAGAGTAATGATGTCAGTTTAGAGACTAAGGTGCCTGATCCAGGCCATGGTCTCCTCAATTGCTTACCATGCATCTGAGAGCTGAACAAAGAATAAAGATGGTAGAAGAGAATCAATGCCATCAAACTGTCCTTGTGAAGAGTTAGACTGCCCACAAAGAACCCAAAGAGGTCTATCGTGAAAAGGTTGAAATCAGTTGCTCCTTGGAGGCAAGAAACTTGAAACTCTGTCTCATATTTTGTGCATGTTGTCAGGAAGGATCAGGCCTTGGAGAAGGACATTAAACTTGGAAGGGTAGAAAGTCAGTGCAGCATAGATAAACCATGGGTGAGATGGATTGATAGAGTGACTGTGGCAAAGGTGGCAGGTGTGTCAAAAATGGTGAGTTTTGTTCAGGAAAGGGAAGATTCAGCGCCATTGTTCATGGGTTGCAATGAGTTGCATTTGACTTGAGGGCACATGAAAACAACAATATCAGCAACATCTTATCAATGATTATCCTTAATTATTTTTTAAAACCCAACAAAAACCCCCAAATGATCCTTAAATATTGGAAAACAGTTTGGTTCACGTCAGTAGGTATGAGTTTTCTAAAGCCCTAATTTTTTCTTTATTATCAACACCAAATATTACCAATTTGCTTTAATTTCCTTTTTTTTGTATTTTGTTTTTCCCTTTTGTATGTCAAACTCTCTTTGTTTGATTTTTAAAGAAAATATTCTATCAAATAATAATGTCTGAATACTATTGTTTGTCTGGTATTCTATGTAGTAAAAATGATGTTTTTTAGAAAAAAAGCAGTCAGGTCAGTTCACAATACAGGCAATCACCAAAGCACTTTTCTTCAAGACAATCACTACTGAGTAGAGGATAAAGCAAGATTCAGAGTTATTGTCCATTAGGTGACAATTTAGCACAGGTAGTAAAGTTAGAGCCAGTAGGAAGAAGTTGGATTCTGTATATAATTTGAAGGCAAGACCAGCAAGATAGATAATGGATCAAATACAGCTTGAAAGAGAAACAAGTACAAATATTATCCAATTTTTTATCTTAACGTCTAGTTTTGTCTTTGATAGATTTGTGAGAAATGGAAAGTACAGTAGTGAGAAATAAATGGTTCATTTAAGATATGCTAAGTTTGAGATATATATTGTATCTATTCATAAATATGAATAACTACCATTGTGATAAATAGTTTTGGCAAGCAAGGTTGTATTAGCTGCATAACACGCTTGTGGATGGGTCCTTCTCCAAACCTGATGCCAAACTCTTCCTCATAGAGTCTTGCCTCCCAAATAATCTGTTTTGTATATATGTTGAAAAGGTATGGTGACAAGTCTTATCCCTGAAGCATTCCTCTCTTGATTTTGGAACGTGCAGAGTTTCCTTGCTATATTCTGTTGACTGCTTCTTGGTCCAAGTGTGGTTTTCACATCATAAGCACAATCAAGTGTACTAGGATTCTGATTCTTCTCAAGGTTAGCCATAATTTGTTATGGTCCACACCGCCAAATGCCCTTGCAAAGTTAATAGAACATAGATAGACATTCCTCTGGTACTCTTTACTTTCAGCCAAAGTGCATCTGACATTGGTGATGATGTCTCTAGTGCCTTGGCTTCTTCTAAAGCTGGCTTATTTTTTTGGCAATTTTCTGTTAATGTTCCAGCCATTTTTGGATAATCTTCAGAAGGATTTTTGCTTACATGTGATACTAGTGATATGGTTTCATCATTTCCACATTCTGTCGAGTCATCTTTTTTTGAAATGGGAATAAATACAGATCTTTTCTGGTCATTTGGCCAGGTACTTGTTCTTAGTATTTCTTGGTACAACTTGGTAATCACTTCCAAGGTAGTATCTGTTTGTTGAAATATGACAATTGGTATTTCATCAATTCCTGAGGCCTTTCCCCCCACCCCTCCCAGTTCCTTCAGAGCAGCTTGAAGTTCCTCCATCATCACTATTGGCTCTTTTTTAAAAATTTTATACTGGTTTACTTACAAAATTCATGAAGTTCATATACATTATTTTTCAGAATGAATATTTTTCCTTCCCTTATCCACCCCCTCACCCATCTCTTGATCATATGTTTCATGAAATTCTTTTGAACCAGGCAACTTTTTTGGTACAGTGACTCAGTGTACACCTTCCATCTTTTTTTTTTTAATGCTTCCTGGTTCAATATTCTGCGCGTAACTTCCTTAAGTATTATAACTCGAGGCTTAAATTTGTTCTTCAGTTTCTTCAGCTTAACAAATGCTTATTGAGTTCAGGCCTCATCATTTTCTGACTCCAGGTCTTTGCACATTTTATTATACTACTTTGCACTGTCTTCCAGAGGTGCCCTTTGAAATCTTCTGTTCAGCTCCTTAACTTCCTGCTTTCTTTCCTTTGTTTTGGCTTCCCTGTACTCTTGTGCAATATTCAGTCTCTTCTGACATCCATTTAGGTCTTTTCTTCCTCCTCTGTTTTTTGTTTTTTCCCCTCCTCTGTCTTTGTAATGACTTTTTGTTTTCTTCCTAGATAAAACATTAAAAAGCAAAAATGTCACCTTTAAGAGTAAAATCACTTGGCCCAAGCAAGGAATAGTACCCATGTGGATGTGAAAATTGGACCTAGAATAAGGAAGATTAAAGAAGAATTCATTATTATGGATTGTGATATTGTTAAATATTGAATATAACAGACTGTTAGAAGTAGGGCAAATCTGTCTTGGGAGAAGTACAACCAGATGAATTCTGAGAAGACTGTGTCTCAAATACCATGGACATATTGTCAGGGAGGATAAGTCTCTACAGATGGATAACCTCTCAAGAATTATACTGACACAATGAAGAAAGTTTGACACATTGGCAGCAGCAATGGGCTAAATATAGTAATAATTATGAGAATGGTGCAGGATTGGTTAATGTTTCATTTTGTTGTACATGAGTTGTAATGAATGGAACAAACTCAACAGCACCTAATAACAGCAAGGGGGGTGATATGAAGTAGAGACTACATTTGGCAAACATACAGGCATAGATGGCAAGTAAGACCAATGGATTCAGTGAGATAAAAGGACAGGGAGCAAATGTAGCTAAAGAAAAGGTAAAAGAACTGAGTACAAGTGTCCATGTTTCTATCTTCAGAAATCTGGCAATTGAAGAGCCCCGCAAAGGAACCTAAGAAGAAATAGAATGAAAATTTTACATAGTTGAATGAAATATGATTTAACTTCATTAATAAAATTACTCTGAGAATTCATTTTATGTGACCAACATTTTTGGCTATTTTTCTCTGCTTTCTTCTCTTTTTTCCTGAGAAAAGAATATTGTTGCAGTTGTTATGTGCCGTGAAGTCACTTGTGACTCATAGCGACCCTATGAGTACAACAGCCCTAAACCCTGCTCTATCCTGTGCCAATGGCTCTGCCTCTGACACACCCATCCCGATTACCCCAGTCACTGAATCAATCTACCTCACAGAGGGCCTTCCCCTCCTGCTTTGTCCTTCCACCCTCCCAAGCATGATATCCTTCTCCAAGGACCTGTCTCTCCTGACAGCATGTCCAAAGTATGTCAGACGAAGGCCCAGAATCTTTGCCTCCAAGGAGCTGCCTGGTTTAACCCTCTCCAGAATGAATCTGTTTTCTTAGCAATCCATGGTACATTCAATACTCTTCTCCAGCACCACAGCTCAAAGTCATTCATTCTCCTTCTATCCTCCCTAGTCATTGTCCAGCTTTCTGATGCATAACAAGTGATTACAAAGACCATGGCCTGTATCAGACACACCTTAGTCTCCAGAGTGACACCTTTGCTCTTCAGTACTTTGGAAAGGTCCCTAACAGCAGATTTTTCCATCGCAATACATCTTTTAACTTCCTGGCTGCTGGTGCCAAGAGTGTTG
>NW_006399769.1:21572230-21577373 GCF_000299155.1 Elephantulus edwardii
CTGTGGAGCCAAGAAAACTAAAGTTGTTAACAATCTCAATCTCTTCACCATCCATCCTGATGCTGCCAATTGACCCAGTGGTGAGAATCTTTGTCTTCTTGACATTGAGCCTCAATCCATATTGAAGGCTGCAGTCCTTGACCCTCTGTAGTAAGTGCTTCAGAAAAGAATATACTTTATCTATTTTCTGTATTTCTAGTACATAGGATCTTATGCTGCCTGCTCATAGACTCTGTATCTACAGTGGTTTGAATCCACTAGTGGATATGCTGGAGAAAGATGAGTAATTTTCTACTGTGAAATTTACAGTCTCATGAATTCAAGATAAGGTAAAGTAGATTCTGACTTAATGACAATGAATTTTGTTCGGTTTTAAGTTTATGTATTTAAGCCTCAAACTGTTCACAATGATACATTAATTAATTTCTCAGTCATACGGCCTATGCTGAACGTTTGGGCTTTAGAAAAAGAATATTCATCAATCATATTTCTGGAGGTCTAGCTATGATGAACTTTGAAGTGGAGAATTTAAGGTTGGCTCTTCCTTCTTAGAGAATACTTTTAAAATTGTCCAGCTTTTTTCTTCTTTCCTTCTTTTCTCTTTGTTTTCTCCAGTCTATCTTCTGTTCTTCTTTTTATCTTTCCATACCCCAACCAATGTAATTTATATTTCAAGGATTATATTGTTTGTTCTGTTGGTGACTATAAATTGAAAAGAATTACTCTAATTTCTTTTAAAGGGAGCTCTGGTAGCTCAGTGATAAGATATTGAACTGTCAACTCAAAAGTACACAGCTCGAATCCACCAGTTGCTCCACAGGAAAAAAGATGAACTATATCTTTCTGAGATTTACTGCCTCTGAAAATCCACTAGAGGATAAGCAGTGGGTTGGGTCCAACTCGAAGGTACGCAATAATAATAACAACTTTTAAAATACCTATGCAGCAGAATAAGCATGTTGTTGTTTTTGTTGTTATGTGCCATTGAGTTAGAAATGACTCATAGTTGACCTTCCACTAAGTTTTCAGAGGCTGTACATTGCAGGAAGGAGTAGCTAGCGGATTTGAACCTCCTGCTTTTGGGTTGGCAATAGAACTCCTTACCAACTAGGGAATCAAATAATACACATACTCTTTGGAATTAAACATAAAATGCTGCATTTAAACTGTTGTACATATCACCATTACTTCATGGAGACAATAGAATGTGAAAGAAAGTTCAAGAAAAATACCTTTCAGCACCTGTTGAGTTAGATGATATTCTTTATTAGAACTGGGGTATAGATATTTGCCTGCAAGCATACTAGAAACTGTATGGTACAGTTCTCCAATTAGCATGAAATTGACTGAGTCTACTTAAGCTCATAGCAACTCCATATGTATCAGAGTAGAACTGTGCTAATAGGATTGTCAATGTGTGATCACCTGACTTTTCTGTCAAGGCACTACTACATATACTCAGCCCTCCAGCCTCTGACTTGATGATGAGCTCAAGAGGTTAACTATTTGCACCCCAAGGATGTTGTAGGAGATATCTTTCTGAAACAAAGATAGCCTGTCACAGTTACGGCAAGAGAAATAAAGCAAACAGGTTTTGTTTGTACCAACCACAATGATGGGAGGATCTGTGAAACCTTTGAGAACCTGGACAAAAAGGACAAACTCAGAATTTAGCATCAGGTTCTGCTTCTTTTCTCAATTTTCAGTCAAAGGTATGACTGTTATTGTCGTTAGTTGCCCCCAAGTCAAATCCAATTAATAAGGACATATTTATTGAGTGCTCAGTAGAACTGCCAAATTTCCAAAGCTGTAACTTTTCATAAGCAGACATTCAGGCTTGCCTTTTGAGATGTATCTTGGTAGATTCAAACCATCTGCCATTTTACAGTTGTTGTTGTTAAGTGCCATCGAGTCGTAAGCGACTCATAGCGACCTTATGAACAGAAGTCCTCGACTCTTGAGTGACTTTCATCCTTTCTCCAGGTTCATAGGGTTTCCAGAAGCAAGCTATTTATGGAAGTGTATTCCACTCCTGCTTCCAAGCTTGTTTTAACCGGTGAGCCCCACCAAACACTGTCCACCATGGGTAACCATTATCACATTTGACACATCGGTGTCACAGTGTTCAGCTTTTGCAGTTAGTAGTTGAATATTTAACCTTTTGTGCCACCCGAGAACTCCTACAGATAGAACAGGTTCTTTAAAAAGTGGATCTTTACAGTGGATCTCTGCTAACAAGTAAATATATCTGAAAATAGTTCCCCATTTTCCACAGTCTCTAATAAACATTTTTTACTCCATAAGCTTTTCATAGACTAGTTATGGGTCTTTTATTTTTCCCCCTTCAGAGACATTTAAACTCCAAGTGATAGCTTTTTCCATAAAAAATCAGCAGGGATTGAACTAAACCTAGGGCTAGAGATTAAAGTGGGAGGAGAGAGCACAGAGAAAAAGTAAGAGGGGAAGATCTGATTAAAAATTAACACCCTGTGCAAAAGAAGGAAAGAGCTAGGGGCAAAGCAGCCCCATGGTCCTCCTCACACTGTGGGGCTGCTCCCCACAGCTCAGCCATACGCTCTTGCAGAGGAAAAGTTCTTTCTGAATGGAAATATTTACATTTAATAGACTCTTTGAACCACGGTGTAAGCGTTTTTAAAAGTTATGTTATCACATGTGTATAATAGAAAACTGAATGCCAACAATCTATCCTCAGACAGAAGAGTTAGTAATGCCGAATGTGATTCTTGTCTTTTATTTATGACCACTTTTCTTTTAAGTCCACACTAGAATTAACTCAGCACTGTCTTTCAGGTGTTGATGTGGAATTGGAAAGCTCAATTTATTACCTTCATCAGGATGTGGGGTTTTGAGGTGAGGAGTTTGTCCTCCTGCTGGAGAAGGTCACTGTGGGGTTGTCCTCTGGCTACTCTTTCTTTTCTAGCCTTTTCTTGGCTTTTTAACAGCTCCCTGAGGGCATTGCCAATTATTTATGACATACTTCTCTTTGTAAGATCTAGTTGGAAAACCTGTTCCTATGGAAACTGCTGTTTTCAAACAGGATGGTTCCAACTTCAAAACAATATCATCAAATATGCAACAGCACATATATCTTTCAGTGGCAAGCATATTCTAATGACTTGTAAATCCAGAGCGGAAAATCTGCCCACTAGAAAAAGACAAAATATGTGTCACATGCCATCTAATGGAGTGAGTGAAGAGGTGATTATTAGGAGAAAATTTCTGGGAATTAGTTTGACAAATACGGGATATATTCGGGAAAGCCAATCTAGCCAGCACAGCACATAGACTTCACAATTAGATTTAGCAGAGAACTGTGATGATACTAGTGTGAATGAGATTTAACAAATATTAACTAAACATGGGTTTTAAACATTTCTCTGTTTTTAGCCTACTCTTTTATATTAATCCCCTACTGAAATATGTCATTCAAAGCCCAATCCCTAGCAACAGGGATTGTTATATTATATAGTCAGAGTTTTTTTTAGCATATTACCAGTGAGAATTTATTTTCTTTGTCATATCCTTTATGTTTTTTAACACTGAGAAAATAAAGACCAGTGCTACCAATAAGTGATACTTCATACAGAAAGTTCTGTTAATCAGTCTACTGAGGCAAAAATCTGTCTGTATCCTTACCTGATAATTTTTCTTTTGTTTGTTGAGAGAAAATCATTTGCTCCCACTGCATTAAAAAACCAAATTTTGCTAGTTACCATGGTAATATTTTTGAAGTCTGTTTCAGTCTAAGGTTTCATCTATAATGATATAGTTTGAGTTTATTGTAGACTTCATTTGTCCATCAATAATACTGGAGAATGATGAGGGAAGAAGTGGGAGAGAGAGGAGAGGGGAGAGAAGAGAGCAAATGTGCCAGCAAGCAAACAAGAAAGAATCACATTCGTGCATTAAAATAATCCTAGATAGTTTTTCAAGGCAGCATGTTAGATTGAGGAGGACAAATAATTTTTTTAATCTTTACTTAATTGTATCACAATAAAAAATTGGGTACAGATTTGTCACTAAGTTGACTGTCAACAATACATTTGTGCCTTGATTTTAAGTCAAGAGATTACATAAATGGGTGTAAATGCCCAAGGAGGGGAAACAACCCCAGAATCTGTAAGTTAAAGATGTGCTTTCAGAGGCCCTGCTGAAAGGTTCACACCTAGTGTCTTTAACTTTGTCACTCCAGGACCTGATTCAGGGCTGGCAGCCTCTTCTTTAATGGGTATCATTTCTGAGCAAGGTATGGGAGGATGGAGCCCCTGGGAGGTAAGTGATACAGAAAGCAATATTATTCACCCAGACCCTGGTTCTATCTCCAAAGGCAGCATTCAGGTTTAGAATGAAGGATTCAGTTTATACATAGTCATATACGTTTCATCTATTTTCTTTTCCCTGATGCTAAAATTTTCACTGTCAATCACTGGTATGGACTTCCATATGCTTATTACCTCCTTCAAGAGTGATTTTACAATTTTTTTTTTGGTCTAGAATAGCCACAGATCACATAGTATATGCATTTTCAATGAGGGAAATCTTGCATCCTGAAAGATGACAAAACCCTTATTTTTTCGGCATAGAATAGAAAAATACATAGATATGCACAATATGTATGAATAAAATGTCATAAGTGTCTTACTAAGCCTTCTAGAGAAGTAAAGTTAAGGAAGCGTTTTTGTATATATCCATATTTTGTGCATATATAAAGAGAGGAAGATAGAGAACAATTTCAATGAAATAGCTCCTATTCTTTTAGAATATAGAAAGTTCCATTATTATGGGCCAGAACTCAAGAAAGAGGCATCTGAGGAGGTTAATGAGATCAAGTTATTGGCAGATAGGCAAGTTCTCAGTCAGTTGAAATCATTTGTAGAAAGCTGACTTCAGAAAGAGATGAAAAAAAAGGTTATTTTCAAGGAGCAGGGTCACAGACCGCTGGTTTAAGAGATGGCCATCTTTAGATGCTGATAAGCCCAAAGTTGGCAAATATATCTGGCCACTGGTTCAAATCTGATGATCATGAATCAGATAGATGTAAAATTAAACAAAAAGCTCTCTTGCTTTGCCAGAGAGCCCAAGCATAGATCCAATGTAGGACACAACCCTGATGAATCTTTCT
>NW_006399769.1:21579091-21595008 GCF_000299155.1 Elephantulus edwardii
AATTGCAAAGACTATATCCTGGATCAGGCACACCTTAGTCTCCAGATTGACATCATTGTTCTTCAATACTCTGGAGAGGTTCCTGACAGTAGATTTTTCCAATGCAATTCATTTTTTTATTTCCTGGCTGCTGGCACCAAGAGTGTTAATAGTGGAGCTAAGCAAGCTCAAGCTGTTAACAATCTCAAACTCTTCACCATCTAGGAACATACAAAGAAGTTGTGTACACTTATTGAGGAGATTGTTTAATCTTGCCATCTTAAATCCAACAGATTCAGCAATAGAGATGGAGAATCTCCCTATTACCTAAGAAAAAAGTAGAGAATGCAGGCCACCTTCATTTGTACCAGATTAATATCGAAACACCATAGAAGCAAAAGCAGAAGCAGAAGCAGAAGCAAAAATTGTGGAGAACCAGAGAATGACATGAGATAGAGCTGAACTTAATGTGCTGCCCCAGGGAGACAGTGCTTAAAGCCTTCATCCAAGCTTTCAGGAAGAAAACATGTTAATTTCTGGCTTCTGGTAAGTTCCACTAGGAAGGAATGTGTCTTGTCCCTGCTGTGCTGTCATCAGTTAAAGCTGGAAGAATAAGAAAGAAGATATTCATTTTGGGGTAATATTCGTTCAGCAAATCATTGGAAGTCACTGAGAACTCTACCTTTTGAAGATTTTGTTATATGAAAATAAGTGAAGAACATGTAAATTAGAATAAGCAAAGCTACTTATTCAGAATTTAAATAGCTTGGGAGTTAGCCACAATCGCTGGCGACTGGGAGAAACTTAAAACACAGGAGTAAGAGAAATACTTAAAGAAAACAAATACACACACCACCACCACCACCACCACCAAAAAACAAAAACAACAAAACCAGAAGAGAAGGAAGGCTTGGATGGGAAGTTGTTGCAATGAAGAAGCAGGAACTAGACTGATTAGAAGTGAGGCATCTTATGTGGTTAGATTAGAAGGAATATTTGGATTTTTCTGAATGGTAATTATTGGGGGAAAAGCAACAAAACCTAAGGAAGCTCATATTCCCTGGCCAAATCCTGCCAGTTATTGAACAATTATAGATACTGTAGTTTCACTTCCTCAGTTGGTTAAAGCAGAGATGTAGGTCAGAGCATGCATGATAGCAATGCAAGTTCTGTTTGTATATTCAGTCTTTCACTTGAAATGCACATTTTCCTCTAAAAGACCACATACTAAACCCTTGCCAGCACTTCTCCCCTATTTTTTAAAAAAAGAAAAGATGAATAAAACTTCCTTGGATACTTTTAAGAAATGAGTCAGGCCAGGCTAAATAAAGGAGAGGCCTAGCCTGGGTGTTTCAATAAATATAGGAATAACTGACGTGAATTTCCTGAGTTATCTGGAATGTATACAACTTTCTCACATCTATTTTCCCCAAGATGATTAGAACTAAAAATTTTAAAATGAAAAGATCTCATGTATTTATTTCCCAAAACATCCTACAAAGGAGCAGTTGGGAGGGAGGTGTCATTATTTATAACAATTCTGGGAAGCAGGGACTGGATAAAGGGAATTTGGGATTAGATTTAAAAGTTGGTTGATAGTAAGCCTATGAATGTCAGATTTGAAACCTGGGTCCTGAAATTAGGAAAAAAAGAGGAGAGAAAATGATTATCTGTTTAAGATTTATTTTATTTGGGTACTTTGCCATACCCTAACAAATATCTTATTTAATCATTGCAAACAAGCTGAAAGCTAACTGTAATTCTCATTTTATATAAAGAAAATATAGCAGAGACAGAAGTAACTAAGTTTTCCATTACAAAGATCATTGTTAGTTATTGTTAAGTTGTCTACAATGAACGTTCTTTGTTGTTGTTATGTGCCATCGAGTCACTTGAGACTCATAGCAACCTTATATATGTTAGCTCTGAATCTTGCCCTATCCTGAGCCAATGTCATTGTCTCTGACAGACCTATTCCCATTTCTTCAGTCACTGAGTCAATCTATATCATCCTTGATATTCCTCTCCTATGCTGTCCCTCTACACATGATGTCCTTCTCCAAGAAGTGGTCCCCTCTGGCCACATGCCCAAAGTATGTGAGTTGAAGATTCAAAATCTTTGCCTCCAGGGAGCAGCTTTGTTTCACCCTCTCCAGGACAGACTTTTTGTTATCCTGGCAGTCCATGGTATGCTCAATACTCTTCTCTAGCATCACAACTCAAAGGAATTGATCCTTCTTCTATCTTCCTTAGTTATTGTCCAGCTCTCTTATGGATAGCAAGAAATTGTGAAGACCATGACCTGTATCAGGCACACCATACTCTCTAGATTGACATCGTGGCTCTTCAGTACTCTGAAGATGCCCCTGACAGTAGACTTTACCGATAGGTTTTGTCTTTTGATTCCCTGACTGCTGGTGCCAGGAGTGTTGATTGTGGAACCAAGCAAGCTGAAATTATTAACAGTCTCAATTACTTCACCATTTATCATCAAAATATCTTCACCATTTATCTAGTGGTAAGAATTTTAGTTTTCTTGATGTTGAGCTTAAATTCATACTGAAGACTACAGTCCTTGACCTTCTGAAGCAAACACCTCTCGTCCTCAGTTTCATCAAGCAAGTTTGTGTCATCTGTATAACACAGGTTATTGATAATTCTTACTCCAATTCTGATGCCACTTCCTTATCATAAAGTTCAGCCTTGAGAACATCTGTTCTGCATAGAGATTGAAAAAGTATGGAGATGAGAAGCATCCCTGATGCACACCTCTCCTGATCCTGAACCATGCAGTATTCTACTGATTACTTCCTGGTCCAAGTACAGGTTTTTTTTTTACATGAGCATAATTAAATGTTTTCGTGTCCCCATTCTTCTCAAGGTTAGCCACAATTTGTTGTGATCCACACAACATTTGAATAGTCAATGAAACACTTGTTAATGAAACATTTCTCTTTATTCTCTGCCTTCAGCCAAGATCCATACGACATTGACTATGATGTTCCTAGTACCACAGTCTCTTCTAAAACCAGCTTGCACATCTAGCAGTTCTCTGCTGAAGCACTGTTTCAGTCGTTGTGATATTAGTGATAATATTCCATAATTCCCACACTATGTTGAGTCACTTTTTAAAAAAATAGGAATAGATATATATCTCTTCCAGTCAGTTAGTCAGGTAGTTGTCCTCCAGATTTCTTGACACAATCTGGTGAGTGCATCCAGGGAAGCATCTGTTTACTAAAATGTGTCAACTGGTAGAGTAGCTTGAATTTCCTCCTTCATCACCATTGCCTCTTAATCACATGTTATTTCATTAAAGTCTTCTGAATCAGTCAATTTTTAAAATAATATAATAATAATAATTATTATTATTATTATCCTTATAACTGTGTTTTCTTTCCATTTTCTTTTGAGGATTTCTGGGTCATTCAACATTCTGCCCTTAGCATTCTTACATGTTTCAACTCGAGGCTTAAACTTGTTCTTCAGTTCCTTTAGTTTAAGAAACGTCTATCAATTTCATCCCTTTTGAATTTTCAACTCCATCCCTTTGTACATTTCCTTATAATACTTTGTTTTGTCTTCCCGAACTGCCCTTTGAAATCTTCTGTTTGGCTCTTCAACTTCTTGATTTCTTTACATTGCTTTGGCTTCTCAGCACTCTAGTGCAATATTAAGAGTCCCTTCTGACATCCATCTTTGCTCTTCTTCCTCCTCTGTCTTTTTATTGACTTGACATTCTTCATGAATGATATTATACCCTCCCACAGTTCTAGTGGTCTTCCCTCATTAGTGGTGAAGGCTTCAAATCTGTTCTTGAGATGATCTTTAAATTCTGATGGGGTAGCCTTAAGGTTCCCTTTTACAACAGAATTAAACATTGCCTGGTCTGCTTTTGTACTTAATTCCTGTATTGTGATTGTGATGTAGTGTCTTCTAACGCAGAAGGTTTATCTCCCAGGACTTTGCCTGACAATATTTTATTATTATCTGTAGGTTTTCATTGACTAATTGCAAGTGAATCATCAGAGCTCTTTATCTGACCTACTCTGGTCTGAAAGTTCTACTGTCCTCTCTCTACTTTAGGAGACCTCCACTAGTATTTTAAATTCTGGTGGCATAGTTTCTAGTATCAACAACATGCAAAATGATAACAAGTATGGGGGATTGACAAATGAATGTCTATATTGATAAGAATTTACTCTAAATATCTTTGTTGTCGTTTAGGTGAAAGTTTACACAACAAATTAGTTTTCTGTTCTCCCATTCACACACATTATTCTGTATATATTAACTATAATAATCATATTGTAACTGTACTCTTCCTGACTTGATCCTGTGATTCTCCTTTCCTTGAAACCTCAGTTCTACATCTTTCAGCATTCTCTGATTTATCACTGAGTAAAAGCCTCTTATTTATTCTCATACTGGTGATTTTTATAAGGAGTGTGTCCCTTTCTAGTATCATTGTTCACCCTAGAGGCCCATTATTCCACTAAACATTGAACACTGACTGAGTCCAGTTCAAAGTTATGAAAGATGTCTAAGAGCTTTGATCTTTGAATTTGCCAGTTTCTATCAGACCAAGTATTTTTTTTTAATTTAAGAATTTTTCATATTTTTACCCCTTTATATCCAACTCTATCCAGAAACTCCTGTTGTGATCCCTTTCAAAGTGGTTAACGTCATATAGTTCTTCTGGTCTCAACAGTTGGTGAGGTTGAAGTTCAAATGGTTCATTTGTCCTTTAGGCTAATTGTTCCCATGCTTCTTTTCTTCATTCTTTTTTACTACAGACAGGAAAAAGAACAAATACTACACATTAAATAACTTCTCAGTAGGATGGAGAACTTTGTCTTTGTGGACTATGTTATGCCAGTTAATCTTGGTATGTCCCTGAGACTATCTATGGTCTTGAGCTCCCACTTCCAGCAAATCATTCTCTGAAGATGTTTGTTTACAACTAAAATTTTCATAACTTTGCTTCCTATATGCTTTACTAATATCATGTGCATAACAGCACATACAATAAATATAGTTATGTTGTTGTTCTTGTTGTGTGTCATTGAATTAGAACTGACCCATAGCTGACACGTCTATAGGGTTTCCGAGACTGTAAAACGAATGTGAGAAGATGGCCTACCCTTCTCTCACAGAACAACTCGTGGGTTCAAACTATGTGTATTTGAGATTGTAGTGCAGTTATGTAAATGAAGTGACTAATAAGAACAGCAATTCTTAATGAGTAAATACCAGTTGAATATACAAGACCTGTCAACAAAATTAATGGTTGACAACTTGAGCATTTTATTAGGCAGGGCTGAGAAAAGACAGCAACTACTGTAGGCTTCAGGCAACAGTGGGTTACTGTTTACCAAAACAAAACAGAATTTCTGTCTCTATAGAGGCTGCCCAAAAGAGACATGGTGAATCAGAGCAACTAAGTCTGAGTTATAACCAATTCCACTGTGTGTATATAGGCTTGGTTGTAAAAGGTAGTTTGTTTATGCTGAGAAATTAAGAACATAAAATTATTTTTTGGATCGAAGGAAATCACTAAATATCAGGTAATGAGATTCTAACATCACAACATTTCAAGGTGGGTTTGAAATCCGTTGTGGGTAGTGCTAAACCAAACAGAAAGACAGCAAAGTGGGTGTTGAGAGGCCAGGCATTTTTCTTTGTGTTGTGCAGTGGAGGAGGGGGCTGAACGCTCCAATTTGCAGTTGGAGAGTACTTGTTTCCTTAGAGTGATGAAGCGGGGGAACTGAATAGTAAATGAAATCCAAATGTCAAACAAAATTGCACAGCTTTGAATCCCCTAGTATTTTAATCCTCAGAAATTGCAGAATTCTGAACTCAAAGTTAGTCATGGCATCGGATTGTCACCAACTCAATTTCTACTTTCAGTACGAAATGATGCAGCTTGTTTGGAAAATTAGAACATTTTCCCTTTGCATTTTCAGCTTGTTATTAAAATACAATATTGAATATTGCAGTGGTTTTAAGGATGACACAAGTGTTTTTATTTATTGTCATTTTTATGACACCTGTGCAATTTTGCAGATGACATAACTTTGCTTGATGAAACAGAGAAGGACCCGAAGCACTTTCTGAAGAAGGTCGTGAACTATAGTCTTCAATACAGATTGAAGCTTAATATCAAGAAGACAAAGATTCTTACCACTAGTACCATGATAGATGGAGAGGAGATTCATGTTATTAACTATTATGGCTTGCTCGGTTCCACAATGAACACTCTTGGCACTGTTGTTGTTGATTGCCTTCAAGTTGACCATGGCTCATAGAAACCCTCTGAACAAAAGGCCTGAAGTCTCTCTACAACTATCAATATTTATCAAACCTCATAGAGTTTACGCCAGCATGTTGTTTAGGAAGTGGATGCCACCTTTGCTTCCAAGCTTGTCATAGTATGTTATTGTTGTTATATGCCATTAAGTCATCTGCGATTCATAGTGATCCTGTGGACAGCAGCTCTGAACCCTGCTATGTCCTGAGCCAGTCTCACTAATTCCAACACAACAACCCCTATTGCCTCACAGTTTGTTGTGATTCACACAGTCAAATGCCTTTGCATAGTCAATGAAACACAAACAGGCATTCTTCTGGTACTCTCTGCTCTTTGCCAAGATCCATCTGACATTGGCAATAATATCCCCACTGCCATGACCCCTTCTAAACCCAGTTTGCATTTCTGGAAGTTCTCTTTCAATGTATTGTTCAAGTCTTTTCTGGATAGTCTTCAGCAGGATTTTGCTAGTGTGTGATATTAATGATATTGTTCAATAATTTCCACACTCTGTAGGGCCACTTCTTTTTTTTTTTAAAAATGGGAATAAATATGGATCTCCTCCTGTCAGTGGGCCAAGTAGTTGTCCTCCAGATTTCTTAGCACAACTTGGTGAGCACATGCAGGACAGCATCTGTGTGCTGAAATATGTCAATTAATATAGCTGTCAGGATATCAAAAGACAATTTACACTGGGAAAATCTGCTGTTAGGAACTTCTCCACAGTACTGTAAAGCAATGATGTCAGTCTAGAGACTAAGGTGTGCTTTATCCAGGCCACGGTCTTCACAATTACTTACTATGCCTCAGAAAGCTGGATAATAACTAAGAATAACAGAAGAAGAATCAATGCCTTAGAGTTGTGGTGCTAGAGCAGAGTCTTGAACATACCATGGACAGCCGAGAAAACCAAATTTTTTTCTTGGAGGCTAGGATTTCGAAGCTCTATCCCACATACTTTGGACATTTAGCCAGGAAGGCCTGATCCTTGGAGAAAGACATCATGCTTGGAAGGGTGGAGGAACAGAGTGGTAAAGGAAAGACCTCGAATGAGATGGATTGATAGAGTGATTGGGGCCATGGGGGTTGATGTATCAGAATCAGTGAAACTGATTCAGGACGGGGCAGCGTTCAGAGCTGCTGTACACAGGGTTGCTATGGGTTTTAGGTGACTTGATGGCATATAACAAGCAGCACCACAACAACATGCAATTTCTACAACTCTTCCCTTATTTTTCCAAATCAGTGTTTCATAAGAAAGATAAACCAGTAGACTAAAAGATATCACTAATAATAAACAGAAATTCCATTTGATAAAACTAACTTTGCGACACAAGTTGCATTTTAATAAGTAAAATCATTAAGAAACATATGCTTCATTTATGTTCAGAATACTCTTGTCAGATATAGGATTTCTTCATGATGGGATTACTAATTAAAAACTATTATATCCACTTGGTTTTTGGTTTTGTTTCCTTGTTTGCTTCATCTCATTTAAATAATGAAGATTAATTACATTATTTAGCAACCTAAGAAAAGAAATTTTCTAACAAACACAGTTTGGTTCTTTCATGAAAATATAGATTTCTTTCAAAAATATATTAAAAGGAAGGAAAAGAAAAATGCACCTTTAAACTTGAACCTATTTCAAAATTTCTGAGGAAAGGGCTTCTTTCTTCTTTTTCTTTTTTAATTTAAAAAACAAACCAAAATGCACCTATAGAATTTTCAGTCTGAAAGCATAACATGCATTTTCCTCTTCTTGGGTTTTCTGCAGGATTTTTACTGCTTATGGTTGACATGGACACATATATGGAGGTGATGATTATAAATCCAATATCACATCCTATTATTTCCTTTAGCCAAGTATTGTTGGAAGCAGGCTTAGGCAACATTGCTTTAGACCCAAGAGAGTTACTAGACTAGTCAATATTTAGGCTTTCCGAGGAAAAGGAAAAAGAAGCCAATTTGAAAGTATGCAACAATTCAGTCCAGAAGTTCTACTATAATTATTGAGATAGACTCAATACAAAGCACTGTGAAAAGTCTGAAAATGCATCCTGACTAGCAGAGCTCTAAAGGACCCTTGCTTGTTTTCTCATATCTAACAATATTTAGATTTTCCTTTTAACATTCTCCCTTCCTTCATTATATAGCAGTCAGTCATACACTTTGGGACTGATCCCAACTCCATTTTCAAAGATAGATTGAAAGTGGTCTGTAGTAGTAATTGGCAAACTGTCTATAAAAGAGACACATAGCAAATATTTTTGACTTCAGGAGACATAAAATTTCTGCCATAGCTTTCCATCTGTTTTCTGGTAGCCATCAGTCCCTGCTGATCCGTACTCTAAATTCCTGAACTTTACAAGTTGGTTCAGGACAATCAATTCATGGCCTACTCTGAATGAAGTGGATGCTTGGGAAAGGAGGCTAGTATGTAGGAAGGTTAAGAGTTCATTTTCAATTACTGTGAGATACTATGTTCTGAATCCCCAGACGTGAAAGAGGAAGTTAGGTTGTTGCTAGTGGCCAACTTAAAACCAGGAGGACAGCCAACTCTAAAGGATGGAGTCAACACCTGGAGGAGAGCACACTGAAAAGAGCTCAAGAGCCAAAGATGCTTGGAACTCAAATCCTGCTTTAGCAAGGCATGACCCATGTGTTACTTTTATACATTTTGGCTACGTTTTATTCTTTCAGCCAAATGAGTATAATTTATGCAACTTGTACCTAAAAGACTACACTCTATTTTTTTGAACAGTGTGTCTAGGTAAATGATGAACACACATATTTAATGAAATGAAAATAATGCTGAAATAATAATGAAAAGAGTACTGATGTACTGCCTTTAGAGACACACACACACACACACACACACACACACACACACACACACACACGTTGCAATGTTTCCAGAAGTGAACTTTAGTGACCTCATTCAAACTCTTTTCATAGCTTGAAGAAATGTTAATTTAGATCTTAATTTTATGGTCAGGAAGTGATGAGCTGAGTTTAGTGTTACTTTGGTAGTATGTTGTCAATTAGAACTGGGCATTTGCACTGTGACACTGCATGGCACAGCCTTGGAGTGGTGGAGTTTCTTCATACCCAGGAATGTTCCACCAGTGGATGGGCCGAGGACCAGGTGGAGGGTTGCCTGTGGAACATCTGCAGCTTAATCTGGACTGTTTCTGCTGTTGCATCTATAAGCTGGGGTCCTATAACATAGAGCCCAAGTAATGCCAGTAACAGGGTAGTGCGGCAAGCTCCCTGGGACTACTGGACTAGACTCATCTGAATTAAGGGATGTGACTCGTTTTTGTCTGTTGCTCTCACCAGCAGGAGATTCAGGCAGCCTAGGCGTAGTGCCCAGCCAGCAGACTATATGGTGTATGGCTATGCGGCAACAGCATCCATACCTGAGAGACCTCTCCATCCCATGGTATGCCAACCTTCCTACCAGACTAGAGCTGCAAACACTGGAAGGGCTCTTTTTGAAATAGAAAAACAACCATAATAAAGTGTTGTTATTGAGAAAGTGGTTTGCATAGCAGAGAAGCAATCCTGCTGGAAGAGAAGATGCTTTAGGCAGGTGAGAGAGTCTGTGGCTAGAAATCAAACCTTCATGTACAGAAACCAAGAGAAAGGGTGAACAGGTAAAGGTATTGGACAGGGGTTAAATGGTGAAATTGAAGTTATCAACATAAAACAAAACAACCCACCAAAATGTATTGCTCGGATGGCCTAGAGGCAAGAAGCTGCACTGCAATCCCAAAGGCATGCTGTTCTACTCCACCAGCTGCTCTGCAGGAGAAGGATGGGCAATCTACTTCCATGCGATTAAACTGCCCCAAACAATTGACTGGAGGGTCACCTAAAGATAGCTTCCGACTCGATGGCACACAACAACAACAAAAATAATGCACTGGTGCATCAGAGATGCTCACAGAGAAGAGAGAAGCACAATTGAAGTTCTCAGAACATTTTGATTAAAGGATGGCATTTGAGGTACAACTTGTTTTAGATTAGACATTTTTTTGGTAACAGAAGTATGATTAAATATTCATAGGGGGCAAATAGATAGGAAAGATTACTTAAACTATGAATATCTGAGCTATGGACGACTTCTACTTGCCCCTTTAAACAAGGCTTGAAATCAAACTGAACCTAATATATGCAGAGTGACTGATTGTGGTTACTAGAATGCAAAAAATGTTATGGGTAAAAATCCTGGTATGGAACCCTTGAAAAAACATTGTAAGCATTTCTCACTCATTTCTCATTCAAGAGAAAGGTATATATATTGGAGAACCATATCCTTTTTCAATGGTATGCTTGGGGTGACTTTGGGTAGGCAGCATCTCTTTAAGCAAAGGGCTGCTATTTCTGACCGCGGCACCAACATCTTTCCAGCCCATCTTTAATGTTATGTAAAGTTATTCTTATCTTGAAATAATTGAACCTAACGCTACTTACAATCAAGTGTACATCACAATTACCTTTACCTGAAGTACAGCTTCTAAATCATTCAAAAGTCTCTGAGTCATGCATCAAAGTAGAGCTGAATCTCAACCATGTGCTTCTGTTCTGACTGAAGCATAAAATCTTAAAGACAAAGGAATGGATCTTGTTCATAATTTAAGACTTTCTGTAGTAGAGACGTAAAGGCCTAAGGAAGAAGACTAGGGATTTATACTAGAATCAGTGTGAATTATGGTAGTGTAGTCTGTCTCAAGGTGAAAAATAGAAAGATTGGGAAAAGGATGTGGCAATAGAATTGGGATTTGTCACCAGGATTCAGGAAAATTCTGGTGTATTGCTATGTAGTGCTGTCTGGGCTAATCGAAGTTCTATTAGTGATATGTGTACCGCAAGATACCACAATGTACACACATACAACACATACATGCCTGTGGAACCAAGAAAATGTAAAACAGGTAGCACCTTTTATGTCTTGGAATCATTTTGATGCAAAACGATGACACAGTAGTGGAGCTCCAGCCCCAGCTCCTGGGGAATCCCACTCTCTCTGTTAATTGTGGAAGACAGTCTTTGTTTCCTTCTGTAGACATGGTGTTTCCTGGAGACCTTCATGTGTTCTCAGATGTCAAAGAGCTTCAGAGGCCCTTATCCACAAAGATGGATTCCACTTTTGATGATTGTTTCTTAGTGGTACTTAGTAGCCCACTTTACACTTCTCCCACTTTCCTCTCTTTTTCTCTCTAGTGAGAAAAAGGGAGTTACAAAGGAAATACTCTAAGGGAATTCCCATTACATCCAATTAGGGCTGTGATGAATTTAGGAAGTGCTTCATAGCACCTGTCCTACTACTATTTCGTTGAATAAGTCATGGGGTATTATTGTATAGCTTCCGCATTATACTCACATAATACATGCACTGTTGTTGTTGTTGTGTGTCATTGACTTGATCATAACTAATAGCGATCCTATGCACAATAGCTCTAAACCCTGCTCTATCCTGCATCAATCTCACTATCTCTGACACACCTACTCTCCAATTACTGTATTAGTCCATCTCATCTGGGTTCTTCCTCTCCTGTGCTGTCCCTCCAAACCTTCCAATCATGATGTATGTCTGCAAGAATTGGTCCATCCTAGCAACGTGCCCAAAGTATGTGAGATGGAGCCTTAAAATCCTTGCCTCCAAGGAACAGCTTGGCTTCACCCTCTCCAGGACATACTTGTTAGTTCTCTTGGCAATCTATAGTATGTTCAAAACTTTTCTCCAGCACCATAACTAAAAGGCATAAATTATTTTTTTCATCCTCTTTGGTCATAGTCCCGATCTCTAATGCTTGGCAAGTAATTGTAAAGGCCATGGTGGATCAGGTGCACCTTAGTCTCTAAACTGAGATCATTGCTCTTTAACACTCTAGAAAGATTCCTGAGAACAGATCTTCCTAATGCAATTTTTCTTTTGGTTTTCTGGCTGTTGGTGCCAAGAGTGCTGATTTTTGAACCAGGCGAGCCAATTGGCCCAGTGGTGAGACTCTTCATTCTCTTGATATTGAGCTTCAATACGTACTGCAGACCACATTCCTTGATCTTCTGCAACAAATACTTCAGGCTTTCCTCAGTTTTAGCAAGCAAGGTTGTGTCATCAGCATAACACTGGTGTTCTTTTAATTTTTTTTATTTTCTACTAGTTTATTTACAAAATTTGAATACAAATTCATTCAATGTCCCTCAACAACCCCCCCGCCCCCACCACTGGCCAATCAAATAACACAGGTCGTTGATGAGTCTTTCCCCAATCCTGTTACCATATTCCTCCTCATAAATCCAGCTTCCCAAATGATCTGTTCTGCATATATATATACTATGGAGGGAGGGGTACACAATTCAGTTCACAACAAATGATCTTACTTCTAAGCACGGCAAAAATTTGTGAAGATTGCACAGAATCAATCAAAACTTTTTTTCTGCTATACACAGGTTGCTCTGAGTTTGGAGTTGACTTTATGACAATGACACTTATCAATTAAACTGGGAGAGAGTAGTTACTACCACAGGCTTTTATCGTCAGTCCTACCGAACAGAAAATTGTACCTCTCTTTTAAACAACAGCCAACCATATTTAAAGTGAATATAACTTTTAAGAAAGCTTAAATTGTTAGTCAATTCCAAGTGTCCACATGGCTTTTAAAAACCTTGTGGAAGTGTCTACTTAAAGGATGCCGGGTTGCAGTAGTAAAATCCTCTAGAATCTAGATCCAAAGGACAAACCCAGACAAATGAAGTTCACCTTGGCAATTTCTTCATGTTACGTTGTTGTGAGCCTGCAATGTACACATTGTGTTTGTTAGGTTATGGGAACCCAAAGGCAAATACAGCCTCGTCTCATCATTTGAGGATCTCTGGCAATTCTCTTTTGCCTTCACTCACCCACTTCCCAATATATTTTGCTCAGTTCTGCTTCTCTCTGCCTTCTGCAATGTCATGATGTGCAATTACGCCAGGCTGATGTCAAGAAATCCAATATGACAAAGCCTGGGGATATATCTCCTTTTCAACTACCCTGATTTGCCACTAATAAATGTTTTGTTAGAAAATGACTATCTATGAGTGTTGGGGAATGTCGGGGAGGAAGGGAGGGTCTCTGGCCAAGACAGATCGCCTAAGCTCCGGGTAAGTGCAAGCCTCCCATTGGCCTTCAATACGGAGTAGAGAAAGCTCCCCTGTGTTTGGCTGTACCGGCTCAAGAAAGCTCGCCACCTGGGAA
The DNA here is from genome assembly GCF_000299155.1 of Elephantulus edwardii. Classification (NCBI taxonomy): domain Eukaryota; kingdom Metazoa; phylum Chordata; class Mammalia; order Macroscelidea; family Macroscelididae; genus Elephantulus; species Elephantulus edwardii. Next base: position 21,592,627 of record NW_006399769.1, read on the forward strand.
GACAGCTGCCATGTCTGTTGAGCTGGGAGTAGTCTGCATGAGGCTGAGGTTCTTCTATCCAATCCGCATATCCCACGTCTGCAAGCCAACCCTGTCCTGTCTTCCTGTTTACTTGCTCACATATAATTGTGCTGCAGCCAATAAAGTTGAGATGGATCAACTCTCTGGACGGCTCCCAGGGTGTTTTTCTTCGTTGTGGGTAAACGGACAACAAATAAGCATCAGTTAACTCTTCTTGGGATCTTTTAGAACATTAGTTCTCACCCATAACTGCATATTGCTTTTCCCAAGTGATTCTCAAAGTATCCCGGTCAACCTCACCATCAGATATTCTAATTTCATTTGTTTGGGATAAACCTGGGTTTGGATATGTTTTTTAAAGCTTGTGAGCTGATTCTAATTGGTATCCATAGTTGAAGAAGACCCCTTGGGACTTTTATTTCCAAATATCAAGAGGCCTCTTAGGAGCTGCTTGCTTTTCCATATAGTCACTCGGAGAAAGGTTGTCTTTACAGACTGGCTTAGAATGTAGCCAGTTGTTCTGACTCATGACTCTGTGCCCTGCCCTCTGATTTTGCACAATCCTCTTGAATGAAGTGTTGCTGATGTATTCTCTCCAGAGGAAACAGGAAGCCTGAACAGTTTCCCTGCATTGTTCTCCCCCCTGCAGTGCAGTCCTGAAAGTCTCTGCTGAGGCCAGAGACCAAAGAAGTAGAGTGAGCTAATACTTTCTGTACAAACAGCAGTGGAAACTACTGAAAATAGGCTATTCATTGAGGAAAGGTGGAGGGACAGACAAGGACATTTCTTGGAAATGGCACTAGAAGAAAATAAAAAAAAAAATGACAACTTCTTTTGGATCACGAGGGTTTCTTAATTGGAGGGACATAGCGATTTTCCATATCTTAGTTATTTAATAGTCACCTTAAGATTAAACCTATTGCTGCGTTTCCTGAATGTATAAGTTTATCTCATAAAGAAAAACTCCCTATTGTTTAGCTTCACAAGTTTCTTTATTTTATTTTTTAATTCTTTCTATGCAGTTTACTGGCTTTGGTGCTAAACTTAATGGCCTCAAGCACAAAAGAGATTCTTGGGATGGTACTCAATCAGACAAGTTTTCACTCCATCATTTGCAAGGCTGCTCTGAATCAGAGCCAGCTAGATGACACCAAACAACTTATTCTCAATTTTCTCTCAAACAACTTGTCTTCAATTTTCTGTCATCATTTTCCTGCCACGTCCCTCTCCTTCTTAGTTCACACACAATTTGTGATTATGTTAATACACTTGGGGTTTTTTTGTACCTTCTAGTCACAACTGACCCACAGTTAACACTCCAGTGGGTTTTTCCAGGCTGTAAATGGCCTGGGTGCAGACTGCCCATCTTTCTCCTATGGAGCAGCTGGTGGATTTGAACCACGTGCCTTCAGATTGTTAACACCACTTCTTAGCATTAGGCTGCCAGAGCTCCCATTTACTGTGACTAAGAGCTCTGTTATTCTTAGTAACAGAATTTAAAGGGAAATAAAAATGTTTTTGCTTGACAACCAAATGTGATATCTTTTGAGATAGCGAATTTATGAATTACAGAAATAACCCCCCTGGCCCAATATTTTGTAGCAGTTGCTATTTCCCCCTACCACACCACCCCCTTCACTGTCTTTCTTTTCTGGCTGAATGCCATCATGCTCTGATTACAAATTATTTGTACGTCAAAAATCCAGAATCAGAAGTGAATAATAGGTCTGGTTGCAGAGAGATGGAAGAAATTATGTAAGAACGAATGGGATTTTTTTCTTAAAAAGGATGTTTGGTACAAAATTTCATCAAGACTTCCTGAAGGAATATGGATAAGTAATGTGGGATATAAGGGAGTGATACTTCTTGTAGCAAAATAACTCTTCAATCATGAATGACTATCCTTGTAAAATAAATAGGTTCAAATTTTATTTATCTTTTTCCTAATTATTCCCTTTGTTTCAACCTTCTTTCCTTTTTCCAATTTTATATATCTTTTTGTTATTCTTGCAAAATTTGTCTGTATAACATCATGATAGATAGTGAAGAGATTGAGATTGTTGACAGTTTCAACAGTTTGCTTGGCTCTACAGTCAACACTCTTGGTACCAGCAGCCAGGAAATTAAAAGGCAAATTGCATTGGGTAAGTCTGCTGTCTGAGACCTCTCCAAAATACTGAAGAGCAACAGTGTCAGTCTGGAAACTAAGGTGCCCCTGATCCAGGCCATGGTCTTTGAAATTACTTGCTATGCATCAGAGAGCTAGATAACAACTAGGGACTAAGGATAATTGATGCCTTTGGATTTTGGTGCTGGAGAAGAGTATTGAACATATCATAGACTGCAAGGACAAACAAGTTT
>NW_006399769.1:21595542-21601466 GCF_000299155.1 Elephantulus edwardii
GACTCATAGCGACCCTATGAATGAAAGACCTGAACACTTGTATAATTTTCATCGTTTCTCTAAGTTCATAGGGTTTCCAGAGGCAAGCTATTTTGGAAATGGATGCCACTTCTGCTTCCAAGCTTGTTTTAATTGGGAAGTAGCATGGTGTAATTATGGTGATTCAGAATCACAGCATCCTTTAGGTTCGCAGTGCACTACCTCCATTAGCTTTACTAGGCGATAAATTTTCACAGAAGGAGACTGCCCATCTTCTCCCCATTGAACAGATGGTGGGTTTAAATCAACCCTATTTTATATAACACATCATTGATGTGAACTGACTCATGATGGTAATGTTTTCTACCCCTTCTTTCCATTTACCAGAGAAAAGCCACTAACCCAAATCTACTATCTACTATCATTGAAATCAATGGCAACCCTACATTAAGCTTCCAAGGCTGTAAATCCCAGCAGAAACAGACTGCTTCATCTTTCTTCTATGGAATAGTTGATAGATTTAAAGTCATCAAACTTTTGGTTAGCTAGCAGTCCAACACATCACCTTTAGATAAGAAATTCTAGAATTATGGAAGCTGTGAGGTGAGCAGGTGAATAAAAGAATATGCTTATAACTAAAATAAAAAGAAATAAAGTTAGTGACTTACTATTTCAAGTCTTATCCCAATTTAGTAATGGTCATTAGTATACTAATTTTTGGTGTAAAATAATTGCACTTATTCACCAAACGCTGGTGGTGTAGTGCACTGACCACCTAAAGGATGCCCTTCTCTTGTGGTTCAAATTCACCAACTGAACCAAAGGAGAAAAACTGGCATCATCTTCCTGTGACATTTACAATTTTACAATGTGGGGGAAAGAATATTCTTATAGAACTAAGAGTAACCAAAAGACTATGAAGATTATATATATAATAATATATACAATATATATAATGATTATACATTACATGTTGTGAGGAGAGAACGGTCCTTAGAGAGGGACATCATGCTTGGGAGGTTGGAGGGACAGCACAGGAGAGGAAGGCCCTCTATGAGGTGGATTAATTCAGTGACTGGGATAATTGGGATGGGAGTGTCAGAGACAGTGCGATTGGCACAGGACAGAGCGGAGTTTAGGGCTGTTGTACATAGGGTCACTATGAGTCTCAAGTGACTCGACAGCACATAACAACAACAACAACATAATATTATTTATGTTTAATCTTCATAGGCTTTTGATTACTCTTAGTTCAATAAGAATATTCTTAAAAGAGAGAGAGAATATTCCCCCCCCCCCACTTTGTGATCTTGACAAACCAAAAAGAAAAGGAGGGGACATTGTTTTCATTCACATTTCCTAGGAGTTTAGTATTTCATATGTCCAAGTATTCTCAAAAGCAACAGTGTATAATTCAAATGTCATTCTCAAAACCAACAACAAGATACTTAATACTCTTATACTTTCATCCCGAAAGTTGAGCATGGCTTTGCTTTAGTCCAAGCACTTAAGCACAGTAGTATATTGCTATTCTTGTATGTGGTAGACGTATTCAGAGACTAATAGTTTTGGTAGCAGCAATGAGGCCACAGTATTAGATTATTAACATAGAAACAGAAGACATCCTTTTCTTTGTGTAGAATGTGAAACAGAAACCCAGAATTACCACAATATTTTAAGATGTCTTAAGTAGAACATTTCTTAATCATTCTTTTTACTTTAAATCCCTCTTTTAGGTAATATTTCCTTATTCTGAGTGAGGTTAGGGGGGAAAAAATTCCTGATTTTTCCAGTTTTCATATTCCTCTTGTTTATCTTTTTGTTTCCTCATGCCCACTGGTCATATTACATTTACCATTTGCATTTATTAACTGCATGTTGTTGTTGTTTTTATGTGCCATCAAGTCCCTTGCTACTCATAGCAATGGTATGTATTAACAGCCCTAAACCTTCCTCTGTCCTGTGCCAATCTCAACTGCCTCCAACACACCCACACAATTACCCCAGTCACTGAATCAATCCACCTCTTAGAGGGTTTTCCCCTCCTGTGTTGTCCCTCCACCCTTCCAAACATGATGTCCCTCTCCAAGGACCTCCTTGCAACATGTCCAAGGTACGTCAGATGAAGCTTCAGAATCCTTGCCTCCAAGGAGCAGCCTGATTTAACTCTCTCCAGGATGGATGAATCTGTTTTTTTTCTTTGCAGTCCATTGTACATTCAATACTCTTCTCCAACACCACAGCTCAAAGGCATCAATTCTTCTATCATTGTCAATGTCTCACTCTCTGATGCAAAGCAAGTAATTGCAAAGATCATGGCCTGTATCAGGCATACCTTAGTCTCCAGAGTGACACCATTGTTCTTCAGTACCTTGGAGAGGTCCCTAACAGCAGACTTTCCCATTGTAATATGTCTTTTAATTTCCTGAATGCTGGTGCCAAGAGTGTTAACTGTGGAGCTAAGCACACTAAAGCTGTGAATAATCCCAATCTCTTCACCATCCATCCTGATGCTGCCAATTGGCCCAGTGGTGAGAATCTTTGTTTTCTTGACATTGAGCCTCAATCCATATTGGAGGCTGCAGTCCTTGACCCTCTGCAGCAAGCGCTTCAGGTCCTCCTAAGTTTCAGCAAGCAGAGTTGTGTCATCTGCATAACGCAGATTGTTGATGGATCTTCCACCAATCCTGATGCTACACTTCTCCTCATAGAGTCCAGCCGCTAACATTGAGGAGAATATCAATTACAGTACATGTAACTGTGTTCATACAGAACCTATGCCTAAAGTAAGGAGCTGTTGTTTAAACAGAGTAAGAGACACACCATAGTTTAAAATCAAGAAAAGTGTGAGTCGGGGCTATATCCCTTTTCCATGTCTTTCAGTCTATATGGTGGGCAAAGAACTTGAGACTCTTGACTTTATGAAGAGAAATGTAACATCAGGATTGGAAGGAAACTCATCAACAACCTGCATTATACAGATGAAACAACCTTACATGCTGAAAGTTGGGAGGATTTGAAACATTTGTTGTTGAAGATTGAAGTTTACAAAATCAAAGATTACAATATGAAATACATTTCAACATCAAGAAAGAAATCCTCACCACTTGGCCAGTAGGCTATATGATGACAAATGGACCAAAGATTGGAGTTGTCAGTGCTTTATTTTACTTGGATCCAAATCAACATCTTCAGTACTTTTAATCATGAAATCAAAAGATGAGTATTTTTATAAGACATCTTAATACATTGTGCATGTGGCCAGGAGTGACTGAGCCTTAGAGGACATCATACTCAGAGGATGGAGGGACAGCACAGGGGGGGAAGATCCTGGATAAGGTGGATTGATACAGTAACTAGGTCAACGATGATAGGTGTGTCGGAGTCAGTGAGACTGGCTCAGGACAGGGCAGGCTTCAGAGCTATTGTACATAGGGTCACTATGAGTCACAAATGACTCAACCGTACATAAAAACAACAATGCATGAAAAGAATTGTATTAAATACAATATGAGTGATGAATGGTGTGAAAAAAATGGATATGTATTTTGTAAGCAAACAATAAAAAAATAAAAAATAACAAAACAAATCAACCACCAAAAATGACATGTTGCATCAGCAAAGTCTATTATCAAGAATCATTCCAAAACACCAAGAAACAATGATGTCCATTCAAAAACTAAGATGCACTTGATTCAGGTCTTTTCAATCACTTGCAATGCATCTGAGAGCTGGCAATGATTAAAGGTGGCAGAAGAAGAATCTATGCCTTTGCGTTGTTGTGTTGGAGAAGAGGGATAAATATTCTATGGACTGAAGAAAGAATGAACTGATATGCCTTGGAGAAAGTGCACCCAGAGTGCCCATAGGAAGCAAAGATGACAAAACTACATCACACAAACTTTGGGCACGTTGTTAGGAGAGGCCTTCCTTGGTAAGGCACATCATGCTTGCACAATTGGAGAGTTATCAAAGGAGAGGACCCTCATTTAGTGGATTGACAGTGACTAGAGCTATGGGCTCAAATACAGCAGAGATGATGAAGATGGTACAAAATAAAACAGGACTCAGACTTGTTCATAGTGTCAGTAGGGGTCATACTTGACTCAGTGGTACCTGCCAACAACAACAAGGACAATCTGTTACCTCTGTGTATTTCTGCTCCTGTACAAAGGGTCCTATAGTAAGGTAGCACTGAGCCTGTGGTCCAGACACCTGGATTCTCCCTCCTTTTCCACTGATGTTCACTGTGAACTAGGGCAAAACACTTTCCTGCTGAGTTACAATTTCATCTTTTCTTGGATTAAATTACCTTTGTGTCTCTAAGGTCCCTTCTACTTTCATGTTTCTAGTATTTTCATTTCAAATCTCTCTGAGTGTCATCTTTCACAGTGAGTATGTGTATCTGTAGCAGCATCTGAGACTGGGGACATTAAAAATGATGTGGGTTGATATTTCTCCAATTTTTATGTGAAAAGAAATCTGTGAACCATGCCAGGTACTCTGTCTTTCTTATTCCTCAAGTTGTCCATCCTAACTTCCCACACTTACTTGAATGCTCTATAAAAGGAAGAACAAACTTAATTTGAAGTGGAGAATATTTCTTTTAAGTATAAACAGTAGCTTTGATTGTAACAAGATTCTTTGACATGATGAATAATCACTTATTAATAATCTGTCTTATGACTTGCATTATGATTAAGTTCTTTTTGAGAGTATTCTGTCATATGGTAATGAACTAGGAGTAAGAAATGTGAAAAGAAACTTAGTTGGCTGATTGTAGCTAAGAGGTAGAATTACAGGTAAAAATTCTGAAGTTCAAATTCAGTGCCAGTCTGTTAATTCAGCAACTTGGAGCTTTCCACATTTATGAGCTTTTGATATACTATGAAGAATGGAAGACTGAAAGTATAAGCATCTTAGATTTAGTGACAAATTAAAAAAATTTAATTATGTGTTTGTTGCTTGTAAGTGTTGCCAAGTCGTAGACGATTCATAGCAATCCTATGAATGAAAGACCGGATTACTTGTCTAACTTTGGTCATTTCTGCATGTTCATAGAGTTTCTGGAGGCAAGCTATTTCAGAAATAGATACCACTCCTGCTTCCAACCTTGGTTTAATCAGGAAGTTCCACCAAACACTGTCCACCATGGGTAACCATTATCACATTTGACACACCAGTGTCACAGCGTTTAGCATCACAACAACCATGAGTTGACCCTGTACAGCAATGCACAGACCAGTGCTATACCACTTAGAAGAATGTTTGACAAAAAAAATTAAAACCAGACCAGAGGGCCACAGATTAAAATCACCCACCATTAGCTTGGTAGCCTACCTGTCTGTCCACTATGCCAACAAAGCTCTCTCTATGTCATTGTTATTGTTGTTAAGTGCTGTCAAGTTTTAGATGACTCATAGCAAACCTATGAACAAAACACCCAAACACTTGTATAACTTTGGTCGTTTCTCCATGCTCAGTTTCCAGAGGCAAGCTGTTTATGTGTTTAGCTACTGAAATGTAGTTACTATTGAGTTGGAATTGACACATAGATGACCCTCCAACTTTCTCCCTCAAAGCTAGATTTTGGTAGAGGTAAATGGCCAGGAAGTGTGACCTTTGGATTAACAGCCAGCACAGCTCACTACAGTCAAGGCCACCAGAGCTTCATTTACATATACATAATAATATATATTACATAATTATAAAATTATTGTTGTTGTTATATGCCGTCGAGTCATTCTCGACTCATAGCGACCCTATGCACAACAGCCCTAAACCCTACTCTATCCTGCGCCAACCGCACTGCCTCTGACACACCCATCCCAATTATCCTAGTCACTGAATCAATCCATCTCATAGAGGGTCTTCCCCTCCTGCGCCGTCCCTCCACCCTCCCAAGCATGATGTCCCTCTCCAAGGACCGACCCATCCCTCCTGGC
>NW_006399769.1:21603821-21604364 GCF_000299155.1 Elephantulus edwardii
TGATGCACAGGAAGGAACTGTGAAGACCATGGCCTGGATCAGGCACACCTTAGTCTTGAAACTGACATCTGTGCTCTTCAGCACACTGGAGCTACCTCCAACAACAGACTTTCTCAATGTAATTTGCCTTCTAATTTCCCAGCAGCTGGAACCAATAACACTGACTGTAGAGTCAAGCAAACTGAAACTGTCAACATTCTCAATCTCCTCATCATCCATAACAATGCTGCCAATAGGCTCAGTGGTGAGAATCTTTGTCTTCTTGATGTTGAGCTTCAATCAATATTGAAGGCTGGAGTTCTTGACAAGCAGCAAGGTTTCAGTTCCTCCTCAGTTTCAGCAAGCAGGGCATTGATAGAAAATAGAAAAATATTCACTATATAAGAGTTGCCATTTTCTATAACTGCAAGAAATCTCACTATATAAAGAAGAGCCTCAAACCTGATTTAGAGGAAGATTTTAGTAATCTATGATACACAAATGTTAACATTTGAGCAAGAGCCTATGGTGATGAAGGCAGAAGTTCAAGCTGCTTTGAAGGAA
>NW_006399769.1:21605609-21631403 GCF_000299155.1 Elephantulus edwardii
TGGAGAGGGTTAAACCAGGCTATTCCTTGGAGGCAAAGGTTCTGGGGCTTCGTCTGACATACTTTGTACATGTTGTAAGGAGGGACAGGTCTTTAGAGAGGGACATCAATGCTGCCATGCTGGGTAGAGTGGAGCGACAGAGCAGGAGGGGAAGACCCTCTATGAGGTGGATTGATTCAGTGACTGGGGTAATCGGGATGGGTGTGTTAGAGGCAATGTGATTGGCGCAGTATAGAGCAGGGTTTGGGCTGTTGTACATAGAGTCACTATGAGTCATAAACGACTCGACAGCACAAAGCAAGAACAACAACAATGATATACAAATGGTAAAGTTAAATGCTTAAGGTGGAGAGAAGACTATGAACTTCATTGTGATTTATATCGAAATATAAAGAAAAAATCTTCAAAAATGAACTTGTAAGAAACATCACGATAAATGCAGAATATATTCAATTTGTCAAGAATATTTTATGGCATCCATAATCACCATTCATGGAAGAAGCAGTCAAGAAAGCAGACAATACATTGCATTCAATAACTGTGCTGCAAAACCCCTCTTTAAATTGTTAAGAGGTAAATAGGTAACTTGGAGAACAAAAATGTGCCTTAACCAATTATTTTAGCATTATTAATCACTTTGCATACATGAGAAAATTTGACAGTGAATAACACAAAAAAGTAAAGAAATGATGAATTGGAATTAGAGTATAGCTGAAGCAGATTCACCATTTAAAGGACTGACAGAATGAGCAGGTCTGTCTTGCAAAAAGGGCAGCCATAATGCTGTGTTGTACTTTAGAAGTAAGAATGACTAGATCAAGAGGGATCACCCTGGATAAGAATATCAGTGAAAAAAGAATACCATCAATAAAATTGACATTTGGATTCTCAGATAGCAACTGTCATGACAATGTTATGGGACTGGGCAATGTTTCATACTCTTACACATAAAGTCACTGTGTTGGAACAGATTGACAGCATTTAGAAACAATAGCAGTATATACATATTCAAGGCAATCTCTATGGTAAACAATAGCAACAACAAATACAAAATGGGAGCTCTGGTGGCTTAGTGATAAGAATTTGCCCTGCAATCCAGAAGGCATGCAGTTTGAATTTGTCAGCTGCTCTGCTCTGCAAAGGAAGGATAGGCAATTTCCTCTGAATCCATTACCACCTCTGAAAACCTGCTGGAGGGTCAGCTATGGATCACTTTCAACTCGATGGTACACACAAGAAGAAGAACACTGCCAGCAAGTCGCTTCCATTTCAAATAGACTCTCCACATGGTTTCTGAAGACATAAATCTTAAGAGTAGACTGCTCATCTTTTTCAGAAGAGCTCCTGGTGGTCTGAAAACACTGGACCTTTTAGTTAACAGTGCAGAGTGCTGCAGGCTATATCACCAAAGTTTGTGTACATTAGTAGAGACCATGGTAGAAATAAGTCACACTTGAGTCCTTACATCCATGTACACAGAATTATCAAACAAGAGGAAAAGATCAACAGAATTCACATCCAAAATAAATCTAGGAACTAACTCTAGAGTGAAGCCGAAATGCTTAGAGCAGTGTTCTGTGACTCTTATGTAACTCATAGAATAGGGAAGGATATGGTACCATCTTGTTTTAAATGAGATCTGAAAGAAGAAGAACTTATTTACAAAGGCCAGCAAAAAAAAAAAAAGTACAGTTAATGTAAGGAAAATGTGATATCTTCCTTTGTAAATGCAAACTTTAACTCATCCTACTAACAAAAGGGGGAGAATTTACTAATGGAGAGTGGTACCCAGACTTCAAAGCTCTCACCAGAAAGTACTTTCCTTTGAAGGTCTTAGATCCATTGCCTTTCCTTGAATATTCTACACTAAAATGAAATTTCCAATGGCCCAGATGATCTCACAAGGGAACATCTAAATATCTTTTTTCCTCACACTCTAGGAGAGCAAACAGAGAGGAACAAGATGCTAGAGAATCTTCAGTCTTTTAGAGCTCCCCTCCCTTGACTTGCAGACAAACTACAGCTTGTAAGCCTGGTCTAGCTTGATGGTCTTTTTTGCATAGACCATGATCTCTAAATGATTTTTGTACTTTTATGTTTTTTGTTTGTTTGATTTTGTACTTTTGAGTGGTTGAAATGTATCAAAAAAATAAGACTTTGGGATATGGGAAAACTATATATGACTCTATATTCAATGTCTGTGACTGTTTGCACAATCATGTTCATTGGTTTGTATATTGTATATAACTGTTTCCAAACTACAAGGGCAAACTTGAATACTTGTGTCAGACATTAAAACCTAAAATGTGTATTATGTGTTCTTTTACAGAATGGTTTTCTTACTCCTGGTATATAATCTTGTTTGTTCTCAATTGGTGACCCATTTCTTCAATTGTTGGTTAATATAAACAATTCTGAGAAACTCACACTCTTGCAGAATGTTTGGGAGGAAGGGAGTGCCTCTGGCCAGGATGGGTCACTTGAGCTCCAGACAGGTGCAAGCCTCCCAACGGCCTGTAATGCGGTGTAAAGAAATCTCCCTGTGTTTGGCTGCACCAGTTTGAGAAAGCTTGCAAACTGGGAAGACGGCTGCACATCTGTTGAGCTGGGAATGATTCGCATGAGGCTAAGGTTCTCCTGAACAATCCACATGTCCCACATCTGTAAGCCCACCCTATCTTGTCTTCCTGTGTATATAAGTACAGTGCAGATCCCAATAAAGTTGAGCTGGATTGACTCTCTGATCCTCTCCCAGAGTGGTGTATCTCCGTTGTGCTTACTCCCATCAGGATGTCGTTGGTAAGTTGCCGGCGAGCTGACAGAGACATCACAGCATCAGTTTGCACAGGGAAATGAGAAAATAAATTATAGCAACAAGCATAAAACATAAATCTTTAGTGAGTATAAAAGGAAGAAGCATATCCTTCCAGATAGATGACTGAACTAGTGATGTGGAGAAATGGGCATGGGTACATGCAGAAATGAGAGAAGGCTACTACTTTGAAAGAAGGCACAGGGAATAGTTTTCTCATCTTAGAATGAAGGTTATGGAACAAAATATCCATTCTTTAAATAAATTTTTATTTTATACTGGTTTACTTACAGAGTTTGTATACATTGTTTTTCATACCATTTCTCTACCCAACCCCATTCACCCATCAAATTGTCTGACCCTATGATTAACTCCCCACACACATTCACCTCCACCCATCCTCAACCCGCTGCTCCTACTCTCTCCTGTCCTCCAGATCCGCATACAATACAATAATGGTTTTACACGGTATTTTCCCCTAAGGAACTGAATTAGTTTACTCAGCATAATGCTCTCCAGCCCCTCCCAAACTAGGTAGTGATTTTCAAAATCATTGCTCTTGCATGCTGCATAGCATTGCATCATGTGAATGTACAAAAATTTCTCAATCCATTCAATCGTATGGTGAGATAGGAACTCTCACGCGCTGTTGGTAGGATTGTAAAATGGTACAACCACTCTGGAAGGTAGCTTGGCATTTTCTCAGAAAGCAGAGCCTAAAAATTCCGTATGACCCAGCTATTCCACTGCTTGGAACATAACATATAATGAGAGCTGAGGCAAATGGAGACTTATACGTCAATGTTCATTGCAGCATTAGTCACCATCGCAAAACATGGAAACAGACCAAATATTCAACTACAATAGAATGGATTAAAATATTCATTATATATAATTGTTCGGTTACTTTGAAAAAATATAAAACTTCATCCTACTCTCCTTGAAAGACTCCATGTAGGAAGAAGGAAGTAAAAGAATTGGCACCTTTTGATTTGTTCTTTAGTTAGGAAGGCGGGGGTGGGGGGTGGGGGTGGGGTAGGGAACTAAGAATTCTTCTTTCTAGACAGAAATTAGTGGTGGTTACATCAAAACCAAGAGAATATGTAGCAAAGATAGGATTTGGCAATGCAAGCCATGCACTGAAGAGTGTAGTAGAGTCTGAGATAAAGAAGAGGTCAGGTATGGGGTACGAGGGCACTCTGAACAGCAATAGAGAAGTAGAACACTGTGGTCAGTCCCTCAGAACCCAGATACAAACAAGAGTCAGCCTGAAGAAACTGGTCCTCAAAGTTTAACAAAAAGGAGCCAGAGAGAATTCACTTGAGAGAGCATGAGCTCTTTGTTGGTTGACAAATAATGTATTATCACTTAGCAGGTGAATGTAAAGGTTTGTTTGAGGGCAGAGTGTAAGAAGTTCTTTCTAATACAGAAATGGAGGCATGTTTCAACCTCTGACATGACTTTTGGAGTGAATAATTTCATGTGATGTGTCTATGCAGGATGTCACAGCACAGTTTTCCATTATAGCACAGCTTTTTGACGCTAGGCCACCAGAGTTCCTTGTTTAACAAAGCATCATATTGCCTGAAACAAGATAGACTTATTGTTCCTTTATTCTGTAGGTCAGAAGTCTAGAAATATTCAGCTTTGTCTAAGAAGGCTGAAATCAAGATATTGGACAGGATCTTCTCTGGAGTCTGTAGGGGAGAATTGCTTACAAACTCACTCTAGTTATCATAATTTCGCTCCTTTGGTTTGTAGGAGTGAATCCTTGTTATTCTTATAACTGTCAGAAATGATCATTTCCAAATCCTGCGGGATGCTAAAGTCCATTCCTTCTCATGTAGTGGCTTCCACATAGAAAGAACACCACCACCTCAAGTCTTCAGGTTTTGGCACTCTCAGAATACCTGTGTTGCTTCTAAGGGTACATGTGATGACATTTGCTTCAATGACAATCCCAAACAATTTTTCTATTTTAAAATTATCTCACTAGTAAACTGAATTACATTCTCATCATCCATTTTTATATAAAATTTTAATTTTTTTACTGGTTTACTTACAAAATTCATATATATTGTTTTTCACACTGGACATTTTCCATTTCCTTTAGCCATCCCTCTTTCCACCCATCAAATTGTGCAAACTTATGATTACACCCCTGCTCATATTCACCTCTTTGCTCTTACCATCTCCCCTTGGATCTTTATACACATTCTACTAGTTATCTTTCTATTTCTACAATAATGGTCTTGTACAGTATTTGTACTTATGGAACTGAGTTAAATCACTTAGCATAACGCTCTCTGTAAGGTCGCCGAGGAAGGACAGAACCCAGTGCAGGCTGAGTAAGATAGTTTTTTGAGGAGGAACTGCTGGACTGGCCCTCAAGTAATAGACCAGCCCCCACTAAGAGTTAGAGGAGGATTTTATACTTTCTTACATGGGAATTGGGGAAGGGGATGCATACAGATGTTTTCTTCAATATAGGGAAGTGGGCTAGGGTGTCAGGTAACTATTCCTGGGGAAATGGGGGGTAGGGTAGTTTCAAAGAGAGAAAAAGCACAACTGCTGCTTCCTGCTATTGGATTCTCTCAGTAGCCATTCTGGGAGAGGAAAGAGAGGGCTCTGCAGTCCTAATTCTTTCCAGTCCCTCTCAAGTTATGTAATGATTTTCATAATTATTACTTCTCCATGCTGTGTAGTATTCCATCGTGTGAATGTACCATAATTTCTCAAGACACTCTTCTTTTTCCAATACACTCTTCTCTTATGCACTTTTGGTGGGATTGTAAAATGGTGCAATCACTCTGGAAAAGCAGTTTTTTGACATTTCCTCAACCAGCTGAACATAGAAATTCCCTATGACTCGGCTATTCCACTGCTTGGAATATATCCCAAAAAATCAGAATTGAGGCACAGACGGAGATTTGTACACCAATGTTCATGGCAGTGTTAGTTACCCTTACAAGAAAACATGGAAAGAGTCCAAATGTCCAGCCATAATCAAATAGATTGTATAGGCTGTTTGCCTTTATAAAGTAACATATTAATGAATCCAATATCTCATCTTCACATTTTCAAAGAATTATTTTTGTAGAATTCTGTCTACCACCATGGATTTCTGCAAACAACAAAGAAGGGTGGCTTGTTTAAGGCTAACCATGGAGGGTTCATTTGTTATGCTCCAATTAAATGATTGTTTTTGGTAGGGACTGTTCGGTCGAGTATGACTCATAGTGACTAGGAACAACAGATTTGAACCCTATATATCTGAACACATTGTTTCAGTCACTTTCAACCCACCTAGTTGAGGATCTTTGTCTGTTTCTCCCCCGATCTTTCCAAGAATAATGTCCCTCTCCAAGGAATAGCCTGTCCTAGCAACATGCCCAAAGTATGTGAGCAAGGTGTAATCATCTTTACCTTCAAGGAACACTCTGGCTATACCTTCTCCAGGACATATTTGTTTCTTCTTTTGGTATTCATTGGAATGGTCAGTAGTCTTCTTTCAACACCACAGTTCAAAGGCCTCAATTCTTTCACGCGATTAGAAACCATCAATGTAAAACTTTGACTTGTCTGATTGTTAAAATAATTAAGGGAAAGAGACCTTGAAATACCAAGGTATTCCTTGCCTTTGTCTAGGTTATTCTTTCTATTAATATCTGTGTTAAAACTTGAGGCAAATTTTTATATTTTATTTTGTTATAAGGAGTAGACTCTTTAAACTAAAAACTCTACAGATTATTTCTCTCTAGTTTACAGAGAGTTTATAAAGAGTGAGAATCTTTGTCTGTCCTCTCTGCCTCAGTTACTGTCAATCCACCTTATCCAGGGTTTTCCTGTCCTGCACTATTCCTTCACCCTTCCAAGCACCACATCCTTCTTCAAGGACTGGTCCCTCCTAGAAACCTGCCAAAAGTATGTAGATAAAGTTTCAAAATCACACAATGCAAGTTCAGGTTTAGTCTAACAATCCCAAACCAGAGTAACAAGGCACAATTCTGCAATTAGTGACAATCTGGTTTCAGGTCAGCAACACCAATACAAGTAACCTCTGGTTCCCTTAGCTGTTCAGTAAACCTTAGTGCAGTTATAAGTCAGCTTTTCCTTCAATCATCTGGCAAGAAAAACTTTAACTGTAGCATACATGTAAGGTTCTTCCGGTTACACTTTGCCATAGTCTCTTCCCAACAGTGCCAGTCTCTACCCTCTCTTCACCATTATCACCACGAAACCCCGTAGTGTAGTATGCTCTCTCACTTATATTGGTTCTACAGCTGTTAATGATTTGCAAGACCATTGCCCTGCAGCAGGGCTAACATAAGGCTAGAGAAACTAATTTTTAGGTTTTCAGACACCACAGCTTACCCCCTGGCTTTCCCAAACATTATCTCGCATTATATGAAGGGTAAAACCAGGCTGCTTCTTGGAGGCAAGGATTCTGAAGCTTCATCTGACATACTTTGGACATGTTGCCAGGAGGGACCCATCTTTAGAGAGGGACGTCATGTTTGGGAGGGTAGGTGTAAGTGTGTCAGAGTCAATAAAGTTGGCACAGGGTAGAGCAGGATTTAGGGCTATTTTACATAGGGTCCTATGAGTCAAAAGTGATTCAATGGCACATAACAACACAAACAACAGTGCAAAGAGTGTTGATTATGAAACCAAGCCAGGTGAAATTGTTAACAAACCTCAATCTCGTCTCCATCATGCTGCCATTCTGCCCAGTGGTGAGAATCTTTCCATATTGAAGATTATAGTGCTCCACCTTCTACAGCAGGTCCTCCTCATCTGACTACAGATTGGAAAGATATGGAGACAAGATGAAACTCTGATGCATTTCTTTCCTACTTTTGAACCATGCAGTACTTCTCTTGTCTGAGAACTGCTTCTCCATCTAAGTATGAATTTTGCATGAGCACAATAAAGTTTCTTGGTTAGGATGAGGCTAACGTAAAGGTCAAATATTTGTACTCACCTGTGTTTCTGTGGGACAAAGTTAAAACAGCCTGTTACAGAAATATTCCAACCTCAGAAACTCTGTACTCTACTTTCTTATGGACAGTTTCTCTGCATTGGATTTAATTTGATGGCAGTAGATTGGATTTAGAATGGTATGAGTAATATTTAGGGTTGAATTTCCATCATTTTTGCATCCAATTTTTAATTTGTTCAGGAAACCCAACAGTAAATTATTGAGAGAATAGGAAAATAAAAAATGACAAAATGTTTACAATTTATGAACAAAAGTGAAAGATTTCAAGTAATCATTATACAAGTGTTTTAAAGCTACCATCAATTTGAAAAATTTCAAGATATATATTTGAGGATGAAAAAAAGGTAATACCAGATGCAGATATAATGAAGATATTTGATGATATAGACTGATCCTATTTAATTATGGAAATGTGTACTGACTGTACCCACTTTAGACTGTCTCACCAGGAGGTGAGAGTTAGAAAGTTTCTCTCTCATTTTCTTTTCTTTTTATAGAAATGAAAAATAAAACCACCAAACATTTCATGATGCTGAAGAGACATTTTCAGTCTTACCACAATAAATGATTCCCGGATTTTTCATCTTTTTTTGTTTATTTTCAGTTACATTTTAAAAAGCTAAAATTTCCCCCCCCCCATATATTTTAATGGAATACTATCAAGGACCCATACTCTACTGCCAAGAGAGAGAGAGAGAGAGAGAGAGAGAGAAAGAGAGAGGTTTCTTTATAGACATTGCTATGCCATCTAGTATCACTTTCCTTCTTCAACCATACACATCACACTTCTCCCCTCTGGTTCAATCCCCTCTCCATTCCAATCTCTTTTATAATTTCTTATTTTGGTGCCATTTCAGATGCCTTAGGAAGTACCCTATTCACCTCTTTCCCTTCCACTCCACCAAATGACATATTTTTTTCAGGCAGTTAGTTTCTCAAATTTGTTTCTTAGCTTTTACATTTTAGAACTTCTGTCAAACCCCATTTACAGCATTTGTTTATTTTTTGTGAAAATTGCAAGAGGAGACTATTTGGTTTAAATTGCTAATGTGGGTTTACTCCCTTTTTAAGAGAAATATCATGAGCAGTAGGTTATGAAGGGTGAATGTTCTATGAAATAATTCATAATGAAAAATTGAAACAATTTGAATATCAAAAGATACTTACCAAACTTTAGAAAAGGTGTAGTTTTGTCTTTTGGTTTGTTTTTTTTTTAAAAAAACATGCACTTATGCTTCTATACCTTTTACACTGACCCCAAGTTATGTTGATGAGACATTATTCCTTCAGAGAGTGAATATGTACACATGTGGTCTTGACTCTTACGTGACTAGTAAAAGATTCTAAAAATAGGAAGATGCTTGAATCTAGAAATCTATTATAAAAAGGAAGGAATTAAAAACATAGGAAAGGGTTATTTCACCCATTTTGGTACTTTACTGTATTAAAACATGGACTAGCTAAAATGTAGAACTTGATAATCCTCTACAAATTTTAAATAACTTTGGAATCCTCCCAATCTCATAATCTTTCACTTACAGGAAACTGCAAGGGACTTCATTTATATCACTTGCTGAGGAAATAGATATCTCTTTTAAAATTAAATTAATTACAATATGGAGAGTGTAATGACATTCTTTGCACTTTCTCCCTATGATTGATATACCATTGATATTTCATTCCTTCTTGCCTTTTAAAGTTTATTTATGGGCAAATACAGATGGAATGGCATGTGTTTGATTATTCTGAGCAGTTAATGCCTCCCTAGTTTTAATGTTCACCTTATAAGTCTGTTCTTTGGCTGTAAGTTGAGATAAAGAGGCAAGTTGTGTTCCATGTTCTAAGACTGACTAAGAACTATACTCTCAAGGATCTACCAGTTCTTAATGGACCAATAAGTCTGACCATTTTTATGTCTTATTTCACATTTGTTACCACAATATTGGGAACTTATACTGTGATCCCTTTTAAAGTGGTCAGCAGTAGGAGCTGGATATCATCTAATTCTTCTGATGGAGATTGAGAGTTGTGTGGTTCATTAAAACTTTCAACTATTTCTATCTACTCACGTCTGTAGTGTTTTGAGACTCTAATCTCTATTGTTAGTGTATACCATAGAGTCAAAACTGACCCATAGCTGACCCTCCTGAGGATTTCAGAGACAGTTAATCACATAAGAGGAGATTGCCATCCTCAGGTAAAATGTAGAGATGTAGAGAACATGTTTGATCCTATGTTATGCTAATTGACCTTGATGTCCCCTAAGTGTATAGTATTTAAGTTCTAAGACTTTGTTCCTTCAAGATGTTTGGTTATGATTAAGAAATTTATTTGAATTTGTTTCCTATTGCCTTTGCCATAAGCACAGATATATTTGTATATTTATAGCATATACAAATAAAAATGTAGAAATATTTCCCATATATATTTGTGTGTGGGTGTGTTCTCTCTATTATTATATGTGGATATTTCCTTGAAATCATGCTGAATGATGAGTTATAATATTTTTCCTTAGAATTCAATTTAGCCAATAATATGTACAAATACATTTGATGTCAAATTCGGTTTATTCACACAATAAGCCAAAGGATTAGTTTTCTTGGTCTATATTTATTAACATGAATCTCCATTTGCTTTGTCAAAGAAAAAAAATACAAATATTCTTAAGTAGCAAGTAGTGTACTCTTCAGATATATAAACTGTACTGCAAATATTTCCTTAAAGAACTACTCTTGACAGTGTTTGTAAGGATGGTGATGCACTAGATTATGCAGAGTTTCAAGATATGAACAAGACGTAACCTACAGTATTAAGGAACTTTAAGTCTTATGAGACATATAGCTTAATATTATCCATAGATTGATTTCAACAGGGTGTGAACTCAAGCTGGAATTGCTTTACATAGTTTTAATTTCTGTAGATTCAACATCTAGCAATGAAGGTCATTATGAGTTGAAGTTGACTGAAATGCAAAATTTTTATTTTTGGTTTAAAGTAATTTAGTAGATGGTCAATAAATTCTCACTCAATAAAAACTTATCAGTAACTAAGAATTATATATATATATATATATATATATATATATATATAGAGAGAGAGAGAGAGAGAGAGAGAGAGAGAGAGAGAGATGTATGTATATTTATATGTATAGAGATAGATACAGAGATAGATAGAGATGATGTAGATATAGAGATAGAGATATTGTTGTTGTGTTGTTATGTGCTTTGAGTCACATAGTCACTCATAATGACCTATGTACAACAGCTCTGAACCCTGCCCTCTTCTGAGACAGTTTCACTGATTCTGACACCTCGACCCCCATTACTCCAGTTCCTGTATCAATCCATCTTATTTGGGATCTTCCTCTCCTGAGCTGTCCCTTCACCTTTCAGAACATGATGTCCTGCTCCAAGAACCAGTTCCTCCAGGCCATGTGCCCAAAGTATGTGAGACAGAGCTTCAAAATCCTAGCTTCCAATGAGAAACTTGGTTTCAGTCTCTCCAAGAAAGACCTATTTGTGTTCTTGGCAATCCATGGTATGTTTGAGACTTTACTCTGGCACCACAACTCAAAGGCATTGATCCTTCTTCTGTAATCCTTAGTCATTGTCCGGCTCTCTGATGCATAGTTAGCAATTGTGAAGACCATGGCCTGGATCAAGCGCACCATATGCCTATATAAAATTTATGTACTTACACACACAGAGACACACATGGTCATGTATGCATGTATATGCATTGCATAAACATTCTATTAATTATAAGAAAAATTCCAGGAAAGATGGAACTGTTGCATCTGGCCAGGGAGAAAAGAGAAGATTTCTTAGTCAAAGTAGCATTTAAATTGTATTCTGTGACACTAGAACTCAAATGTTTCAAGATCCTAAAATGAGGTAGAAACATTTCTCAAGATGCAATTATGCACAGTGTCTAAGGGAAAGTGAAAGGATTAAGATGCATTTGGCAATGTAAGGCATAATATAATGAGTGCTCATATGCGGTAGATGTACAAGCATGCTTGTTGAGTAAGTGTACAAATGAGGTATTCTTGTATATCACCAATCCAAGATTCAGCATGTTTAGAAACAGGTGAAAATCCAAAAGAGTTTTTGTGTAACGCGTGATCTTGAGAAGTAGTTTTGTTAAGACATTGAGGCGAGGCTATTTTTGTGCATGTCATCAGTGTTATTTTGTAATTCTTTGTTTTTGTCTGTAGAGATTATGTAAGTAGATCTTAATTTCTCATTGATGACTTTCTAAGAAAGTTCTGTAGAAAGTGCCCACTGGTCTGAAAATCGCGTAAGTATATTCAGTGTTCCAGGGAAATAATATTTTCACTATTCCCTAAGAATAGAATGATCTTTGACTTTGAAATGAGAAACTGCATCATGGAGTTTCTAGAACACATGGCTGGCTGCTTCATGGTAGTTACAGGAAACTTTTTTTTTCTTTCTTTTTAATCAATCTTGGCTTCAATCTCTGATTCTGGCACCCACTAAAAACGTTATTTTTGAGTCAATTGCTTAAAAAAGTTGAGCTTAATTTCCCCCCCTCCTTTTAAAAGCAGCACAATCAATCTTGCTTCTCAAGTCTATTGCGTGAATTCAATAAAGAGATGTTTATATATAAAGCTTTTGACCTCTAGTGAGTGCTCCTGTGGGCAAATGCTGAACCAGTTACATCATAATGTGTTCCCTTATAAATGGAATACAAACACATTGAATTCTTTCCATAGCGTAGCTCTGTAGTTTATCCTTGTATATAATATTTCTCAGAGATGTTTATAATTTATCTGTCTCTCCAGGGTCTTGTTTGAGGTTCTCAAACCAAAAGGAACCTAATAAGTACTTCTTAAAAATAATTTCTACCAACAGTTCATTCCAAGCTCTCTTTGATTCCAAAAACCACTGAATCATATCAATATCACTGACAAGTTTTATCTGAATCTTGAATTACTGAATGGAATTGCTAATGTGTCAACTCTAAAAACATTATTTCTCACAGCTTTATTAAGTAAGCAAATGCCAATTATGTTATTTGGTGTTTGAAAAATAAAGACTAAAGACTCTTACCTTAAATAGTCTTCTGTTGTTACTCTGATGTAGCCAAATGCAGTCTCACTGTGTTGTGTGGGTTAGTATCTTGTGTGCTTGAAATCAACAAGAAAGCAAGCATGTAGTTGTACCTTGTTTCACCAGAGCTACTATTTGCTTGGGGATACACATATAGTCTCCCTTCCTATCACTGTTAATTGCTTCCATCGCTTATTTTTAATTCCTTCCTTCTTTTGTACTCTTGACTTAATTGTTGTGTGCTGTGAGGTTGGTTCCATTCATATTGTCTCCATGTTCCAGAAGAGAAATGTTCCTTAAGGTTTTCTTCAGCAAGCTGGACAATGACTAAGGATGATAGAAGAATCAATGCCTTTGAGCTGCGGTGCTAGAAAAGAGTCTTGAACATACCATGGACTGCCAAAAGAACAAATAGGTCTGTCCCGGAGAGAGTGAAGTCAAGCTGTTCCTCGCAGGCAAGAATTTTTAAACTCTGTCTCATATACTTTGGGCACGTGGCCAGCAGGGACCAGTCTTTGGAGAAGGACATCATGCTTGGAAGGGTGGAAGGACAGCACAGGAGAGGAAGACCCTGGGTATGGTGGGTTGACCCAATAACTGAGAGAATAGGGTAGCTGTGTTAAAGACAATAAGTTTGGCTCAGGACAGAGCAGAGTTCAGAGCTACCGTATGTAGAGTTGCTATGAGTCATAGGTGACTCAATGACACATAACAACAACAACCAACAAAAATCTCTATGGAAGGAGATTTTCTGGCCTTTCCTCTTGTGCAGCAAGCAATTGGTACTTTAGAACTACAGAACTCTTGTCTAGTAGTGGAGGGCTGTCCTTATGCAGCAGGGGACTTGTACTGCCAGAGTTTTAGTTAAATAGAAGTCAGTCCACTGGAAAGAAAAAACTCAAACTCACTTATTCCAGTCCATTCTGGCTACAAATTGTAATGGGAAACGACTTTCTATTTTTCCCCCAAGAAACCATGAATGCATTTAAACAGTAACCTTTGGATTAATAGCACAACTAGGGTTGGAATACTTCACCAAAGCTTTTGACATTAGAAGAGGAAGGTGGATTCCCCCCCCCCCTTATGATTAACAAAAGGACTCTTTTGGTCTTCAAGCCTTGAACTGAATTTATTGGAATCTGCTCCTTTGATATATGCTAAGCAGATAGCACCAAAAGGCAGTGCTTCTCTGGCAGGTAAGTCAAGGACATTTTGTTTGATCTGTAGAACAATACACTGTTTTTCTAATGCAGAATAGGATTTTCATTTCTAAAAGTTGAATAAAATGCAGCTTACAAAAGGAAAATAAACACTCTTTCACTTAGCTAAATTTGAGATGTTGAGTGAAGTTCATTACAATGTTTTGTAGCACTTTCATTTGATCTTCAATTGGAGAGGTTTCTATGTGTTGGAAGCTTTTGTTTCTCAAGTCTTTGTTACAGTATACAAACAAATATTTAAAGCTATATCAGAGGTAGCTCTTAACTACTCCTTCCCTTAAACAGTAATTTCAATAATGTTTTTAGATGAACACAACCTTGTACTTGTTGATCTTTATTCAAACATAATTATATATAAGGAATATAAGTACCTTCCTACAGATTTACCTGGCTATATACATAAGCAGAGGAGGGGGGGAAGATATCTGCAAGAAAGATCTAAAAGCTTCTGTGAATGGAATGAGAAGAAATGGAATTTCAGAGACAAACCAGTACAGTGTCATTTCCTCTGGGCTTTGAGATTCTGAAGGTAAAGAGGACACTGTTAATGCAGTTAGGGCTATAGATTCTGTTTGTCCTAATTCTTCACCTACTTATTTGCAACTCATTTGTATCTCAAGTCCTATATTTCAGATAATTTCAAACATCGAAACAAAACAGAGATGCAAATGCATAGTTGCAAATCAGTTTCCATTGTTTAAAGTGAAGGCTACTAAAAGAATATTAAACTCTTTCATATTCTGTGAAAGTTTTATACACATACCTTTTTAAAAACATGTTGAAATACCTATAATGATTCCTCAGTACCTCTTTCCAAACAAGAGTGTCACATTTACTTTGGCCTTGGATGAAGACCAAGGGCAAAGCATTAAGTCAGTTTTGGTGAGGCAATTTTCTAAGATTTTGAATAAATTACTCAGGAGTGACATCCACTTCCTAATCAGAATGCCTCTGGAAACTCTGTGAATTTCGATAAACGGTGATGGTTGTAGAAGGCCTTCAGGTCTTTTGTCTGTGGTGTCGCTTTGAGTTGTGCTCGACTCGACAGCAATCAACACATACTCCATATATAGAGCTCTCTGGTGAAATGATTCAAAACAGCAATGCACAGCCAAAGAGTCAGAACTGACTCCTAGAAGACCCTTCAGCGGGTCTTCAGAGGCTGTAAATAGCACAAGAGGAGATTATACATCTTTCTCCTATCAAGCACCTAATGGATTCAAGCTTCCTACCTTTGGATTCACAGAGCAGCTTCTTATCCACTAGGCCATTAGAAGTTCCTACTGATTGAAGGTTATTGTTGTTGTTATGTACCATCGAGTTAGAACTGACCTTAAGAACAAGTAATTGTATGGCAGGAGATCTTTGATCCTTCGGTAAATTATTGATAACTATGAGGAATGAATAGATAACATTTCTTTTGCAAAAAGTTCAAAAAGTCAGTTATCTGGATCGTCACCATCATCATCAGTATCTTCTAAGAATGTGTGAAAAATACAAAATTTCCCCTCCTGCTCCAAACTTAGAGAATCATGGACTCGGGACAGTTCAAGGCACTCTCAAGTTTGTTAGTCCAACAACAAGGCTTGGTAAGCCTATTTAGGGTATGCATTTTAAATGGGCTTTTATCTTGGCTCGAATAATTTTCATTAGTTATTTGAAAATAATAGGAGCCTGTGGCATAGTTACAGAGAATTTTGCTGCTGACTCAGAGGTGGCACCTCTTCCAAAAATCCACTGGCAGGTAAGCTTTGTGTAGGTTTCCATTTGACACCAATGGGTTGAATTGAGTTGAATTAAATGACACTTGAAAAACAGAAACTAGGACATGAGAAAGCAGAAGGAGAAGAAAGGATGATGACAACAACAAAAACTCCTGACCTCCCCAGTAAAATGCAATACATGTGATATTTTTTTAACTTGACAGTCAGTTTTGTTTTTTGTTTTTTCTTTTAATAAAGCTAATCCTGCCGTACTTGGGAGGATGGAGGAACAGCACAGGAGTGGAAGACCCTCGATGAAATGGATTGATTCAGTCACTGGGGAATTGGGGATAGGTGTGTTGGAGACAATAAGACTGTCAAGGGACAGAGCAGGTTTTAGGGCTGTTGTACATGGAGCCGCTATGGGTTGCAGGGAACTTGACAGCACATAACAACAACAACAACAATTTTATATTAAAACCTGCATTTAAATTTAAGGATGCTTGTTTTATGTTATTTTATGGAATTGTAATTACCATCCCTAGATCTTAAAAAGAAAAAAATCTCCTCATTTAATAGCCTGCCTATTTCTGGACATTTAGGATCCTCCATTTACAAAAGCAAATATACATATGCAGAAAGCATAAAGTATTTTCTATATTTTTAAAACATCTGTCTTTAAAAAGGAGATCTGTAAGGGTGTTACCTGGACCAAAGCCTGTGATAG
Organism: Elephantulus edwardii; assembly: GCF_000299155.1. Lineage (NCBI taxonomy): Eukaryota > Metazoa > Chordata > Mammalia > Macroscelidea > Macroscelididae > Elephantulus > Elephantulus edwardii. The sequence goes on from NW_006399769.1 coordinate 21,622,146, forward strand.
CATGATAAAAAGTCTTTTACTGAACCTATTGTGAACATTGTCTTGACTCTCTTGGATCTAATTTTGCTTACTTCTGACACATGTTGCTTTATCTCAGGAGACAATCCTTTGTCAATTTCAGTAAATTTCCAACTTTTAACCTGTGTACCTTGTCACCACTGAATTTTGAAGCAATGTATCCTAAATTCTTTTACAAACTAATCTTACTTCAAGTTTCCAACATTTCCTACCTTATTTGCTGTATGCATACCTTCAAAGGGCGTATTGAAAGAAATTTGGGTGCAAGGTAAGAACCCCCGCAACTTACACCTAATTATTGCTACACACAATTACTCAGCAGCCTCAGATTGCTTTTCAAGTGACCCTTCAACAATATCCACATTCCCTTCACTCCCATCCCCCCCATCAATTCACTTCCATGCTTATATTAAAGTTCCTATGGTCCTTTTTCAACTTTTCATAGTTCCTAATCACCTATTTTCAGATAACAGGAAGACTGAACTTATCACTCACTTTCTTATTACTTTGGCTTCTTTACAAGATCCCACGTAACTCTTTCCTCTTTTTCCTTTAAGTCTATTTACCAAAGAAATACTTCCATAATATGGGGAAGGTAAATTCTTGTAATTGGCAAAACCCCTAAACTCATTGAAATAGGACCCATTCCAACTCATAGCAACCTTCTATTGAGTTTTCCAGTCTGTAAATATTTATAGAATGAGACCGTCCATCTTTCTCCAGTGGAGTAACTGGCAAGTTTAAACTGCTGACCTAGGATCCTCTATTTACATTAAGTTTTTGTAACCAGTTTGGAATAGCACAATTGTCTTGTTTCCATGTATTATAATGCTTTTACTCATTACTTTTCCTTGTCTGTATTTTCAAATTGCCTTCGCTCTGTCCAGACATCACTGCATAGTTAATGGGAAGAGAAAGAGAGAGCTAATCATCACCATGTTCCATGCTATCAAATCCCCTTGAAGCTATTTTGCCCAGGCTTGCCTCCTTAGTTCTGTACGACTGAAGCTTAGATATCTGGAGTGAGAATGTGGTATTGAGCAAACAAAGGGCTCTCTGCTTATTCTTTCTGTAAATTAATTCAGAATGGGTGCCGAATCAATAAACTTTTTAAAAAGTTATCTTTCTTTTACTTAACGAGCACTTACAGGACCTGTATTCAGTCTTGTAGTCTAGCAGAGTCCAATTTAATGAATTTATTTCCACAGAAGCCTAAGAAAGTGAATGCAGCTTTGAAAGTGTTTAATTTGCACCCACAGAATCATTTCTATGCCTGGAGAACCTATATCAAGACCCAACAGGAACTGAGGAAATTGGCTCAATGCCAGGTTAATATTAATAACCAATGCAGAGGTTTTGTACCCTCCTTCTATATGTGTTTACAACTGTCTTGGTGCATTACTTTCTTTATATTGCAAGCCTGTAAATTTTACTCCAAGAATGAAGTAAATTTCAAATTTCATAACGCCAGAACTTCTTTGAAGGTTTCCTTTTTCAGTCCTCAGTGGATTAGAATGATTATCAGAGGCACTCAGCTCTCTAGTTCCAGAATCCCATCAATTTTATCTTCTAGCCATCCATTCCCCAGGAGCTGAGGTAAATGCAAAGTAGGGCAGGGTTGCCTGGTGTGTTTCTAATTCAAAAGTCTTTTTGGCACTTTGAATCTATAAGTGGTTCTTTTGGAGAAAGATGAGCAATGTCCTCCAATACAATTTATTTGCTTATTTTATAGCCTTAAATGATATTTTTTTTCAATTCCATTTAAGTCCTAGGGAAACCAACTGGAAGGTCAGCTATGTATTGGTTCTGATTCCACAGCAATGACAAAAAAGCAACATTTAAATCAACAAACAGTTCATCGTAACATCCCAGGACTCTGCTAAAATCCTGTCTTCCCAAACTGCTTTATCTCCATGTAGTGAGTTTTTCCCAGTGCTCTTAGTTGTGCTCATGTGAAACCTAAACCTAGACCAGGAGGCTGTTGAACAAACAGAGAAGGGGAACACTGCATGATTTAAAATTAAGAAAAAGAGTGCATCAGGGTTATACTCTCTCTCCATACCTATTTAATGTGTATACTGGGCAAATTATTTGAGAAGCTGGACTCTATCAAGAGGAATGTCGATCAAGACTGGTGGGAAACTCATAAAAAACCTCCATTATGCAGATGACACAACTTTGCTTGCTGAAAGAGAGGAGAACTTGAAGCACTTGTCCCAAAAGATCAAAGAATGCAGCATTTGTTACGGATTGCATCTCAATGTTAAGAAAACAAAGATTCTTAACCCTGGATCTCTAGGTAACATCTTGATGGATGAAGAATATATTGAAACTGTCAACTTCATCTTACTTGGATCCACCATTAACACCCTAGGAACCAGCAGCCAGGCAATAAAGAGACACATTGCACTGGGAAAATTTGCAGTGGTGTTTTTGTTGTTAAGTGCCATTGAGTCCTAGATGACTCATAGTGACCCTAAGAATGAAAGACATAAACACTTATATAACTTTCATCTTTTGTCCACATTCATAGAGTTTCTGGGGGCAAGCCATTTCGGAAGTGGATTCCATTCCTGCTTCCAAGTTTGTTTTAAGTGGGGATCTCCACCAAACACTGTCCACCCTGGGTAACCATTATTGCTTTCGACACATCAGTGTTAAAGTGTTTAGCATCACAGTAACTACGAATTACTTCTCTACAGCAAATGGACAGATCAGTGCTATTCCACTTAGAAGAATGTTTGACCAAAAGCAATTAAAATCAGGGTTGAGGGCTGCAGATTAAAATCACCCAGCTTTGGTTTGGTAACATCACTATTCACTAGCCCAACAGAGCTCTCTCATCGTTGTTAAGTGCCATCAAGTTGTAGATGACTCATAGCGACCTTATGAATGAAAGACCTGAGCACTTGAATAACTTTCATTGTTTCTCCAAGTTCATAGAGCAGTTAGAAACTTCTCTAAATTATTGAGGAGTAATGATTTTAGTTTGAGGATTAATGTGAGTCTGATTCAGGCCATAGTCTTTCCAATCAGTTGCTATGCATCTAAGAGCTGGATGACAGGAGAATTGATGCTTTTGAGCTGTGCTATTGGAAAAGGGCACTGAATATCTCATGAATAGCCAAAAGAATTAACAAATATGTCTTGAAAAGGGTGCAGCCAGAGTGCTCTTTAGAGTCAAGAATGATGAGGCTTTATCTCACATACTTTGGGTATATTGCTCAGAGGGGCTATTCCCTGGAGAAGGACATGATTCTGGGAAGAGGGGAGGATCAGTGAAGGAGAGGAAGACCTTAAACTAGGTTAATTTGTGTGGTGACTGCTGCAATGGGACCTAGTGGGTCAGGATGTGTGAGGATAGCATAGGATAGAACAGATTTCATATCTTTTGTCCATAAGGTCCCTATGAGTTGTACTGGACTCAAGGGCACTTAAAAAAAATAAGAAGTAAGTTTGCCTTGGAGCTTCATGTAATTTTTTTGCCTTGACCTTTCCTACCTACCTTATCCATTAAAGAAATTTGACCAGGGTTAATTGAGGGATATGAGGTTAAAATTTGTCTCATTGAATTATTATTTTTCTTTTTTTCCCCTCCCACTTTATTTAATTTGTATACAATGAGTTTCACACATTCCTACACATATTGTATTTCAGAAGTTCATTGTATTTTAGACGTTGTATTTTGTAAAGTTAATCACAACTGTTCTATGCCTACTATTTCCCTATCTTTTGAGGTTTCCATTGGATCTTTCCTAATTTCCTAACCCCTCCTGGAGCCCCTATTCACCAAATCCTGTTATCCTAGTGATTTCTTCCCATCCTCATCCTTCACTCCCACCCCTCATTCCCCTTCTGAGCTTTTATTCACATCTTACTACTTATCTTACAGTCTTATGAGGTGTTTGCTCTTAAGAGATTAACTTAGTTCATTCAAGGAATGCTCTCTAGATTCTCCATGAAATACACTATTTTACAAAATCATCGTTCCTTAGAACTGCAAAGTATTCCATTGTGTGAATGTGCCGTATTGTATTTCCAATTCATTCATTTGTTGATGAGAATGGTCCATTTCCTTTTTTTTTTTGCCAAGTGTAATTATCACTTCTATGAATGTTATTGTTGATTGCCTTCAAGTTGAGTACAACTCATAACAACCCTATGAACAAAAGGCCCGAAACCCCTCTAAACTATTGAAATTTATCAAAGTTCATAAAATTTCTGGAAGCATGTTGTTTAGGAAGTGGATGCCACTTCCAAAACCTGTCATAGAATGGTATTGTTACTATGTGCCATTGAGTCACCTGCAACGTATAGCGACCCTATGTAGAGCAGCTCTGAACCCCTCCCTGTCCTGAGCCAGTCTCATTAATTCTGACACACCAACCCCCATTGTCCTAGTTACAGTATCAATCCATATCATCTGGGGTCTCGTCTCCTGTGCTGTCCCTCCACCTTTTTGAGAATGATGTCCTTCTTCAAGGACCGATCTCCTGGCCACATGCCCAAATTAAGTGAGGTGGAGCTTCAAAATCCTAGCCTCCAAGGAGAGACTTGGTTTCACCCTCTCCAAGACAGAGATTTGTTATATTGGCAGTCCAGAATATGTTCAAGACTCTTCTCTAGCAACACAACTTGAAGGTGTCTATTCTTCTTCTCTCATCCTTAGCCATTTTTCCAACTCTCGGAAGCATAACAAGTAATTGAAAAGACCATGGCCTGGGTTAGGCACACCTTTGTATCTAGACTGACCTCATTGTTCTTCAACACTGTGGAGATGTACATGACATCAGATTTTCCCAGTGCAATTTGTCTTTTGATTTCCTCACTACTGGTTTTATGAGTGTTGATTGTGGATCCGAGTAAGCTGTAATTGCTAACTACCTCAATCTTTTTTCTATTATCATGGTGCTGCTAATTGGCGCAGTGGTGAGAATCTTTGTCTTCTTGATGCTGAGCTTCAATCCATATTGAAGACTACAGTCTTTGACCTTTGGTATTGATTTTAAATCCATATCTAAGACTACAGTCCTTGATTTTTTGCAGCAAGTGCTTCAGATCTTCTTTCAGCAATCAAGGTTGTGTCACTTGCACATCAAAGGTTATTAATGAGTCTTCCTTGAATGAATCTTGATGCCACACTCCTCATAAAGCCCTGCTTCTCAAATGATCTGTTCTGCATACAGATTGAAAAAGTATGAGGACAGAATGCATCCCTGATGCACTCCTTTTCTGATTTTGAACCATGCTGTTTTTCCTTGCTTTGTTCTGAAGGCTGCTTCTTGGTCCAAGTACAGGTTTCTATGAATATAGGAATACAAATATCTGTTTGTGTCTCAGTTTTATTTTCCTCGGGATATATTCCCAGCAGAGCAATAGTTAGGTCATGTGGAATGTCTGTGTTCAGATTTTGAGGAAAAGCCAAATGCCTTCCAAGGTGTTTGGACCATTTTATAATCCTTCCAGTGCATGAGAATTCCAGGCTCCATTTTCTCTCCAACATTTATTACTTGCTGTCCTGTTGAGCCTTTGCCACTACTACTGGAATGATATGCTATCTCAGTTGTGGTTTTGATTCGTATTTCTGTTATTACCAGTGATTTTGAGCATTTTTTATATGTCTTTTGGCCATTCAAATATCTTCCTTTGTGAAAAGTCTTTCCATATATTTTGTCCATTTTGGTTTGGGGTATTAGGCTTTTCCTTTTGGAGGCCCTTTAGGATTCTGTGAACTTTTGTTAAGAGACCCACATCTGAGAGACCATTGCTAAATGTTTTTACTCATTCAGTTTTATTGCCACCCAAATGGATAAAGGGTATTAAGCACACAGGGACTTAATTTTTAGAAGATTCCATTTGTCATTTTTGTCCTCTCCTGGTTGTACACTTATGACTATCTTTGCCAGCCTATTTATGCCATAGGCTGTGCCTTCTAAATTTGGTCCCATTTTGTCACTTACGATCTTTAAGGTTTTGAGCTTTACCCTTATGTCTTTGATCCTGTTTCTGTTGTGTGTAATGTGATATGTGGATCCTGAACCAGCATTTCTGTAGCTAGATGCCCACTTTTGACAGCACCGGTTATTGAAGAGGTTGTCATTTGCCCATTTGATAGGTTTTGTTCTATTGTCATATACCAGTTGACTCTAGGTGGGTGAGTTACACTATAGATTTTATTCTACTGGTTTATGTGTCTGTCATTGTACTAACACTGTGTTATTTTGGTTATTACACATATCTCATAGATGTTAAGATCCTGGAGTGCTATGCTTCTCACTACATTCTTGTTTTTCAGAAGTGTAAACTTATTTGGGAACTCTTTCTTTTCCAAATTAACTTTCTAATTGCCTTTTCTCTATCTCTGAAATATTAGTGTGGTGTCTGTATCATTGTGTTAAACATGTAGATTTCTTTTGGTAGGACTGCCATTTTTCCTATTTTGAGTCTTTCTATCCATGAAAAGGGAATGCTATACCATTTAGATTTCTTATTAATTCTTGAAGTAAAATAGAGATTTGTAGTTTTCCTCTTTTGTTCCAAACTTTTATTTTTCTAGTTAGATTTGTTTCCAAATCTCTCTCTCTCTCTTTTTGCTTGGCTATTTTAAATGGCATTGCTTTTGTAGTTTCCTTTAACATGTTTTCTTTGTTACTAAAGAAGTGCCAATTATTCTTTTTTATACCAATGATTTTTTTTTAATTCATCTTATATTCTGCTACTCTACTCCATTGATCTATTAGGTTTTGATCTAATAATTGTTTTGTTAAGTCTTTGGCATTTTCTCTGTGCATTATTATATTGCTGCCTATTAGTGACAATTTTACCATCCCTTTGCTAATTCGGACTACTCTTATTTCTTTCTCTTGCCTTATATCCCTAGCATGTACTCCCAATAGGAGTGGTGAAAGGAACATCCCTGTTAAGTCTCTGTACACTAAGGGACTGCTGTTAGTATTTCTCCATTGAAAATGATGTTGGCTTTTGGTTTCATGTACATACTTTCACTATGTTGAGAAAATTCCCTTCTATTCCTATTTTGTTGAGTGATTTGATTGGGAAGGGTGTTGGATTTTAGTAAAGTCCCTTTCTACATAAATGAATAAGATCATGTAGTTCTTCTTATTTGCTTTGTTAATGTGATGACTTATGTTCATTGTTTTCCTTATGTTGAACCATCCTTGCATACCTGTTATGAAACCAACTTGGTCATGAGTAATTATTTTTTTAATGAGCTCTGGGACTCTATTAGCCAGGATTTTATTAATGATTTTACATCTAGATTCAGGAGAGATGCTGGTCTGTAGTTTTCTTTTTGGTAATGTTTTTGCCTGGTTTTTTATTAGAATAATGCTTACTTAAAAGAATGACTCTGCAAACGTTCCTTTGTTTTGTGAGTTGGGTTTTTTTAAGTTTTTTTAAAATTGTGATTTTAATTAAAGTTTACAGAAAAGTTGGTTTTTCATTTATTCATTATTGCACACACTCTTTCTCTACCTTTTCTTTCTCCTCCCATAGTACACTTTGGGTGTTAGGGTTTTTTTGGTTTGTGGGTTTTTTTACTTGTTTTTTGTTTATTTGTTAGTTTTTTAAATTCATTCATTGTTGCACAATTTCCTCCCTTCCCTCCTGGATTTCTCCCCAAGTCCACTACATAATAAATCTCTTGTTCTGTATTGTTCTTATATATATATAATGTCCAAATCATATATTGTTTAAATTTTTTTCTTTTATACTGATTTGCTTATTCAATTTCTGTGCACATTATTTTTGAAACTTTTTTTTTCTCATTTCCTTTGCCTACCCCTCCCTCTACCTATCGAATTGTGTAACCCTATGATTGTCTCTCTGCCCATCCTTACTTCTCTGCTCCTACCCCCTATTTGGGTCCTTATACACATTTTACTTGTTATTTATTTCTACAACAATGGTGTTAGACATTATTTCTCCTTATGGTACTGAGTTAGTTCACTTATCTTAATGTTCTCCAGTCTCATATATTCCTGTGAAATAGTTCTTTCCCTCATCTGTTCCAAATGAGTGTTCATTATCCACTCTTGTTCTTTCAACCATCAAATTCCCACTGTCAGTCTTGATTTATAACAGTGGAGTTATACAGTATTTGTCCTTTTGTGACTGTGATTATTCATGCACCATAAGAAAAGAACAAAATAGATAAATGGGACCTTCAAAGAATTAAGTCTCTACACACATTAAAAAAACTTCTCCAACAGGGTGAAAAGGAAACCTACAGATTGTAAAAAAAAAAAAATTAAATGAAGAAAAATGGCAGTAATATGTCTGATAAGGGACTTACTGCTAGAAATTATACAATATTCCAGTACCTCAACAAGGAAAAGGTAAACAACCCAATCACAAAATTGGCACAGTTTATTGATAGTCCCTTCACCAAAGAAATAATTCAGATGGCAAACAAACACATTAAGAAATGTTCAAAATTGCATAGCAAGTGATTGCAAAGACCATAACCTGTGTCAGGCACATCTAAGTCTCCAGAGAGACACCATTGTTCTTCAGTACTTTAGAGAGGTCCCTAACAGCAGACTTTCCCAATGCAATTAATTTTTAAATTTCCTGGCTGCTGGTGCCAAGAATGTTGACTGTGGAACCAAGCAAACTAAAGCTATGAACAATCTCAATTTCATCACCATCTATCCTGATGCTGTCAATTGGTCAAGTGGTGAGAATCTTTGTCTTATTGATATTGAGCCTTAATTCATAATGAAGGCTGCATTCCTTGACCCTCTGCAGCAAGTGTTTCAGGTACTCCTCAGTTTCAGCAAGCAGGATTGTGTCATATGCATAACACAGATTGTTGATATCTTTTTCACCAGTCCTGATGCCACATTTCGCCTCATACAGCCCAGATTCCCAGATAATCTGTTCTGCATACAGATTGACAAGGTATGGAGATAGGACACATCCCTGGCTTACAGCCTTCCCAATTTTGAACCATGCAGTGTTTTCTTGCTCTGTTCTGACGACTGCCTCCTCGTCCAAGTATAGGTTTTACATTAGAATGAGCAAGTGTTCTGGGATACCCATTCATCTCAGAGTCAGCCACAATTTGTTATGATCCACACGGTCAAATACCTTTGCACAATCAATGAAACATGGATAGACATTCCTCTGCTATTCCCTGCTTTCAGCTAAGATCCATGTGTGGATCATAACAAACTGTGGCTGACTCTGAGAAGAATGGGAATCCCAGAACATTTAATT
>NW_006399769.1:21633373-21640268 GCF_000299155.1 Elephantulus edwardii
ATGAGTAGTTGGTGGTCCGTTCCACAGTCAGCACCTAGCCTAATTTTCACAGCTGATATTGAGATTTTCCAGCAGTTATTTCCACAGATGTAATCAATCCGATTCTATGCATACCATCAGGTGAAATCCATGTGTATAACCTATGTTTATGCTTCTTATAAAATGTATTTGCAATGAATAAGTCATTGATTGTGCAAAATTCAATCATTCTATCTCCAGTTTCATTTCTGCTAACGAGTCCATTTTTCCAACTACTGGGTTTATTTTTTTCCTGTTTCCACTTTTGCATTCCAGTTCCCCATTATTATTAATACATCTTGGTTGCATGTTCAATCTTTGTAGATCAATGGTAGAGCACAGTGACTAACGTGTCACAACTTTCTGGTTCATAGAGTTTATAGAAGCATGTAGTTTAGGAAGTGGATATCACTCCTGCTTCCAACTATTAGAAAACTTCTTACTCCAGTTACAAAGGTAATGTCCAACAGGGCATCAAAGAACAAATCCTCATGAGGTTTCCCACACCTCAAGATGCTTTCTCTGTTCATTAGCTACTTTTGTCATTTTGCGTGCTTTTGAGTCAGAAACAAGTTTAGGTGAGCATCCAGGAGGTTTTCAGAGGCTGTAATTTTAAGGGAGAAGACTGCCCGTCCTTCTCTTGCAGAGCAGATGGTAGAGTTGAACTATAGGCCTTTTTTTCTCCTTCTCTATTTAGAGTAACTCCAAACCACTGACAAAAGCAAAGAAAGGCAGAGAACACTCATCCTCATAGTTTATATCAGAATCTCTAGGAACTCTGATAAATGTTGATAGTTCTAGAAAAGCTTCAGGCCTTTTGTTCATTGTGTCACTATGAGTCGTGCTTAACTCAAAGGCGATAAGCAACAACAATAATATTATGATATATACAAAACTGTCACTTTTTATATCATATTGTAAACATCCCTTTGTTTAATAAAGTTATCCTCTCCTTTCTTCTATTAAAAGGGGAGGGAGATGGCAGTAGGATTCTCACCTATTGTACAAACTTATTTCTGAGACTTTCCAAGCGGTAAAGAAAAATTCTGTTGCTACAATAAATGGAACTCACAGTGAGCAATCAGTATCTAATGTTTTAGAGATGCTTGTTTACAATGGATGTGAAGAAAAGAAATGAAGAGCGAGAGGTTGTATCGTCTTTGGACCCATACTTCTGTTTAGCTAGTATTCTTATTATCTAAAATGAAAACAGATATAAAATGGTAGTGCGGAGTTATTGCACACTTAAAGTCAAAGTATTCATCATTAAGAATGTGAAGGAGCAACAATGAATGAATGGAAATCCAAAGTCTCTGTAATTTTCATTAAAATTTAAAAAAAAATGAGAAGGAAAAAGAAGGGTAGGGGAAAGGAGAGGACAGATTAAGAATGAACAAATTGCTTGGCACTTTGAAAGCCTTTATATCATTAAGCTAGTAACTTGCTCATCCAAAATGCATTCACATTCAATGTGGTTATTGAAACATCTGTATAATGTATCAGTAGAGATTTAATGAAACTAATTTCTCACATACTTTCCCCTGAGGACTTTAGAAAATCCACCCTCATTTCCTGTCCCCCTCCTTCAGGTTGGCTATTACTGTGACATTGTTTTTATTTTTTGGCTGCTTCTTGGTACAATTACAAAAAAAACAAAACCAACCCACCAAAACAAACTAGAAAGTCTAAATTTAGAAAAAGAATTTATTCAACAACTCTGCTTCCAGTATGATTTTTCTAAAAGAATATGTGCTTAACATATCTTGACAGTTGGAGTTAGTGTATGACTTAGCCATTCTGACCACAATTTTGATCTACAGAGGCGCTAACTCAGCACAAGGAGAATATGTTGGAGGAGATTAACCAGGGCAGGTCTGGGCAGAGTCAATGGACTGGGAAATCTCTTTCTGACCATTCTGGTGATCTGTTCTTAGCAATTATGCAAGTATCTCTTAAAATACTCAATTCTTCTATGCCTCAGATTGACTTGGAATGTTAATGGGCATAGTTCAAAAAGCTAGACATCAATTTTACAATTTATCAAGTTATTAATGCTTGCCTATAAAGCAGGGAAAATTTTTATACTTTTAAAGCTTTTCTTTATCTGATGTATAAAATATAAGACACTTCATATACATTTGCTATGGCATTGTAGGGAAATTGTTAGATTGCTGCGTTTGGAGCCAAACATAAGTGGGTCCAAATGATGGGCCCAAAACTAAGCCTCATTTTCTTGATCAGTAAGATTAGGAGGCTACCAAGATCTCTTATGTAAAAGTACTGAGAGGGATAAATGACAATGTATATGAAGTAGTTATCAGAGTTCCTTACTTTACCAGATCCGTCACAAAGCTGTAATTAGTATCATTATTAACAGATTTACTTAAAACTTGTTATGATCTGCCTTGCTGGCTGAAACAACACTTACTGGTTTGTTGCATGTTTTCTCTAAAAGCTTTGCCAATTCCCAGTGAATTGCAGGAAGAAAGAATATATTATTTTAAAATAATCTTAATAATATAATATATAAAATGCTAAACACTGTGACACTGATGTGTCAAATGTGATAAATGGTCACCCATGGTGGACAGTGTTTGGTGGAGCTCCCACATTACAATGAGCTTGGAAGCAAGAGAGGCCTCTACTCTGGAAACTTTATGAATGTGGAGAAATGATGAAAGTTATACAAGTGTTCAGATCTTTCATTCATAGGGTGGCCCTGAGTCATTTACAACTCGACTGTGCTTAACAACAACAATAACAACAAATATATATTATATAATTGTTGATTGTTGTTGATTGCCGTCTAGTCAAGCATAACTCATAGTGACCCAATGAACAGGAGGCCTGAAGTCTTTATATAACTATCTTCATTTATGAAAGTTCATAGAATTTCCAGAGGAATGTTGCTTTGGAAGTTTATGCAACTCCTGCTTCCGTATAATTATTATAATATCGTACTATGAGGAAGACGGCCAGGGATCTCGAGGACACCATTGCCAGAATTACAATACATAATCTTAAATAATCTTTTAAAAAGAATCACAGCATCTTTTAATTGGGTCTAGGATCCTGGAGGGACAGATTTTTAACTTGGGTTCCACTAGATTACAGATTTAGAGCACATATGCTGCTCAGGTTGGTTTCTCATGCCTGACTGTAGATTGTCAATGTTTTTATTGTTGTTGTTGTTGTTGTTACATGCCTTTAAGTTGCCTGTGACTCATAGAGACCTTAAGATTGTCGTCAATAGAACTTGGGCTTTTTTTTATGTGCCAATAATGAGCACTTTGAATATTAAAGGTTATATTGTTGTTGTTGTTGTTAAGTGTCGTGAAGTGGTAGACGACTCATAGTAAGCCTATGAACGAAAGACCTGAACACTGTTCATAGAGTTTCCAGAGGCAAGCCATTTCAGAAATGGAATCCACTCCTGCTTCTAAGCTTGTTTTAATTGGGGAGCTCCCCAAAAATTGACCGCCATAGGTAACCATTATCACATTTGACACGTCAGTGTCACAATGTTTAACATCACAGCAACCACGAGTTACCTCTGAACAGCAATGCACAGACCAGTGCCATACCACTTAGAAGAATGTTTGACAAAAAAAATTAAAACCAGGTCTGAGGGCCACAGAATAAAATCACCCACCTTTGGCTCGGTAACATACAATCGACATTTGCTTGGAGAGGGATATAATATTTGGACAGATGGAGGGTCAACGAAAGAGAGGAAGACCCTCAATCAGATGGATTGACAGTGACTACAGAAAATGGTTAAAGTATATCAGACATAATGTAATGGCACAGGATGAGACAAGGTTCAGATCTGTTATTGCTAGATTAGCTAGGAGCAGTACTCAACTTGATAGCACCTAATTGCAAAAACACCAACAATGTCTTATGGATAAAGCTCTTGCTTGCCGTTGTTGTTGTTGATAAACATTGAAAGAACCCTGTTCAATATTGTGCCATCTTCACAATATTTTCTATGCATAAGTCCACTGTGTCAGTCACTATCTATGTCATTGTTTGCTATTGTTGCTGTTAGATGCTTTGCTTCCAAGGAGTATTCTGGCTCCAAAGAGTATTCTGAATACAAGGCAATAGAAACAAGTCCAATGCCTGTCTCCTGCCTAGAACCATTACCATAGATATGATGCTTCTTTCCAAAATTAGTTATTTACAGATATAAGCATTTAACTTTAGAAGTTAAAGACATATTAAACTATTAACAAATTAATTTTTGAACAAGACAGTGTATGATGGATTTCCAAAACATAAAGTTTTATGTATGGTAATGAAGTTACTCCATCCACAAATATAACCTAATACACATTAAATTGCCCTACAAAACGTGACAAATGTCATGTTGGTATATATTTGACATTCTTCTCTGAACCTGGAAAGTTATTCTAACTTGGACTGGAAGTCTATACCTTTAACATTTATAACTGAACTTCTTCAATGACATTCTAGACAGTGGTAAATTTTTCCTTCAAAAGAGTGAAGCTTTATTGATCTTGTTCTAAGGGACTGGAGAATTTGAATGATAGCACAAGAAGGCTATTCCTGTCACCAGCGCTTATCTCTATCAGTATAAGAATCAAACTATGAAAGATTGGAGTCTGAAATGCTACTGGGACATTTAACTACCTGAAAATGTCTGGGCATAAGAGACACTCATGGCATACACAGTTCCCCTTAAAAAAGTACTTACCAGCTTTTGTTTCCCCATCAAGAAATTCACAGAAGTAGATAATATTTACCGGTATAAAATAGAGAAAATTTGGGAGCTGCTCTACAAGGCAGGATGAACAAAACAATTCTCTCTTCATAAAAACAAATGTTAAAACACTAAATCTTTAATTGGAATTTTCTATTCAAATAAATCTTGAAATATTAGATGAGAAAATTAAGATTGCATCAGTGAACATAACCATTTTTAATGTCTTTAATATTTGAAATGAGCACATACAATTTCTAATTAAGACATTTTTAGTGATTATATTTTTATATCTTTTATAATACTCATCAACAGGAAAGCTTTATTTTTAAAAAATAATATTATTTTTCACAAGTAGGTGATAAAATATTTAGAACTATCTCACCCCAGGGGTAACTGGCAACATCATGCATGATAGATGGAGAAGAAACCAACATTGTTAAGAATTTTATTTCACTCAGTTCATGATTAACAATCTTGCACCAGCAGCAAGGAAATCAAAAGATGAGTTACACTGGAAAAACAATCTGCTGTTAGGGACCTCTCTAGAGTGCTAAGGTGCAATCATGTCAGTCTAGGCACTAAGGTGTGCATGATTGAAGACATAATTTTTTCAGTTACTTGCTATGTATCCAAGAGCAGGTCAATAACTAATGATAACAGAGAAAGAATTGATGCCTTTGAGTTGTGGTGCTGGAGAAGAGTAGTGAGCATATCATGACCTACCAAGAGAACAAAGTGGTATGTTCTGAAAAGGATGAAACCAGTTTGATCCTTGAAGATAATGATTGTGAAACTTCGTGTTACATACTTTGAGCATGTTGCCAGAAGTACCAGTCTGTGGAGAAGGACATCATTCTCAGAAGAGTGAAAGGTCAGATCAGGAGACGGATTAACATAGCATCTGAGACAGTGGAGGCAGGCGTGTTAGAGACAGTGAGATTGGCTTAGGATAGAGGAGGGTTTGATACTATTTTTCATAGGGCTGCTATGAGTTTAAGTTGATTCAATGACACATAACAACAACAACAACACAACCATTCAAGAATTAGTGACAGTTAAAATTAGAGTTTAAGGAAGTAATCACCATTTCCTCTCTTACGTTGTCAAATGCAATGTTGGTTTTCTTAGGATGATTGGAAAAGATTTTGAATTGAATTATTTTAAAATAATAATGAAGCTCTGATTTGCAGCAGAGGTACACATTTTTAAAACATTTATCTTGTGGCAACCTGGACACAGATAAAAGACATACATAGAGTGAAGTATCTGCTTTATGTAAAAATTTCAATTATTGATGACTTCATGTTGTACGTAAAAATTTCAATTATTGATCATGCTATCCCAAGAAGTTACCTGTCTCCCAGAGATGGCTGAAAATTGGGCTACTAGTTGAAACAGTTCTTCTTGACCTCCTTCAGCAATAGCATGGCTTTTGGTATAGATGGCAGAGTTCTTACATGACTCTGTGTATGAGCATTAGGTATAGCAAGGGGTACTGGTCCTTCTTCATAGTCCTCACCAATGTAGAGGCCATACGGTATACTGTCTTATGGCATTACTCTCAAGTTGCTCTTGGAAGAACTCCAATGGAAAATATATTGGGTAGAGGCAACTCTGTTATGAATAAAGCCAGTTTAAATAACCCGACTAATTTTTTTGCCAAATGAGATTGGTATCTTACAGCACTCCTCTAATCCTTTTTAATACACACAATATGTATATCTACAATGAAGGTTTGTCTTAGGGTCTGAAATAGCTGTTTTACTGTATATATACTTTGAAAACATAGAGTGATTATAAAGTGTTTATTCTCCCTAAGAACCGAGAGATGTTCAAAGACATTTGCGAATGCATGCTCAATTCTTAAGAAGTAAGAGGAGCAGAAAACATATGTTTGAAGCAAAGAGTAAATAATGGAAGAAATAAATTCACCCCTTAAGAATGAAAACTAATCAAGGTAATGAACTTTGATAAATAATGAACTTTCAGGGCCAGAAAAAAAGCAACAGAACTAGAGGCTTAATTTATTGATTAAATAAATAGTTATTGAATTTCTACTGTGTACAAATCCCTGCTCTGAGTGCCGGAGAATAAAAGAATGGTATCTTCATTATAGAAAAGACAGAGACAGAATGTTGTTGTTGTTGT
>NW_006399769.1:21641458-21645549 GCF_000299155.1 Elephantulus edwardii
TTTTTTTATAATCTTCAGTAGAATCTTGTTTGCATGTGAAATCAATGAGATTGTTCTGTAGTTTCCACACTCTGTTGGGTCACCCTTCTTTGGGATGGGAACAAATATAGATCTGTTCCAGTCAGTTGGCCAAGTGGTCGTTCTGCAGTCTTGGTACAACTTGGTGAGCACATCCAGGGCAACATTTGTTAGTTGAAACATGTCAATTGATATACCATCTATTCCTGGGGCCTTATTTTTTGCTATTTCTTTCAAAGCCAGAATAGAAATATAAATATGTTAAATAAATAACTCATTCAATATTTGTGAGAAATAAACAGTGAAGGAGAATAGAAAAGCTAGAAAGTTCAATTTTAAAGTAGGAATTCCGGTAAGATGTTTTAATAAAGACCTAAAACAAGTAAGGGGCAATACCTGGGTGTGCGAATATAAGTTCTGAAGCTAGAGCATGTGTTCTGCTTAAAATATGATAAGGAGGGAGCTCTGGTGGCTCAGTGGCAAGGAGTTGCAACTACAATCCCAGAGGCGCACGGTTCAAATCCACCAGATGCTCTGCAGGGGAAGGAGGGCCAATCTCCTCCTGTACCAGTCAGATCTGATTCGATGGTACATGCACACAAAAATAATAAAATAAAATAAAAATTAAAAAAATATGTTAAGGAGACCAGTATGTCCAGAATAGAGTGAGCAAAGAAGACAATAATGAAAGCCAGTTGGGGTCTGATTGCTTAGAGCTCTATAAGCTCTACTTTATTGACCTTTTCTTTTGAGTGAAATGAGAATTCATAGCGGAGGCAAAGATTTTGAATATATGAGTATCTTGATGAGAGAGAAACAAAAAAGAATCACAAAGACAGAGGAGAGATGCCAGTTAGGAGGTTATTACAAGGATTCTGGAAAGCAATGGCAGTGATAGAGATGAAAACAGAAGCAGTACAAGTGATGAGGCATCAGACTGAGGACATATGTCTAACATAGTTGTTGTTATGTACCATCAAGTTGGAACTGATCCATAGCTGACCCTTTTGGGGGGTTTTCTGAGGCTGTTAATCAAATGGGAGGAGACTGCCTATCCTACTCACATGGAGGAGCTGGTGGATTCTAACCATGTGCTTTGGGATTGCAGCACAGCTTCTTACCACTGGTCCACTGAGTCAAGAATATTTTCTGATGGGTTCAGTGGGAAATATGGAAGAAAAAGATAAATCAAGAATGATAACCATGTTTTTGTGCTAAGATACTGGAAAAATTGTTAGTTTAGAGGCTGGCATTTGCTACAAAAAATGGTATCTATACATCTAATGAAGTTGTTTGTGAAGGAAATGGAGCTCAGGACAAACTTTGTATCTCTAATAATTTATTCTCTTAGAAATATTTTATTAAGGGCAACTTACAGAAAAGCAAGCATAAAGAAAGCAACTTCATAAACAAGCTTGAATGATGTGATAAACATTTTGTCAGTCTTGTTTCTTCTGTTCTCATTCCACACATATTTTATTCTTCTGGAGTATTCTAAAGCAGTATCAATGAGCATGTTATTTTGCACTTAAATCATTCTATACAATTTTCTAATTGACAGTGTTGTTGAGGTTTTTTTTTAATCGATATAGTTACACTTGGAAAATTTTCTTAATGTCATTTAATACCATTCTGATTTCCCTAACTATCAAAAGTATCTACTATATTGAACTTTTTAAGGAAATGTTAAATTGTCTTCCAGAGTGGATGTACTATTTATAATCCCGTCAACAGTGTAAAAGAGTTCCGTTTGACTGAGCTATTCCACTACTCGGAATATACCGTGAGGAAATTAAAACTGAGACACAAACCAAGATTTGTACACCAGTGATCATAGAAGCATTATTCACTATCACAAGAACATAGAAACATAGAAACAAGGGCCCAATCCCAGGGCCAAGTTAAGAGGGAGCGCAGTCACTATCTCCCCACTGAGCCAGCTCCACCAGGCAGGGCAGGGAGAGAGTGGGACAAATTCTGGGAGTGCAGTGGGGAGGAGTCCCAGCTGGCCTAAATGAGAGCTGCTTGGCAGTGCCAGAGCCCAGGCCCCAGCGCCCTACTAGACAGGAGGTGAACTGAGGAGGAAGGCTGAGGAGGCAGGCCCCCAGAGGTGGAGAGGTGCTGAGATGGCAGACAGCTACACGGAGCTGGAGAAGGCAGTCGTGATTCTAGTGGAAAACTTCTACAAATATGTGTCTAAGCAGAGCCTGGTCAAGAATATGATTAGCAAGAGCAGTTTCCTTAAGCTGCTGCAGAAAGAGCTCAACCATATGCTGATGGACACAGGGAACCAAAAGACTGCCGACAAGCTCATCCAGAGCCTGGACGCCAACCATGATGGGTGCATCAGCTTTGATGAGTATTGGACCTTGATAAGTGGCATCACCAGGCCCATCGCCAGCCTCATCCGTGAGCAGGAGCAGCAGAACAGCAGCTAGGACCCCAGCCCCCGCCAGTCATTGACCCAGACCCCCGAGGCCCCATTCTCCTGGCTAGGTCCCTCCTCAGCCTCCTCCAGCCACCAGACCCTTTCCTAGCTTGTCCCTCCAGACCTGCTCTCCATCCATGCTGAACAGGGGGTTGGGGAGATGTCAGGGCTCTTCTGTGAGTGCCTCAGTCCCCAGGGGTGCTTTCCCTGAGGGTATCAGTCCCTGAGCCAGCAGGCCCTTAGGGCCCCCCTGTGAGACTTCAATGCTGTTTGGGGGACCCTGAGAGTTTCCCTACTTGTCCAGCCCATCTACCTGTCCAATGCTGCTGTCCTTGCTTGATTCCTGCCCGATTCTGGGCCCCGTTCCAGTCTGCTGCAGGGTCGGCTTGGTACTTGAGGGCTCCCAGCCCCTGGCAGCAGCTGCAGAGCCTTCCCTTCACCCTTTCATCCCTCTGCTGGGTATAGAAGCACATCCAAGGATCCCTGCCAGCTGCTGCTGCGACTGAGAATGAGCAAAGCAGGCCTGGGCCTCCCCCTCCTGCTTCTCCACTGGAGAATGGCAATAAAAGCTGGATTTGGGGGTGGGGCATAGAAACAGCCCAAATGTAAAACCACAACTGAATGGATTGAGAAATTGTTGAAGCTTCACACAATGGTAAATAAGCAGTACTCAGGGGCAATGATTTTGCAAAATACTATGTAACTTGGGAGAAATTGGAGAGCATTATGCTCAACGAACTAACTCAGGCTCATAAGGACAAATGCTGCGTAAGACCATTACTGTAAAAACAGAAGGATAACTAGTAAAACATATATGGGAACCGAAGATGGGAAAGAGTGGGAGAGAAGGGGTGAGGACGTGAGGGATGAAACCACAGGGTTGCACACTTTGGTGGGTGAAGGGACGGGGTGAAGGAAATGGGAAGGATCCAGGCAAGAAGATAGGGTAATGATAGACAAGGTGTAAGAGTTATTAATTTTATAAAGCAAAATGCATGAGAACGTATGTATGAAACACAATAGGAATGAAGAATAGGGTGAAACACAATGTATATGAACTTTGTAAGCAAACCAATATAAAATCTTAAAAAAGAATATGAAAAAAAGTTTCTACTAATGGTTCATTCAAATAAAAAAATGTAAACAAAAAACTTACATAGCACTAACTCAAAAGACAAATTAGGTCTTTTAAGTCTTCTCTTTAATTCATTCAAAATCTTTTTCCTTCTTTTCTCTCAGAGACATCGTTCTGTCTCCAGAAGCTGAGTAATTTGTCCTGTTGAATCTGCACATTATAAATTTGACTGAATGTTTCTGCAGAGGATTTAAAAAAAATATATCTGCCCATTTATTTTTAGGTCCATAGTCTTAAAGATACTATTATTTTTTATCTAAATTCATATGTATTGATTACTTCCCAATTTATTATAAATTTTAATGTTCATTAAGCTTAGATCCTTTATTAGGTATTTAAAATTTAGGAGTTTTCTAAATGTATCAACCAATGTTCCAACCAAACAGGTCAACTGCTGACATGTTTTTTTTTTTTCTTTTGACCAGTGTCTCTTAAGTTTAGTTGTACTGTCTCCAAGGGAAGGTGACGTGTCCTGTAGAACTCCTGTGTAGATTATGCTTTCCTTTCTGG
>NW_006399769.1:21648954-21680413 GCF_000299155.1 Elephantulus edwardii
CCCTCTATGAGATGGATTGATTCTGTGACTGGAGTAATCGGGATGGGTATGTCAGAGGCAGTGCGGTTGGTGCAGGATAGAGCAGGGTTTAGGGCTGTTTGCATAGGGTCGCTATGAGTCGAAAATGACTTGATGGCACATAACCACAACAACAACAATCAACCAATGTATACATTTTATCAGAAATTCAGTAGGAGAAGGACTTCTTTGTTGTGTATAATTGAGTCAGAATTGACCCATTGCTGACCCACTAGTCGATTTGCATAGCAGTACTCACAGGGGAGGAGATTGCCCATTCCTCTGCTTGAGGACAGTTATATAATTCAACCAATATCCCTCTAATGTGGCAGCACCATTTCTTACCACCAAGTCTCGAATAGCATTTTTAAAGGAAAATCAAGATATTTACTATTTTTCTTTAGTTGCAGGAAATTTATGAGTATATTGTCATGCTTTGGAGGGTAGAGGGAGAATACGAGAGAGGAAGACCCTCAATGAGATCTATTGATTCAGTGACTGGGGTAATAGGAGGAGGTATGTCAGAGATAGTAAGATTGGCACAGGATAGAGCAGAGTTTTGGGCTGTTGTACATAGGATCTTTATGAATCACAGGCGACTCGATGGCACATTACAACAGCAACAACAAAAATTATTCTAAATAATAAAATATATTTTTTAAGAATCATAAATGTATAGATTTTTATGTATTTTGGGTGTCTCAAATTTTATATATTTTATCTTTTATATATTTTATACTTACATTTTTCATTTATTGATTCATTGATAAATTTGACCCATTAATTTATTTTGGTCAAACTTATTAGAATTTTATACTTTTAAAAATGGAATAAAAATTATGCCATTACGATACATCAGTAAGCAAAAAAACCCAGAAATCTGAAGTATGTATATTTAATAACTGTGCACAACAGAGATTAAATGGGTATTATGTATCAATCTAGAGCTCTGACAGCAGAGGAGCAAAGTTGCATTGCAATTCTGAAGGCATGTGATTCAAATCCACACCCTGCTCTACAGAAGAAAGTTGGGCAATCTCCTCCCTCGCGATTCACTGCCTCTGAAAACCCACCAGCAGGTCAGCTATGGATTGGTTCCGACTCTATGGTATACAACAACGGACTGAGATGATATGTCATTCTTTTTCACTTTTTTTCCCCCGAATCAGGACTTGAAACATGTTTGCTTGGCTTTTCCTTTTCTAATTTTTACTTTCTTATTCCACAATTACATAAGAAATGGATTATTCTGCTAGAGATAAATAAACAAGTATAAAAAGAAATAATGCCATTGGTTTATGCTTATTATTGATTATCCAAAGTTCCTAGAGTCACATGGTTTAAAAACCAAAAGAAAACAAAAAGACTGATGTTAAGGCCAGGGGTAATCAGCCTTAGTGAACTTAAGTTCTTTAGGATTTTTTTTTAGGATCTTTTAGGATTTGCATGTGCTTAAAAAGGAAGGTAAAACACCTACTCTGGTTATTTAACGCAACCATTTAAATTATCTTTTCTCTGAAAATGCAAAAGGTTTGGGCCAAGAAATAGAGGGATATTTAACTTGCTAGATTAACAAATTATTCTTAAGGCATACTCTCATAGTAATAAAAGCCATTTTATTTTTGGAAAAAAACCAGTGATGATTAAAAATTTTAGATATTCTACAACAGCATCAAGCAAAAAGTTAAAATTTGGGAAGTGTTTTTTGTGAAAAATATTTATGAATGAATGAATAAAATATAAGGTAGAAATCTATAAACTAATAAAACATTACCTACAATGATTCACACTGTTAATAATGACTGTTGTTATGTGCCATTGAGTCACCTCCAACTCATAGCAACCCTGTGTATAATAGCTCTGAAGCCTGCCCTGTCTTAACTAGTCTCACTGACTCCAATACACCTACCCTCATTGCCCTGGTTACTGTATCAATCAATCTCATTCAGGGTCTCCCTCTCCTGTACTGTCTATCCACCCTTCCAAGCATGATGTCCTTGTCCAAGGATTGGTCCTTCTTGGCCACATGTCCAAAGTATGTGAGATAGAACTTCAAATTCTTGGCCTCTAAGGAGAAAATTTATTTCACCCTATATAAGACAGACTTATTTGTTTTCTTGGCGGTGCATGGTTTATGCTCAATACTCTTCTCCAGTATCAGAACTCAAAGACATCAATTCTCCTTCATAATCCTTAGTCATTACCCAGCTCTCCAATGCACAGCAAGTAATTGCAAAGACCATGGCCTGTATCAGGCGCACTTTAGTCTCTAGACTGACATTGCTTCTCTGTACTGTGGAGAGGTCCCTGACAGCAAATTTACCTAATGCAATTTGCCTTTTGATTTTTTGACTGCTGCAACCAAAAGTATTGATTGTGAAGTCAAGCAAGCTATAATTTCTAACAGGCTCAATCTCTTTGCCATCCAACACGGTGCTGCTAAGTGGCCCAGTGTCGAGAATCTTTGTCTTCTTGATGTTCAGCTTCAATCCATATTGAAGACTACAGTCTGATCTTCTGTAACAAGTGCTTCAGGTCCTTCTCAGTTTCAGCAAGCAAGCTTATGTAATCTACATAATGTAGGTTGTTGATGAGTGTTCCCCCAACCCTGAAGCCACATTGCTCCTCATAAAGCCCAGCCTCCCAAATTATCTGTTCTTTATATAGATTGAAAAGGTATGAAGATAGTACATATCCCTGACATACTCCCTTCCTGATTTTGAGCCTTGCAAATTATCTGTCCTTTATATAGATTGAAAAGGTATGAAGACAGTACATATCCCTGACATACTCCCTTCCTGATTTTGAGCCTTGCAGTGGTTCCCTGTTCTGTTCTGAGGACTGCTTCCTGATCCAAGTAAAGGTTTTGCACAGGCACAATCAAGTGTTCTGACATTCCTATTCTCCTCAAGGTTAAACCACCATTTGTTGTGATCTACACAGTCAAATACATGGTCAATGAAACACAGACAGATACTCCTCTGCTACTCTTTGCTTTCTGCCAAGATCCATCTGACATGGGCAATGTCTTAGTGCTACAGCCTCTTCTAAACCCAGCTTGTATTTCCGGTAGTTCTCTGTCAATATACTGTCATAATGGCAGAGCAGACATTAATTCAAACAAATATTTATATGTGGAAACATAAGTATTTATAATACAAAAATGGAGGGATAAAGAATTTTGTGTGTTGACAATGAAATAAGACAGATCAGGTTTCATTTGTCATTAATGGTGCAATTGGCAATTTTCAAAACTTTCCTAAGAGCAGTCAAAGATGTTAAATATATTGTCTTCAGCAGAAGAAAATCATATAAAAATTTTGTTACAGGAATATGGCAAACTTATTTACCAGAATAAACATTTTGTCATGATAGTGTGGCATTCTTGACAGTAATTATTACTCAGTATCCACTTGACAATAAAGGATGTTATTTATTATTATTTACTCTGTTCTCTTGAAATATAAGTAAAATTTTAGATAGTCAATGCCACTTCCCCCCCTGAGGAGAATATGGAGATAAAATGAGATTGATTTTCAAGTTACTTTAGAGGTATTTCAGAATTATCGCAATATAATATGTTTTCTCTGAGGAGTTGTGATTAGAAAACAACTTCTTTGGTTTAAATGTCTGTGATACTGTTTCTCTTTCATTGTCATCAAGTTGGAGCTGACTCTTCAGCAGATTTCCTAATTTGTACAGGAGATTACTTTTCTCTCTCTCTTGAAGCAGTTGATGGATCAAACTTCCAGAGACAAGTTGCCTTTGTGTTAAAAGCAGAGATCCCTGTGAAACATGCCACAAAACTACCGAAAACATAAACTCATCCAACTCATACCTGACCGTCTAGTAGGTTTTCAAGAGGTTGCAAATCACACGGGAGGAGAAAAACTAGTGGATTTGAATCATTCGAATCACCAAAGATGCTACATTGTTGGGTAGACAGTGGACTGCTTATCGCATAAACTGTCACGGCTTTGAAGCCTGTGGACTACCTACTGTACCAAAGTTCCCTATTTTTAGGTACTGAAAAGTAGACTTTAGACTCACAACAATATGCATAATTTTTAAAAAACAAAAACTTTATAGGCTATAGTGTTCAAGAGAGATCATTATGTCCCTCACTCACAAAGTCAATTTTGTTTTTAGGTGTCTTCATGTTGGACATTAATTTATGAACAACAAATCTGAACCCTGATCTATCCCGAGCCATCCCCATTATCTCTGACACACTTGAGGCCATTGCTATGGTCACTGTATCAGTCTTTCTCATTGGAAGTCTTCTTCTCCAGCAAAATCAATAGGTAGATTTGAACTGGTAACATTCTAGTTGCTAGCCCAACACTTCACTCTTGTAATGATATATTGTTGTTGTGGTGTGGATTGAGTTGGCATGGACCCTAGCTGAACTTTCAGGGAATTTTCACAGGCTAAAATCACATGGGAAGAGATTGCCCATCTAACTTCCTTGGAGCAGCTGGTAGATTCGAACAGTTTGGCTCTAATTTGACAGCACACCTGTTTGTCCACTAGACCCCTGGGACTCTACCATTAAAAAAATTAGGTTAATTTTGGTAGATACTAAAAGATGAACCTTTTCTTTCCTCAGTACTTGGACTACTGAAGAAAGAAGCCTCTTAGCTATTACCTGCTTTTTGAAATTTCCTTGAATGAAGAAAATTGTCTTGCACAAAGTCACATTTATTTCCAGGGTCATCTCATGTAAAAGCATAGATAAATGAGTAAATATAGCAGTATGACCCTCTTTTCTCACTTCTGAAGACCATCTCAGTTCCAGAAATTCCTTCTGATTTTACTTAGAATTTTGTTGAGATCATATTGCATTTGAACTTTCTGCACTTCTGTTTCTTTATTTTCTATTATTCATTGAATGCTGCCCCCAAAACTATATTCTGTGAACCCTTTTCTCTGTGATTTTAATTTTAATCCTATTCTTTTGGCTATAATAATATTTGAGAATAGATTTTCTTTGTAATGTTAATGAGGCTGTGTTGGTATAGGTTGTGTTTAAATTAATCCTTTTTTTTATTTAAAAGAGCTGGTTAAGCAAACTAGCACAAATGGAGGGGAATATGCATTCCTCATGATCACAAGAGAAAGACAGGTAATAGTCTAATTGTGATTAATTTTAATAGATAATGCATGGGAAAGGTTGTATGAAACATAATGTGAATGAAAAATAGTGTGAAAGACAATGTATGTAAATTTCATAAGCAAACCAATATAACATAAAACTTGAAAAAAATGAAAAAGACAGACTTTCTGATCATACAAAAAACGTAAGCCTTCACCTAGATCTTACATTTTGAATTTCAACTGCCAGACACTAAAACTTTGAGAAAATAAAGATCTTTTTGTGAATTAAAATCACCTATCAGATATCATTGACTCTGCTTTTACACTTAGTGACCTTATGCACATGGAACCAGTCACCACTGTGCTTAAACTCATGTGGCAGCCATGAGGTCAATTAATCTTATTGACAGTCTTTCTCTTTTTCACTGACCCTCCACTTTACTGAGTAAGATGTCTTTTTTTATATAGTCTGTATTCTAATAACATGCCCAAAGTATATGAAATGCATTCTTGTCATTCTCATTTTTATGGAACATTTTGGTTGTCCTTTATTGAAGACAGATTATTTGTTGTTTTGGTTTACATGTTCATCACTAATAAAATAATTTAAAACATCAATTATTTTACTTCCATATGCCTTTTTAATTGTCCACCTTATCACATGCATACAATCAAAATCAGAATACTGGGGCTTAGTTCCAAAGCATAAAACAACAACAATGAATAATGGATGGAACTGTTACTTCTCTTAAGGGAGAAAGAGCATGGTAAAGAGATCTATCTCATTGAAGTACTAGGAAGGGAATGGACTGCAATCTCCCTGGAGAGAAACTGCATTTTTTTGGGGGGGAACCTTCATTTGGGGCCACTCCATAATCCAAAGAGAACAATAGAGTTAGGGTGCAATCATGTGAAGATTCACTTTTAGATCCAGCACATTGAGGTGCTGGAGAAGGAGGGGTCTGCATCTCTACTGGGGAAAAATTGCTCCTGTTGGGGAGACTGGTCACTGAAGGGACACTTCACAGGCCAAAGAAGACAATAGAATTTATTAGAGAGGCATATAGTCAGATGAGAAACTACTCCAGTTGGAAAACCTGGCCACCTTCCTACTCTGCAGAGCAAAGAGAAAAATGGAATTGAAGAGAGGGGGCTGCAATCAGATGAGAGGCTCACTCCCACAGCCAGCACACTGAAGTGCTAAGGGGGGAACTGCATGCAACCTCCTTGGACAGAAACTGCTTCAGGTGGGGAACCTGGCTACATCACTCCACAGAGCAAAGGGGAAAATAGATCCTAAGAGAGGAGGCTGCAATAAGGTGAAATTCTTCAAAGGATGCACTGCAGAACAGAGAGGCTCAGACGGGCTTTAGGAAATGTGAAATCTACCCCTCCATAGACCCAGAGAGCATTTCCAAAAATGTGTGTTGTCCCTTGAATAGACAGAGCACTTGAACCCTGCAATTAATCAATACAATCATAAAGAACTGCCAAGAAGCTATACCGATACAATAGAAACAGCTTAACACACACTCATAAAAACTTCCTGTAATGTAAAGGCAGCTCCAGCATAGTGAAAAAACAAAACAAGTTGCCTCTTAAAAAAACAGAGCATACTGAAGACCTAACGCACATGCCAGAGGCAGAGAGGTAGAAGATATCTATAGCTGTGGAGTCATATGACCAGCTATAGAAAAAGATACAGAAAAACAACCTAAGTCATAAATAACGTTAATACCCCAGAGAAAGATAATCAGAAGATATATATTGATATGGAGTTACATAAACAGTTATGGGATAAGATGCAAATGATGGAAGAAAGAACAGTAAATAAATAAAGCAAATTAGTAAAGCATAAATAAAACAATTACTACAGAAACAGGGAGCCTAAAGAAATATATCGATGTAAATAAATATGAACAACTTCATAAGAAATTACACAAGACAGAAGAAAGACTCGAAACTATAAAGATGTTCAAGAACTTAAAAAAAATCATCATAAGGCAGAGAGCCAGCACGGTACTGGAAAGAACAGAAATGCATGAAAATTCAATCCAGAATATCAAGACTGAAATGGTAGGAGTTTCCAACATGCTGGGAATATGAAAAAGCAGAACAGAAGAGATGGAACACAGAGTCAGCGAGCTGGAAGACAATAACCTCAATGGAAAACTACCAGAACTAAAACCAGACGGGAGATGGAAGGAAAATGAATACAACAATAGAATCATGTGGGATAAAGTATATTAACTCATGCAGAAGCTTACAGAAAATTGACTGGAGCAATGACCTTTCCAAGGCACAATTGAAGTCCTAAATAAGATGATAAAACAAAGAAGCTCCATCCCCAGGATGTTTTGTGTATTTTTTAAATAGAATACATTACGTACAATAGAGCACACTTAGACTAGTACTTAGACTAGCAGAAATAGCAATTGCGACTGAGATCTCAGATATGGAAACAGAAAGAAGGACGAATAGCTGTAAGCAGACACTAGTGATTGAAACATGGAATTTGAGAAGCATGAATGTAGGAAAACTGGACATTGTTAAGGAAGAAATGGAACGCATAAATATTGACATACAAGGTATTGGTGAAGTGAGATGGCTTGGCATGGGACATTTTGAATCAGATGATCATATGATCTACTATATCAGGGATGGAAAGATGAGAAAAAATGGGTTGGTTTAATAATCAAAAGAGTCATTTCTAGATCCATCACGAAATACAATGTGATGAGTGACAGGATAATATCTATTTATATACAAGGAAGTCCAGTGAATACCACTATCATTCAGATTTATGCATTGACACCTAGAGCCAAAGATGAGGAAATAGATAATCTCTACCAACGTTTGCAGTCAGAAATCTATCAAACATGAAATCAAGATGCATTGAAAATAATGGGCAACTGGAATGCAAAAGTTGGGAAAAGGGAAGAAGGAGCGGTATCTGGAAAATGTGGACTCAGTGACAGAAATGAAGGTGGAGATAGAATGATAGATTTCGCCACATTCAATGATTTATTCATTGCAAATACACAAATACAGGCTATGTATATGGATTTCACTTAATGGTATGAATAGGAATCAAATACATTACATTTGTGGAAAGAATTGCTGGAGAAGCTCAGTATCAGCTGTGAAAACCAGGCCAGGTGCTAATTCTGGGACACACTACCAACTACTCATATGCAAGTTCAAGGTGAGGTTGAAGAAAATTAAATCAAATCTTGGAAACAGAAAATTGACCTTAAGTCTATCCTACTCAATTTCAAAACCATCTCAGGAACAGGTATGAGGCCTTGAGCACCAATGAGCATAGACCAATGAGCTCTGGGAGGATAGCAAGAATATCATTCATGAAGAAGGTGAAAGATCATTACAAAGGCTGAAGAGGAATAAAAGACCAAGATGGATGTCAGGAGACAATCTGAATATTGCTGTAGAGTGCCGAGAAGTCAAAGCTAAAGGTAGAAATCAAGAAATTAAAGAGCTGAACAGAAAATTTCAAAGGACAGTTCAGGATGACAAAGCAAGATACTATAATGAAATGTGCAAAGAGCTAGAGGCAGAAAATCAAAAGGGTCGGACTCGCTCATCATTTCTTAAGCTGAAGAAGCTGAAAAATAAATTCAAACCTTGAGTGGCAATACTTAAGGATGCTTTGCACAGAGTGTTAAATGATTCAAGAAGTGTTAAAAGAAGATGAAAGGGTATACAGAGTCAGTGTACTAGAAGGAATTGGCTGACATGGAAGAATTTCATGAAATAACATAAGAGCTCAAGTTGCTCTGAAAGAATTGGCAAAAAAAAAAGGCTCCAGTAGTTGACGATACACCAATTGACATATTTCAACAATCACTGCCCTGAATGTGCTCACTACGCTGTGCCAAGAAATCTGGAGGACAGCCAGCTGGCCAATTGGCTAGAAGAGATTCATATTTGCTCCCATTCCAAAGAAAGGTGACCTGACAGAGTGCTTAAATTATTGAACAATATCATTACTATCACATGCAAGCAAGATTCTGCTGAAAATTGTCCAAAAATGACTGGAGCAACATGTCAACAGAGAACTGCCAGATGTGCAGGCTGGGTTTAGATGATGTTGTAATACTAGGGATATTATAGCTAATGTTAGATGGATTTGTTTGTGAAATTTATGCTATTTATACTTGTAACTCATATGTTACAGACTAGATATCATAATTCCAAAATGTAAAAAGTTCCAAGGGACAAAACAAGAGTTCTACTTAAAAGTTATGGCTACTGACTATGCACATTGAACTTCTCAGGGCAATGAACCTACCAGAAACAAATTGGAAGCCATATTGTCAGGGTTATCATGATGATATAATATTCTATTTATGAGTAATGTGAGGAGGATTTTTGTGGCACTCAAGTGACTACTTACACATCTCTTGGTACTGTCTTCTACAAAATTTGGAGATAAAAATAAAGAATTCAATAAAAATGAAATGATAAAATCATATTGCTTTGAAGCATAAACTTTAAAGAGAATAGGACTTCGATCATGCCAGCCCACCATTCAATGGAGTAAGTGGTAGTGCTTGACGAGGATGAGGACATTTGAATTTGGATGGTCAAAGAGGGAGACAATGATATCAGCTGTGTCCCTACCACTAGTTAGGCTCCTCCACCAGAGCTCCTGTTCTAATTCACCAGCTGCTCCACAGAAGAAGTAATTAATTAACCCACTGGAGGGTCACCTATGAGTCAGTTCTGACTCGATAGTATTCAACAACAACAAGATTACATCTAGAAAATAGTCATTATTTTTCAGTCTTTGATAATTGTATTTAAAATACTGAGTGAGAAAGAAAACTATGTTGGCCAAGGTTATGCCTCCTTCTAGGGGC
The DNA here is from genome assembly GCF_000299155.1 of Elephantulus edwardii. Classification (NCBI taxonomy): domain Eukaryota; kingdom Metazoa; phylum Chordata; class Mammalia; order Macroscelidea; family Macroscelididae; genus Elephantulus; species Elephantulus edwardii. Next base: position 21,658,950 of record NW_006399769.1, read on the forward strand.
AATTTGAATCCATAAAATTATTTCCATGGAGGTGTTATGACATGACTTTATTCTCCTGAAATAAAGAAACTTTAAGTCAAGGTAACTCAGAAAGATGATCCTAGGTTTACAGTTCCTTACGAGTCGACAGCACTTAAAAACAACAATATTGAGAAAGCTCAGTTGGCCTAGTGGACAGAAAGTGATGCTATCAAGCCAAAGGTGGGTGATTTTAATCTGTGGCCCTCAGATCTGGTTTTAATTGTTTTTTTGTCAACCATTCTTCTAGGTGATACAGCACTGGTCTGTTCATTTGCTGTACAAAAGAAACTTATGGTTGCTGTGATGCTGAACACTGTGACCCTAATGTCTCAAATGCAATAATGGTTACCCACGGTGGACAGTTTTCAGTGGAGCTTCCTGATTAAAACAAACTTAGAAGCAGGAGTAGCATCCACTTCTGAAATGCCTTACCTCCAGAAACTCCATGAACTTAGAGAAACAATGAAAGTTATACAAGTGTTCAGGTCTTTTGTTCATAGGGATTACTATGAGTCTTTGTCTAAATTATTTGACAAACTAGACTACATAAAGAAGAATGTAGAATGTAGCATCAGGTTTAGATGAAGACTCATTAACAACCTATATTAGGCAGATGATATAATTTTGCTTGTTGAAAATGAAGAGGACTTGAAGTACTTAATCACAGAAGATCAAAAAGCCTTCAATATGGATTACATCTCAATGTCAAGAATACAAAATTTCTTACTATAGGTCCAGTGGACATTTTGTGACACTTGGAAAAAGATTGGAATTGTCAATGATTTCATTTTACGTGGATTCAGAATCAATACATATGGTACTAGAAGTCAAGAACTTAATAGACATGTTGCATTGGGAAAATGTGCTGTCAAGGACCTGTGCAAAGAGTGAAAGAGTAAGGACACCAATTTGAAGACCAAGGTGCATTTGTTCTAAGGTTTTCAGTGACTTCTTTTGCCTCTGGAAGTTGCACAGTGAATAACATAAAAGAACTGATGCCCTTGAGTTGTGGTGGTGGAGAAGAGTACTGAATAGTCCATGGACTGCCAAAAAAACAAACAAGTCCATCTTGGAGGAAGTGCAACAAAAAGCTTCTTAGAGTCAAAGATGATGAAACTTCCTCTCACATAATTTGAACATGTTTGCAGAAAGGGCCAGTCCTTGGAGAAACATGTCATGCTTAGAAAGGTGTGTGTCAGAGAAAGACAGGAAGATCCCTGAGAAGATGGACTGCTGCTACAGGTAACAATGGACTCCAGTATATCAGACATGGTGAAGGTGTGCAGTTAGAGGGCAAGTTTCATATCTGTTTTTTATAAAGTCTCTATGAACCACTGGCAATTCAATGGCACCTAACAACAACATGTATTATTTATCAATTTGTATGTATCTCTGTGTGTGAGAATATGCATATATATATATTCATAATTTAACGTAAAATAAAAATTCTATACAAAATATTTTGTGGCATATTCTTAGTTTAGGAATATTTTATAAGAATCCTTTCAAATCAGTAGAAATTCTCTATTACGACAACTATCATATCCTAATTTCTTGAATTAATTACTTAGTAATGAACATTGAAAATTTCCACTTTTTCAATCCCATGAATATAATAAGTATGATTAAAACCTTGTACATACACTTTTCTCATATGTCCAATTATCTTCTTTTGGATTAGTTCCAGGTATAGAATTAAATTATGGCCAGATTTAAAACAGATGGGACATTCTAAAAGAAAATTAATTTGAGATGAATTCAATAAAAGGATTATTTACAATGGTATGGCAATTTCTAAAAAAAACTTTGAAGGATGGTGAAATGTCCTAGGCTAGTAACAGTAGAGTGATATTGACACTCTTTGTGAAGATGACACAGGATTAAGCAGTATTTATTTCTGCTGTACATTGTGTTTCTATGAACAGGAACACAAGGTCACAGAGAGAACAATTAAACTGGCAAAAATTTACAAAGGAGACACCCAAATGTTTTTTTAAAAAATATTCACAATATCTTTTATTCTTCCTTCCATAAGATATAGCATCATTTTAATTTTGTTCAAAATGTGTGACCTATAGTTGGTGATTTGTTTCAAAGAGGTAGAAGATGATGCATACAACAATATGAGAATTCCAGACGTAGACTATAAAGCAACTGTGGTTTCTTCCCTGCTTCTCTCTATGACCACCAGCTCTGGTTAAGTCAGCTATCAAATTATGAGGATATTTAACCCACTCTATGAAGATGTTAATGTAATAGGAAGTGAAATCTCTGGCAAAAAAGTAGCTGAAGTCAGTATCTATGTGAGTGAGCTCTGACTAACTTGTGGACTGTAGCTTTGGGAGCTTCTGGGCCAAATTCAACCAGCTAAACTGCTTTTTAATACTAGACCTACAGAGTTCATGACAGAATAGATGTTTATTGCCTTAAGCAACTAAGTTTGAAAATCACTTGTTATGTAGCAATAGAAAACTAATACACCACTCAACAGATGGGTAAGATTGGAAGACATAGTCTTATCTCACTTATCCTGTTTGTTTGTTTTGGTCTTTTCATGTGTTTTGTGGTAATGAGGATAGATGTGTTGGAGACAATAAAGTTGCCAGGTTTCAGGGCTGTTGTATGTAAGGTCGTTAAGAGTCTCAAGCCACTTGATGACACAGCATCAACAACAACAGTATGTCTTTAGAAGCTCTGTCTCACATACTTTGGGCACACGGCCAGGAGGGCCCAATTCTTGTGGAAGGATGCTTGGAAAGGTGGAGGGACAGAACATGCAAGGAAGACCCAGGATGAGATGGATTGATCCAGTCACTGGAGAAATGGGATTAAGTTTGTTGGAGACAATAAGATTGGCTCAGGATAGGGCAGGGTTCAGAGCTAATGTACATAGGGTCAGTATGAGTTGCAAGCAACTCAATGGCACATAACAACAACAACAACAACATGCTTCAAGAACCTGTCTGATCATGTGACCTCGTTGGTGTGGTTAACATAGCTTCTGGAGATTGTCAGGAGCATCTTCTACTGTCAATGTATATCTTTGGGGACTATAAACTCAGCCTCCTACAATGCTAAGTAAAGCTTTTGCTTTTAATGATGTTTTATATTTAATGCTATTGTTCTATGAGGTGTCCCCAAGTCATAGAAGCATTATATACAATAAAATGAAATGTCCTGCCCTATGCCATCATCACAATCACTGCTGTACTCAAGTTCATTGTGGTAGCCACAAAGTCAATCCAACTTGGCATCCAAGAGATCATAAAAAAGTCTTCCTTGTTGTTTTTTTTTCTGACCTTCTATTTATCGCACATGATATCCTTCTTCAAGAACTAAATCATCCTGACAGACATTCCCAAAGTACATGAGACAAAGTCTCACCGTCTTCTCTTCTAAGGAACATTCTGGTTGTACTTCTCCAGACAGATTTGTTTGTTCTTTCTGGCAAGCTATCATATATTCAATACTCTTCATCAGTATATCCTAGTAAGTGTTGATTAAATGTATGATTATCATGGTTATAAGTGAATGATTAAAAATCAAGAAATTATTGGTGTTTAAATCAATGACAGAATATACTTTCTTCTTTGAAAAATGATCCATGTTGACTGAGTAATGAAGTGATTAATTTTGTTTAATTCAACTTAGTAATTTATTTCTTACAAAATTATTATTCAGGCCCTACTAATTCTTTTATAATCTTGAACAACAAATTTTCCATCCTCTTTGAGTTTTATTTTCTACTTTTAGGAAATAATGATAAAGTCTGCCTCGTTAAGGTAAGAAAGAATTCAATGTGTTACTAAATATAAATTAATCTGCATGTTACTAATTGTAGGATAGAAAAGGGTGAACAGAAGGAGAAAAAGTTTTAGGGTCAGTTGTCTTTTTGATAAATTATATCTGGGTGACATGAATGATTTAATTTAGGCTATTAAATAAAAGGTTGACAACCTGCGCCTACTCAGTGGTACTGCAGAAGAAATACCTGGAAATCTTCTGCTGTAAATGTGATAGCCAAGAAAATCATACAGCCAAATTTCATTCTGTAGAACATGGGGTCACCATAAATTGGAATAGTGTCACTCATTTTCATAATCCAGTCTATGAGTCTCTCTTGCTCACCTTCTGCCACTTTACTGATATCTCAACACCTTATCAAGTGTATAGTTCCTCTCAAATGATTGGTCTTGCCCTTTTCATAAAGATTGCTTTTCTCTAAAAGTGACATATTGAGTTCTTCTCTGAAATCAATGGGTTTCCCCCAAAGAGCTCAGACAGTTTTATTTTTATGTCCAACAATGTCATAAATGCCATATCCTGATCTATACTTTCCTGTCTATAATAATCTTTTGTTAGAAAAGAAGCATATCTGTAAGTGATGCCTAGTTCAATAGGCTCAAAGCTTTTGCATTGTCACAAAGTGATTACATTGGATTACAGTTTTGGACTAACCCAGATCCATATAATTTTTCTAAAGCAGAGCACAGGCAGGGCTGAAAATACTACAGTCAGAATCATCAAGCTCAGCTTATAATAGTTTTTATTATATATCTCCTTTAACCTTTATGTCTTCACAACTCTCTCCAGGGTATTTTTACTCTATCCATTTGAAAAATAATAAACAATGGTTCATTGGTCATTATTATTACAAACATTATTGTAGCAATTACACTTACCATGTAATAATACTAGAACATATCCTGTGTTGCAAGACTGATTTTCTTTTCAGTGTTTTTACCGTTTATATTGTTTAATCTTCACAGAAATAATTTCATGCAAATCCTGCTGTTAATTTCATTTACAACCAAGAAAACTTAGGCACAGATAAAGTAAGGAATTATCAGAGGTTCAAGAGGTGGTATCTCTAAGTGATGCAGTTAGAGCTCAAAGTCAGGATCTTTGATAAATGGCACACATTCTTCTTAGTAGGTGAACAGCCTCTTCTGCAGCATAGAAGAGTTACTCACAACTTCATTCTATATGTTTTCACAAAACTGAAATAGGGAAAAGGAAGACAAAAGAAAAAAGTAATATGAGGGAGTTTTTCTTTTGCTTTTCAAGGAGAGGAGCAAAAGGGGGGAGGGGGGAGGGGTTTGTGCAGGGAGAAGGGTGCAACAATGAATGAATGGAATCCCAAAATCTCTGTAGATGTTCATTGAAATGAAAAATAAACAACCTACATTAAAAAAAAAACAACAAAAAACAATGAAAGAAAAAAAAATTCATTTTCCAGGTGCAATCCCCGTTGAAAGTTTTTCTTCACCTTGTATACCTGTGACAGCTGAAAAAAACCATAAAATGGGAATAATAATGGGTCAAAATTTACAAAATAAAGTACTGTTTTGGTGTGGGAGTTGAAATGAAAAAAAAAAAAAGAAAAAAGTAGTACTTGATGGTGGATTGGTTTTTTGTACAGTTGTTTACCTAAGAAGAAGAAATGGGTAACAGATTTCAATAAAAAAGGGAAATAATTTCAATTTACCATATGAGCATTACAAAGGCTGAAGTTTGGTTAAGAATATGTGTCAACTCGACAGCTCATGAGTCTCTGGTTTGGCAATTAAGATGTAGCTATATCTTTTCTGAGATCTGGTAAAATGTGATCACTTCCACAACAAGATCTGCTACGAGCTGCCAGTTAGTTCAAAGGGATTTTCCTCTTGTATTATTGTTATTAGTTATGGTTGAGTTGGCTCTGACTCATAGTGGTCTATATAGAATACAACAAAACACTGCCCAATTCTGTAACATTGTCACATTCTCTGTTATATTTAAGCTCATGTTGCAGTCATTGTGTCAACTGCTCTTGTGGTGGTTTTTTCTTCTTTCACTGGCCTTCTATTTTTCTCAAGTATGATTGATATCTTTCTCCAGTGACTGGATTCTTTTCCTTCAAGCATTCCCAAATTGTATGAAATAAAATGTCAGTATCCTTGCTTCTAAGGAATGTGACAACACACACATGCATATATCTGGCAAAGCTCTCTTACTTTTTGTTCAATTTGGGTCCTGTAACAGGCTTGTACCATCAGATTTCCAGTTCTTTGAATCTGAGTCAATGACCTGCCACATTGTCTGCCAGCCTTGTAATTGTTGGCCTCCAAAGCCAGCAACCTACCATCTGACTGCTGATCTTCATTTTCGGTAGTTACAATAGAATAGAGGAGAAACCTCTGTTTTGGGGTCTGATTGTTGGACATGGGACCCGTTAACCTTCAAAAATATGTGAATCATTTCCTTTAGAGAAATAATTTCTTCAGTCTCTACTTGTCTCTGTCTCTACCTCAATCTCGTTCTGCGACTTTCACTGGTGTTGCTTCTCTAGAGAACAGAGCCTAAAACACTTTGTATTTGGTTCATGTTTTATCACTAGACCTGCAAAGTACTTGGCACATTCTTCTCTTGTAAGAGAAAAAATAATGAAGAAAGAAGGCTAGTGACAGCTTCTGCAAGAGCCTATCTCAATAAGGTGAAGAATATTCTCTGGAAATCATAGAATTTTCCCATAAAAACATCTTAACAGACTCATAAATGCACAACTACAAATAACCTTATTGTCTGGAGATTCAGAAGGCAATGGCTAAGTGAACCAAGGCTCATTATATTTATATACTAGAAAACAAACATCCTCTCATTCCTCACAAATTAATTAGCATTTGGCCCACAGTCATCATATTGTCTGCTGTGAAGTTAAAATTAATTTTTTTTCACTTTCCTATCTCTAGTATTCTATTTTCTGTTTCTATGAATATCATTTCCCCCCTCTAAATTCTGTATTGTATAGCCATCTACATAGAACTCACCACATTTAATACTTTTTCACTCCTTAATTTTTACTTCTTTTAAATTTTTATTTATACTTGCTATTTTCTGTTATCTAGAGTATAATGTTGTATAATTTACCTCAAAGGATAAATAGTAATCTATTGGATTGTTCAGTGTTGAAAAATGTCTTTCTATTGCTCTACTACTGAAATAACATGGCTTGGGTGGACTTCCAATTTGGCAACATTTCTAGTAACAATCTCTGTTGTTGTTTCATGATTAATGTAATAAGTAAAACAATCCAGTGCACTAGTTATTTTTATTTAGCATATACATTTTTAAACTACATAAAAGCATTACAAAAGTTAAAAGCTTTCTGAAGATCAACATAGACTATAATGCATATCTATGCATTCTATTCTATGAATATTTTTATTTTAACTCATTTGTTACTGCAATTCACTTTAAAAATAATAATTATTATTAATTTTAATGAAAATTTATAAAGAATTTGAATTTCCATTTATTCATTGTTGCACTTTTCTCCATTTCCACCCCTCCCCTCCAGTTCATTCTTCTCTTTGAAAAGTAAAAGAAAAAACCAAACCCAAACAACCAAAACTAAACTTACTACCATAGAATGATTGCAAGTTACAGTGATTGTTAGGTTCCCCAGGCTGTAAATCATTGAAAGGATGTTGTTGTTATGTGCCATCGAGTCACCTAAAATTTATAATAACCCTATTGTACAACAGCCCTGAAACCTGCTCTATCCTGTGCCAATCATATTGTCTCAGACACATCCACCCACATTACCCCAGTAACTGAACCAATCCATTCCATTTTAGTGTTCCTCTCTTGCACTGTACCTCCACTTTTCCAAACATGATGTCCTCTCTAAGAACTGGTTCCTCCTTGCAACATGTCCAAAGTTCGTCAGATTAAGCTTCAGAATCCATGCCTCCAAGGAGCAGCCTAGACTCACCCTCTGTAGGATGAACTTGTTTGTTCTCCTAGCAGTCCAGGGTACATTCAATACTCTTCTCATCACAGCTCAAAGGCATCAATTCTCTTTCTATCATCCCTGGACATTGTCCAGCTTTCTGGTTCATAGCAAGTAATTGTAAATACCATGGATTGAATCAGGCCAACCTTAGTCTCCAGACTGACCTCATTGCTCTTCAGTACTTTGGAGAGGTCTCTGACAGCAGACTTTCTCAGTATAATTAGTCTTTTCATTTGCTAGCTGCTGGTACCAAGATTATTGATTGCAGAGTCAAGCAAACTAAATCTGTTAACACTGTTGGTCTCTTCACCATGCATCATGATTGTCCTCCAGATCTCTTGTCACAATTTGGGAGCACATCCAGGGCAGCTTCTGTTTGTTGAAATATGTCAATTGGTATGCCATCAATTCCCAGGGTCCTTTTTTTGGCCAATTCTTTCAGAGAAGCTTGAACTTCTTCTTTCATCACCACAGGCTCTTGCTCATAGATTGTTTTATGAAATACACGTATTGAAAAGATGAAGCTGCCCACCTTATTTCTCCTATGACATGGCTGTTAGATTTAAATTGCAGACTTTCTGATTATTTGTCATACATTGCACACTCTGCTGCTAGGGTTTCTTATACCTTCTTAAAGATTTTAAAAGAAAAATCTGAATTTAGTTTTTGTAGTTAGGAGCAGACCACTTACCTATGACTCACAGTAACCATATGAATACAGACCTAAATTTTACCGTATCCTGTTTAAGTGCTGTAAGATGCCATTGACTTGAAAATAACTTAGAGCAACCCTATGAAAACAAATCTGAAACTTCTCCCATCCTGTGCCATCCTCAGGATATCTGAAGTACACCAGCCCACTGTAAGCCCACTGTGACAATCCATGATTTTGAATGTCTTCCTCTCTTTCTCTGACTCTCCCCTTTTCCAAGCATGATTTATGCAAGGACTTCTTCCCCCTGACAACATGACCAAATTATATGAGGTAGAGTTTCAGCAACTTGGCCTCCAAGGAGCACTTTAGTGGCACTTATTTGCTCTTTTATATCCAGTACTGTTATATCCAGTACTGTTCTCCAACAATACAGTTCAGAAGCCTAAATTCTTCTTCTGTCATTTTTATGTATTTCCCTACTTTCTTTTTAATAGTTTATTTCTTGTATTGTTGTGATTTGAATAAAAGTTTACAAAGCAAATTAATTTTTCATTCAACCATTCATGCATATTTTGTTCTATAACATCAATTTCAATACCTGAAATGTAATAAAGTTTTCCTTTTTTCCCCTTTTTTTGGTTCTTTGTTTTTAATTAATTTTAAAGAAAGTTTACAGAGACTTTCGGTTTTCCTTCATTCATTGTTGCACTTTTCTCCATGCCCAACACTCCCCAATTTGCTCTTCTCTTTGAAAAGTAAAAGAAAAATTCTTGCATTGTTATGCAATTCCTGCCCCAACATCTACTTCACTATGCTGCCTTCATTCTCTACTATGTCATGACAATGATACCTAATCATATATCTCTTTAAAACAATTCTCTCCCTCATCTGTTTCAATGGAGCATGCATTATTTATCTCCTCTTTCTCAGTATTCCCTCAACCCCTATGCCAATCCTCTTTTATAACAGTGGCATTATGCGGTATTTGTCTTTTTGTGACAGAGATATTTCACTCAGCATAATATCCTGCAGGATCACCTATTTTGTATAACATTTCATGAGTTCCTTGTTTTTCAATGCAGCATAGTATTCCATTGTGTGAATATACTAGAGCTTATCTATCCATTTATTTGTTGATCGGCACTTGGGTTGTTTCCAATGCTTTGCTATTGTGAACAAAGTCACAATAACTATGGCTGTGCATATATCTTCTTGGGGGGAGGTTATGGTTTCCTTAGGGTATATTCCCAGTAATGGAATTGCTGGGTCAAATGGTATTTCTATTTGCATCCTTTTGAGAAAGCGCCATAGAGCCTGCCATAGTGATTGTGCCATTTTACACCCCCACCAACAGTGAATACTGGTTCCAATTTCTCGGCAACCTCGCCAGCTTTTGTTATTTGCTGTTTTGTTAAATTTTGCTCTTCTTACTGGGATGAGGTGATATTTCATAATTGTTTCGATTTACATCTCTCTTAGAGCTAGGAATTTTAAACATTTCTTCGTGTGTTCGTTGGCCATCTGAATGTCTTCTTTGGTGACGTGTCTGTTCATACCCTGTGCCCATTTATCAGTTGGGTTGTTTACCTTTATCTTGTGGTGTACCCTACTTTATGAGGCATAGGAAGTAATTGAGAAAAGCGCTTTGTATAGGTCTCTCGTAGAAGATTTTTCTAAATGCAAAATATCTTTTGATTTCTTGACTGCTGTTATTATGGGTTTGAAAACATCTATATTTTCTTCATAAACCATAATACTACCAATGGGAGAATTTTTGTTCTCTTGATATTGAGATGTAATTCATACTGAAATCTGTAGCTTTTTATTTTATGCAGCAAGTACTTCAAGTTCTCTTCACTTTAGGCAAGCTAGTTTGTGTCATCTGTATAAACAGATTTTTAATAACTATAGTTATTGAGAAAGGACGCTTTCTTCTTTAAAAATTTTTATTAAATTTATTAATTTTAATGAGCATCTCTGTAAAGATTTTGGATTTCCATTTATTCATTTTTGTACTTGTTTCTCTACCCCCCCCCCAGTTCGTTCCTCTTTTTTCCCCCTTGAAAGTCTGTTCAAATTGTCCCATTACCACAGTGATGTCAAAACCAGTTCTGATTAATCTCCTTTATCAGTGTGTCCTTTGCCATTCCATATCTCTCCTCCCTGAGAGAGACTTCACCCTGATTCATAAGGAAAAGGGGACGGCATATTCTCTTAGCTGCTTCCTGCTGAAAAGGGACGTTGTAGGTTTCAGGGTGAAGATCTTCTCTCACTACTCTAAAGGGCCGCTTTGGCAATAGGAAGCACATAGACTTTTGTGGAGATTGATTTTGGAATTTAGATGCATTGGTATCAATTGGGCTTAGCCCATACATGTTCATATCATTGAAGATGTATCATGGAACTGTTGTAGCCTAGAGACATAAATTTAACTGATAAGTTAAAAGTACATGAGTAAAAAATTAAAAACAATAATATTCCAAGTAGATGTTCTAACAGTGGCACAAATCAAGTTACAGAGAGAAGGTAGTGCTTAAAAGAAAAAGGCTAAAAAAAAAAAAAGAAAAAAAGAAAAAGGCTCATTGACTAGCACTTTGTCTATAACTGCTTATGAGGTTTTCTGTCAATTCCAACAGCTAAGAAATAGTGAGAAGAATTGGGACCCAAGAAGGTATTTAGTACCAAAAAATAGGCTCTTGTGTCCAGGAGAAAACGAATATACTTACCAGTAATGTCAATGCTCACCCACAGTTCTTCTGGGAGGATCTAAATTGTTGAAGCACCCTCCTTTGTTTCCAGCTGGGAGCTGGGGCCTGTCAGTCCTGTCAGCCATAAGGACCTGATGTGGGCTGCCCTTGGCCATGTGTCCTTCAAATCTACACTTAAAACAAGTGAGTGGGAGCTTCCTCTCTACTCCCTTGCCTATCTGTGGCTCTCGTCTGCGACACTGTGTACTGAAGTGGCCCAGCTTTCTACAGTGGAAACAATTCTGACCTCCTTTAATACTTTTGGGTGGCACTGTTTATGAGTAAGACGTCCTTTTCCTGACACAGGCCCTAAACTGGCAGCAATAGCTGCCCCAATAATTTTGGCCATTCTCTGGTCTTTTCTCTTCCCTCTAGATCCCAGTTGTTAAAAGAGGGAAAAACTTAAACAAATACATAACAAATGATTTCGAACAATATAATCTTTTAAGTTTAGGCTAGAAATATTAACAATATGATAATTTCCAATCCAGAGATACATGTTCCAATACAGTTTCTATTTTCCATAAATGGTTTTGGTAAGAAGAATATTGTAAATGTGGATACAGTTGCACTATTTCTCCTTCATGCCACGATATAGTGTTATTAGCATAAGTATTCATAAATCCATTGCCTTCCTTACTCTAACTTAATTTTTTTAAAATTTAAATTTATTATTAATTTCATCAAAAATTTACAGAAGCTTTGTATTTCCATTCATTCATTGTTGCACAAGAAAGGACACTTTCTGTTATTAACCCACACAGTGTTCCCTTATTCAAGTTGGATAATAACTTCTTGGTCAAATGATGGGTTTCTTATAAGCACAAATAAGTGTTAGGGAATTCCCATTCATTTCATAGTTAGTAATATTTTTTTATTATCCACACATTCAAATATCTTTTCATACTTAATATAATATTAATAAACACCTTTCTAGTATTCTTTGCTTTTTAGTCAAAATCCATCTGACATCAGTAATGATGTCCTTCCTGTATGGCATTTTCTGAATCCAGTTTGAATTTCTGGCAGTTTTCTGTCAATGTGCTGTTATAATAATTTTAAAAAGAATCTTCTCAAAATATTTTACATGCATATGATTTTTATATTGTTGAATAATTTCCACAGTTTGTTGGATCACCTCTTTTGGGGACTGAGAGTAAATGGGATTTCTTCCCAACAGTTGATCAGATAACTGTTTTTGAATGTTCTTGGCATAAACTAGTAGACATGTCCAGGACTGTATCTGTTTGTTGATAGATGTCAGTTTTTATTCCATACATTTCTGGGACCCAATTGTTTTGCATTTGCCTTCAGTGAAGCTTAAACATCTTCTTTCAACACCACTGGTTTCTGGTCATACGACACCTCCTGAAATATTGACCAATTTTTGTTGTAATTGTTACAGAGAGTCATACGTTGCAATATAGTGTATTCCTTCTATCTTCTTTAAATATTTTTTGCATCATTGAAAATTTTGCCTATAGAATCCTTCAATATTACAATTCAAGGTTTGAATTTGTTCTTCAGTTCTTTCAACTTGAAAAATATCCAGTGTGCTCTTCTCTTTGGTTTTCTTAATCTACCTCTAGGCATATTCATTATCTTTTGCTTAGCCTTCCTGAGTTGTCTTCTGAAATCTTCTGTTCATCTCTTTAACTTGAACATTTTTTAGACTTTTACTGACCTCTCTGCATTCAATTGCAATTTTCAGAGTCTCTTCTGACATCCGTTTTGGTCTTTTCTTTCTCTTTTGTCACTCTAATGACCTTTTTTCTTTATTCATGGATGATACTTTTGATGTCATCCTACAATTCATCTCATCTTCAGTTACTAGTTTTCAGTGCATCAACTATATTCTTGAGGTGGTTTGTAAATTCTTTTGAGACTTAAGGTTGCATTTTGGTTCTCACAGACTTGTTTTAATTTTCTTCAGATTCAATTTGAACTTGTGCATTAGGGTGTCAAAACCCTTCAAAATTTACTTTTCTAGCCATTGTGTTGGTCTCCCCGTTGGGGAGGCATGGTCTCCAGCTACTTTAAATATAGACTTATGGTCTTGCATATCATCAACAGCTGTAGGATCTTTATACACTATGAGAGGCGGTGATGGTGGTGGAGAGAGTGTGAAGGGACTGTAGGGCTATTGTGAAGATGCTGTGGCAAGGTGTAACCAGAGGAACTCTGAAGATAAAAACTACAGTTAAAGTTCTTGATTGTTGTATAATTGAAGTAAAAGCTGACTTCTGAGTGTTCTAAGATAAAAGGCACAGGTAAATGTTTTGCTTGCTGGATTACTGAAGGAAAACGTAACTCTAACTGCTCTAAGATAAAGTTTGCTTGATGATTGAGGAATTCAGAGGCTTCTTGCCTTTGTAATGCTGACCTGTACTTTCAGTAATTGAGGGGTTGTGCCTTGTTTATTTGACTTAGAAATACTTGGCTAAACATAGACTTGTGTTTTGTGATATTCTTTGCCTCCCCTACTCGCCCACCTTCTTCTAGGTCATATAGCCCTGATCTGTCCACTTGCTGTTCAGAGAGAACTTGTCATTGCTGTGAAGCTGAACACTGTGACTCTGATGTGTCAAATGTGAAAATGGTTATCCATGGTGGACAGTGTTTGGTGGAGCTCCCCGATTAAAACAAGCTTGGAAGCAGGAGTGGCACCCACTTCCAACATAGCTTGCTTCCGGAAACATAAACCTGGAGAAAGGATGAAATATATACAAGTGTCTAGATCTTTCGTTCATAGAGTCATTATGGGTCGCCTATGACTCGATGGCACTTAAAAACAACAATGACAACTCTCCAACATATATCCCTAATAAAACCTACAACTGTGAGTAAAGTCTGTGAGTCAAGTTGCAAGAACAATCAGACCAAATCATTCATAAGATAGGTGTAAGATATTGTGGGGTAGCATGTCTGACCATATAGTTATTTGTATGGTACTATGGATATTATTGATAGGAAAAGTTTTCATTTATGAAGTGGATAGAAGTCAGATGTGGGCACTTCTATGTTGCCTTTGTTTCTTTTGCACATATGAATAATTGATAGTGTGATTGATCTACCAGCTACTCAGTGAGAGGAGGATGAGCAATCTCCTCCAGTATTACTTCCTTACTCTAAAAACCTTCTAGGGGGTAATATATGCTTCAGTTCCATCTTGATTGTACAATACGACAACATCAACTCTTTCAATAGATGCAGTCAATATGTTTTTTTGTGTTGTTAATTAGGTGATGTCCATGTACATAATCACTTTTTGGGAATTTTTTTAAAAAAAGTTATTTGTAATAAATTTCTTTTGGTACAAATTCTATCATGTTATCTCCAGCCTCATTTTGGGTATTAAGGCCATATATTTCAATTGCCAATCCTTCATTGTTTCCAAATTCCACATCCTAGTCACCAATTATTATTAATGCACCTCAATTTCATCAATTACAGACTGCTAAAGTTGATCAAATTTCTCAGTTTCTTCATCTTAGTCTTTAGTGGTTGGTCCATGTATTTGAATAAAAATTGTGTTAGATCATCCTTTCCTATATATGTATGGGTAATATCTTATTACTCACAACATAATATTTCAGGATAGTTCTTGAAATGTTCTTTCTGACTGTGAATCCAGCACCATTCTTCTTTAATTTTTCATTTATAGCATTAAAGTTTTTTTTTTATTGTTTGTTTTTTTGGTTGGGTTTTTTTTTTTTTTGCATTATCTAACCGTGGAAACAGGAGTGGCATTCATTTTTTAAATAGCTTTCCTCCAGAAATATACAAGTGTTCAGGTCTTCCATTCATAGAGTCACTATGAGTCACCTATGACTCAATGGCACTTAACAACAACAATTTAGCATACTAATTGAAACAAGTTTATTGGTATCCCATTGATTCCTGGGGCCTTATTTTTTGCCAATACCTTCAACGCACGTTCTAGTTCCTTCTTCATTACCATTGGTTCCTGTTCATATGTTACTTTCTGAAATTTTTTTTTCATTGTTAGCCATTTTTTCTTGGAAAATGATTTGTGTATTCCCTCCTTTTTATTTTCATACTAATTTATTTATAAAGTTGTTGTTGTTGTTGTTGATTTCCATCAAGTTGAGCACAACACATAGTGACCCTATGAACAAAGGACCTGAAATTCTTAATTATTGTCATTTCTCAAAATTCAGAGTTTCCAGAGGCATGATGTTTAGTAAGTGGCTGTCATTTCTACTTCCTAATCTGTCTTAAACTGGGAGTTTTACCAAATACTGTCCACCATTGATAACCATTATGGAATGTGACACCCCAACTAACACAAGGTTCGGCATACAGCAGCCCAGAGTATGTCAGTACAGCAAATTGACAAATGTGTGTTGTACCACTTAGAAAAATGTTCCTTTAAAATACAATAACAACTGAGTTTTAAATACAAAGGCTCCCCATGATGTCTTTGACTCTATAAAAGGCTTAAAGAAAAAACAACCAATACAATATGTTCTTGTTGATAGTTGTTTTGTGCCTTCAGTCATCTGTGATCCATACAGGCTCTATGTAAAGCAGTTCTGAACCCTTCCCTGTTCTGAGTCAATCTCACTGCTTCTAACACACCAACCTCCATTGCCCCAGGTACTGTATCAATCCATTTCATCTGGAGTCTTCCTCTCCTGTGCTGTCTCTCCCCTCTTCCACGTATGATGTCCTTCTCCAAGGACTGGTCTCTCCTGGCCACATGCCCAAAGTATGTGAGATGGAGCTTCAAAACCCTAGCCTCCAATGAGAGACTTGGTTTCACCCTCTCTAAGACAGGCCTATTTGTTTTCTGGGCAGTCCATAGTATGTTTAATACTCTTCTCTAACAACACAACTAAAAGGCATCTATTCTCCTTTTATCTTTGGTCCAGCTTTCTAAAGTATAACAAGTAATTATGAAGACCATGGCCTGGATTACATTCACCTTAATCTCTAAATTGACAGCACTCTGGAGAGGTACATGACAGCAGACTTTCCCAATACAATTAATCTTTTGATTTCCTGACTGCTGGTGTAATTGCTAACAACCTCAGTCTCTTCTCCATCTATCATGGTGCTGCAAATTGACCCAGTGGTGAGAATCTTTGTCTTCTTGATGTTGAGCTTCAATTCATATTGAAGGCTGCAGTCCTTGACCTTCTGCAGCAAGCACTTTAGGTCTTCTTCAGTTTCAGTTAGCAGAGTTGTGTCATCAGCATAATGCAGATTGTTAATGAGTCTTTTTCCAATCTAGGTGCTACATTCCTCCTCATAAAGCCCTGCTTCCTGAATGAGCTGATATGCATACAGATAGAAAAGGTATGGAGATAGGACACATCCCTGATGTACACTCCTTCCAATTTTGAACCATGCAATGTTTTCTTGCTCTGTTCTGATGACTGCCTCCTGGTCCAAGTACTGGTTTTGCATAAGCACAATCAAATGTTCTGAGATTCTCATTTTCCTCAAGGTTAGCCACAATTTGTTGTGATCCATATAGTCAAACATCCTTGCATATTCAGGGAAACACAGATAAACATTCTTCTGATATACTCTGCCTTCTGCCAAGATCCATCAGGCATTAGCAATAACATCTCTGGCACCACAATTTCTTCTAAATCCAGCTTGCATTTCTGGTAGTTCTCTGTTGATGTGCTATTCTAGTCATTTTTGGGTAATCTTCAGCAGGATTTTGCTAGTGTGTGATGTTGGTGATATTGTTCAATAATTTCTATAGTCTGTCAAGTAATCTTTTCTGTAATGGGAATAAATATGGATCCCTTCCAATCATTTGGCAAGAAGTTGTCCTCCAGATCTTGGCACAACTTGGTAGGCATATCCAGGGCTGCATCTGTTTGTTGAAATATGTCAATTGGTATTCTATCAACTTCTTTGGTTTTTTTGTCTTTTTTTTCCAAGTCTTCAGAGAAGCCAGAACTTCCTCTTTTATCTCCATTGCCTCGTAATATGTTGTTTCTTGAAATTCTTCTGTGTTGGCCAGTTCTTTTTGGTGCAATGACTCTGTATATGCCTATTTTCTTTTAATGCCTCCTGAATCACTCAATAGTCTGACCATGTTGTTGTTGTTGTTGTGTATACCATAGAGTCAGAACTGACCCAAAGCTGACCCTACAGTGGGTTTTCAGAGACAGTTAATTGCAAAGGAAAAGATTGCCCATCCTTCTCCCGTGGAGCAGCTGGTGGCCTCGAACTGCACTCTTTTGCTATTACAGTTCAGCTTCTTGCCACTAGATCACCAGAGCTCCCTGACCATAGCATCCTTAAATATTGCACTCAAAGTTTGAATTTGTCCTTTAGTTCCAAATATCTCAGTCACAAAAGGACAAATACTGCATGGTGCCAGTGCTGTAGAAAGTCACTGACATCAGGGTTGGGATAAGACTGAGAAAAACTGTATAGATTATGTATACTGAATTGAAATGGATGAGGGAGAGAACAGGTAAAAAATGATAGCATATTATGATTATCACAGGAATCCAGAATTAAGGTTGCATAGTGGAGTGCATTTGAGGGGGGGCAGGGGCAGGGTTAGGGGGGGTTGTATACTAACGAAGAAGTTTATCTTTTGCTTTTCAAAGAGAGGAGTAATCTGGGGGGGGTAAAGAAAAAAAGTGCAACAATAAATGAATGAAAATCCAAAATCTCGGTAAATGTTCATTAAAATTAGTAAATTTTTTTTTATAAAAAAGAAATGCTGAGTGAGTTCAGCTCCTTGCACATTTCATGACAATATTTTGCTTTGTCTTCCTGAGCTGTGTCCTTGGAAATCTTTTCTTGAGCTCCTTAACATCTTGATTTCTTCCCTTTGCTTTGGCTTCTTGGCTCTTTAGTGCAATATTCAGAGTATCTTTGACAACCATTTTGATCTTTTCTCCTTCTTTCTTTGTAATGACTTTTACATTCTTCATGAACTATATTCTCTTTTTTTTAAAAACTATATTCTTGATATCTTCCCACAGCTCATCTGGTCTTCGTTCATTATAGTGTTCAAGATCTCAAACCTGTTCCTGAGTTGGTTTTTAAATTCATGAGGGATAGACTCAAATCAAATTTTCGTTCCTGTGAATATGATTTAACTTTCTATAGCTTTAATTTGAACCTGCATATTAACAGTTGATTGTCTATTCCTCAATCAGCACATGGCCTAGTTTTTCCTATTGATATTGAACTTCTCCAATGATTCCTTCCACATATATAATCAATCTGATTTCCATGATTCAGGTGAAGTCCATGTGTATAGTATGCATTTCTATTTCTTATAAAAGGCATTTTCTATGAATAAATTATTGATTGTCTAGAATCCGATCATTCTATTCCCAACCTCAATTCTGTCACTAAGTTCATATTTTCCAACTACTGATCCTTATTCCTGTCTTCCAACTTTTGCTTTCCAGTCACCCATTTTTATTAATGCATCTTGGTTACATGTTTGATTGATTGATTTCTGACTGCAACCATTGATAGAAATCATCTATGTCCTCCTCTTTGGCTCTGGTTGTTGGCATTTAAATTTGAGTGACAGTGGTATTAACAGGTCTTCCTTGTATGCGTATGGATATTATCCTGTCACTCAAAATATTGTATTTCAAGATGGATCTAGAAGCGGTCTTTTTAACGATAAAAGTGACCCCGTTTTTCTCACCTTTTCATCTCCAGCATAGTAGATCATATGATTGTCGGGTTAAAAATGTCCATGACAATCCATCTTATTTCACTAATATATAACATACCAATATTTATGCGTTCCATCTTTCTTTAGAAGCTCTAGTTTTCCTACATTCATGCTTCTCACATTGCATGCACCAATTGTTAATTTCTTCTTACAACTCTTCCTCCTGCTTTATGTTTCCAAATTTGAGGCCTCAGCCTCAGCTGCCATATCTGTTAGTCTACTTTATGTGTGCTCTGCTGTACATAGGTTTTTCAAAGGCCTGTTCTGTTTCAGAAGTGGATGGATGAGTTCTCCCTGTTGTTTTTATTAAGTGCTATCGAGTTGTAGGTGACTCATAGCGACCCTATGAAAGAAAAACCTGAACACTTGTATAACTTTCATAGTTTCTCTACATTCATAGAGTTTCTGGATGCAAGCTCTTTGGGAAGTGGATGCCACTCCTTCTGTTTTTAATCTGAGAGCTCCACCAAACACTGTCCATCATAGGTAACCATTATCTCCTTTGACACATTAGTGTCACAGTGTTTAGCATCACAGAAACCATGAGTTACCTTGTACAGCAAATGGAGAGATCAGTGCTATACTACTTAGAAGAATGTTTAACCAAAACCAATTAAAATCAGGCCTGAGGGCTGCAGATTAAAGTCATCCCCCTTTGGCTTGGTAGTACACCTTCCATCTATCAGGCTAACAGAACCCCCTTCACAACTCACGGCAACTCCACGAACAACAGATCCAACCCCTGCCCCATAATGCCACCCTCATAATTCAAGACATGCTTGAGCCCACTTCCATAGTCACCACATTAAACCCATAGCTCCAAGAATGCTCCTCTCCTCTCCGACCCTCCACCTTTCTCAGCATGCTCTCACTTCCCAAGGACTGGAACCGTCAACTGTTCCTAGTCTGTCTTAATTTGGATGCTTAGTTTTAGAATAATATCTGACAGATAAGTATTTTACCTAACAGATGAAAGACATTTCCCTTACAGAAATAACCAATACCTTCACTGTCCCCCTCACCGTGTCTTATCTCTTCCCTTTCCCTGTCACATTCTCATTTCTTGCACTTCTGGCTACCTGGTCAAACACTTCCTTCCCCACCTACCTCTTAATACGATAACTTAGTCCACACTTGACTTTTGTGATGTCTTACACTACACACTGCTACTAGTCTCTCATGCTGTTGTGTATCTCTTTTTTAGGAGGATGTAAGTTCAAATTGCATAAACCAATTTTAGAGAAAGATTTTTACCTGAGGCAGTACTGAAGGAAGATCCATTATTTTTGAACCCTCCATCTTCTTTTGATGCTTTCTGGGTCATTCAATATATTGCCATAACATCTTTCAATGTTGTGACACGAGGCTCAAATTTGCTTTTCAGTTCCTTCAGCTTGAGAAATGCAGATTGAGTTCTCCCCTTCCCCACACCCCAATTCCAGATCTCTGCACATTTAATTATAATACTTAACTTTGTCCTCCCAAGCTGCCCTTTGAAATCCTCTGTTCAGCTTTTATACTTCAACATGTTTTCCTTTTGTTTTGGTTTCTGGACAGTCCGTTGAAATTTTAGAGTCTCTTCTGATATTAATTTCAGGGTTTTTTTTTTCTTTTTCCTCTGATTTTATAATGACATTTTGCTTTCTTCATGGATAATATCTTTAATACCATCCCACCACTCATCTGATCTTCAAACCTATTCCTAAATTGATCTTGAAATTCAGATGGAATTGATTCAAGGTCAAATCTTGGCTCCTGAAGACTTATTTTAATATTTTTTGGCCTCAATTTGACTTGCTGATACTGAATTTCTCCAATGATTTCTTTCACAAATGTAGTTAATCTGATTCCTGTGCAGCCCATCAGGTGAGATCCATGTGTAATATCATCATTTGTGTCTTTTGAAAAGGTATTTACAATGAATAAATTCTTGTAAATACAAAATTCAATTATTCTATTTCCAGCCTCACTTCTATCACCATTTTCCAACTACTATTCCTTCTTCACTGTTACCTACTTTTGCATTCCAGTCACCAATTATCATGAACACATTTATGATTACATGTTCAGTCAATTTCAGATTGCAAGATTTGGTAAAAAAAAATCTCAATTTCTTTCTCTTTGACTCTAGATGAAGGAGCTTGTATTCATATAAATATTATCTTTGTAAAGGCATAAACTTTTAATAGCTGAGTTACATGGTGAAACAGGCAATCACAGAAGGAATTAAGCAGCATGGCAGGACAGAAAGGGGGCATTAAAGGAGGAAGTAATTACACAGGTGTGGCCTAGGTATAGAAGAACCCCAGGGACAATGTAGACACCTAAGGCTAACAGCACTGGCACTGGTGCTATCTCCTGCTTCATTCTGCCCAACGGAATGAAAGAAGGAGATGTCCTCAGAGTGTGGAGAAAAAATCGGGGGCAACCCATTATGCCAGGCTACTACCATCCTTTGATCTCTAATTGGACACCCTACCTGATGAACCAAACAAAAGGCAGAGTCTACACAATCAAAACTTTGATAGATTGCATTATGTCCTTGATCTATCATCTATCTATCTATCT